>NC_134038.1:28544609-28869131 GCF_965140245.1 Athene noctua | reverse complement strand
AGAGAGATGATTCACCATATACCTAAAGGGCTAATACGTGGGTTTGAATTTTTTATTTAATCTTTAAAAAGTCTTCTGTGCAACTATTACTATTAATAGTCATTATTAACATCAGTAGGGGGTCTCTCAAGCTACATGGAACTAAATTTGCTGCTTCTGACAGAGCAGAGAGAAGCATCTTATATAGTCAGTGTTTCCAGGAACAACACTGCCTCTTCTGAGCAGGGTTTGGTTTGAATTTGTTTTGCTTTGTTTCATATCTTTACCTCCTGCTGCATCCTGTAGTTTGTTTTTCTTTACTCTTTCTTTTTTTTTAGTGTAATTAAGTGAATTGAAGTGAACAAACAAAGCTTCAGACACTTGTAAATTCCCAGCTACCACAATACTGATCATTCCACATCCATGGAAATTGCTTTTTGCATCTTTAATTTTCAGGTTGTATGTAATAGGTGTGTAAGCAGGGTCTATCCCAAAGGATTGTTAGACAGATGAAAAATGTGATGCAATAATAGTGGATTAAATAGAACAACAAAGCAATGAAAGAACAGCTAGGGAGAACAGATTATTTGGAAATAGTTATATGCCATGTAGCAAAGATTATTCTGATCCCTTCTGAGTTGACAGAAGTACTGGTAGGGAAAAAAAAAAAAGTGTTTGTATACATTTGACGCCTGAATTTTCAATCCACTGAGAAAATGATTAAGATAAACAAACGGGGCCAAGCATGTCCAATTAGCGATTAGTCACTTTCAGTGGTTTTTTCAACAGTTGTAATTGTGATAACAAAATCCAAACCAGTCTTTTACTATCAAGTAACAGAACAGATATCCCTGGATATTATATGACTATAGTAATGGTGACCAAACAGAGGCAACTATTTTAATCCTATATATATGGATCAGAAAACACACAAAAAATATAATTGAGTCATTAAGTATATGAAGGACTCTCAGTAAGACAGTGGTTAGAGTTAGAGAGACATTTGTAGCAATATCTGCACAAGCAGACAATCCAGTAAGATGTAAGCTTAAAATCAGGAGTGTTGTGTAAGTCTGTCCTTGGGAATTGACAGTACTGACCTGGGACTTTGCATGCTCCTCTGCTGCTCAAGCTGTACCATTCACTGGGAGAGGCTTCAGAGCCATGCACATTTTTAAATGTTCAGTAAGTAATGTCAGAGACTTGACTATCTCCAAAATAGGTCAAAATGTGACTTGCTTGAAAATAAAGGGCTACATTAATCAAGGAACATTAATTAGCCCCAGACATCTCCTTTCTGGTAAACTGATTAGGAAAGATATACTGAAAAAGAGACCTGGTAAAACAATAAAACCAACATCATACATATAACACTATTGATTCTAACTCAAGACAGGAATTTGTCTTGAAGAACTGAAACTCCAGAACCAGAGAGTTTAGCAATCTGAAAAAGGAGAACAAAAGTGATGATTATTGGTAAAATATACAGAGAACATCTGAGATAGAACATCAGAGGCTCTTGGAAGAAAAACTAGTCAACTGAAAGGCGAGGAACTGGTAAAAACAACCTGTGAAGCAGATGATCTCCAGCATAGTAGATAAATAAATGGCCATAAGAACATTAGTAATTTCAGTTCACATTGCACTTTCTCAAACTGAAACATCTAAAGGTGACCTATGCAACAGTTTGAAGTGGGGTGATGGGGAGTTGATTTTGACTTTGCACTTAATTACAGCATTTACATTAATTATTATTCAATGACAAAGAAAAGAGTTATTGCAAGAAAAATTTGCAGGGCAAGAGTTTGTTTTGGAGCTTTTCAACATATTTTTATTTGGTCATAGTAGAGCTTTTGCGTATCTTAAAGAATGCCTTTGAAACATATACATTTGAAAGAAAAGTAGCTAACATTTATTGTTCACATTATTATCGTGTTTGATAGATTCAGGAAAAAATTCTAGGACAGAGGAAGTAAAACAAAGATTTTGCTCTTAGAAAGCACTCTGAGAAACAAGTAATAGGATGTGGACATGAACATCAATGAATCATCTTAACCTTCCATGAAAGTGTCATGCCACATGAAGCTCCATTTGAACTCAAATGGCTTGAAAGGTGATTGCTGGTTCCTCAGTTGAATTTTTGAACAATAAAGTTTGCAAAAACCTGAAGGCCAAAAATGTATTTTCATGCCTTACATAACAAAACCTTTTTTTAGCATCTGTTGTCTTACCTGCCCTACTCCTACAGAGAGTAACATCATAATACTGTGGATGACCCAACAGGAATTTAAAGCCATGTGTATACGAGAGAAAATTCAAACCTCTAGGGTATTTTAATTTTGATGCTATTTACTGTTACTTCAGTAAACTCTTATCAGGCACTCTGAACCTATTTACTAATATCTGAGGTCTGGCTCTTGAGACCATTATTGTCCTTTCAAAATTTTATGCTGGTTTCAAACACACACTGAAAGGTATAAGTAACTTTGGGTTTTGCTTGGATCTTTTGACATTGTCTTCTCACTCTCAGTTATGACAACTCTGGGCTGTTACATTTTGGAAAATAAGATATTTTAATCATATCTCCTCAGAATTTCTACTGACAATCTCTTCCTCACATTTATTAACACTTACTCTTTTGAGACCTGTCAGTTCTGCATCTGTTTGGTTTCTAAGACAATATACAGTGCATCTGTTCATTAAATCCCAGGAGTCATACCTTTGTTTAGAAGCTGATACTACCAATGCAGAGATTCTATTGTGAGATCTTTATTTCTTGCAAGATTGATTATGGTAAGTTTTAATACATAGATTTCCTAAACCTGCCTGGCTCAATTTATAGTCCCTGATTTTTCTTGTCCTTAAAGCTGCAGCATGTTCTTATGTTGCTAGGGATTTCTCTTTTATGAAGAGAATGAACTGGTGATATGTGAGCACTTGAAAACCATACAGTCTTTCCAAGGTTTCCACCCTAGTTTCCAATCTTTCACTGTTCTCCAGCTCCTGGTCTGGCTCCTTGTCCCCAGATACCATTCTTCCTCAGGGCACAACCTTCCTTTTTTTCACTCAAGTGTGGAAAACCCTTTCTGAAAAGTCACCAGGTTTATAACATCACACTCCATACTTCATACTTCAACCTCAAAGATTCCCCTGAATACATCAGCCTTGGTACTGATACTGTGAAGGTCTAGCAAATACTGCTCGGAGACACCAGAGCCAGTCTGAAACAAGACCTGGTGCCTTTGACTGCATTAGAAAGAAGACTGGTCCAACAGAAGCAGATTTGTTTGGCAAAACTACATTGAGGACTTCCTTTGGGGGAACTGAGAGGCCTGCCTTCAAGACAATGGGAAGATACATTTGGAAATGGTTGGATTGTTTTCAGCTGGCAACAGTTTTTGTCACTGATAATTATTCATAGCAAACTCTTGTCCCTGGAAACTCTTCAAAACAGTGCTCTGAGGAAATCTTCCTGGTTGTCCCTGTTGCCAGGTGTGTTCTCTGAGAGACTTCCACTTCTGCAGATCGGCGTGTTTTTCTTGGCTTTTACTAGGTGGAAAAGTGTCAGCCGTTGAAAGGTGCCAATTAAGTCATTAAACTGTTGTTGAAATAGCCCCTGACCACCAGGTTCTGTGGCGCACACAGCCAGATATCTCTGTCTTTGTGGAACAAAACACACAAGTGTTCCAGCTTCTCTGTGGAGAGGAGATAGGGCTTCAGACTGCTTTCTATGAACCTGTTCTTGGTGGTTATGTCAGCCTTGTTGCTTTGTGTGTTTAGTTTTTACCAGCAAATAGCACAAGTGTTATACTTCTTTGAGGTTCTGAGCTGGCTTCATAAACTGCAAAGACTGGGAGGACACATGCCCAGCATCCGGAAGCAGGAAGACCAGCTCCCCCCATGGAGTCACTTATGTCAAAAGGAACTTGCAAACGGGAAGATGACATTCCTGGATAGGCAGATGTGCTGGTTTCTCATTTGCACCTAGTGTTCCAGCCTTGACATGTTTATTCCCCGCTTTTCTCCATGTCTAAACTGGTCTAAGGTTTCAGAGCAGAAATATCTACTTCACTGTTCTCTAATATGCAAATCAGATAGTGTTTAGTTCAGCTTTTTCTAACACTGGCTATTTTCTGCTTTAGCTCAACTGAGACTAGTAGTTATCAGATTAATTTCTGAGTTATAGATGCAACCAATGTAATATCCATGTAATTATACCAGAAATTAATTTGGCCTATTATATTTAAATATTTATGTGTACATAGTCTCTGTCCCCCTCATTTAAATATTTCCTTCCTTCACTTAGATATAGTCATGGTTTAACTCTAGCTGGCAACTAAACACCACACAGCCACTTGCTCACTCCCCACCAGTGGGATGGGTGAAAGAATCAGAAGGGTAGAAGTGAGAAAACTCATGGGTTGAGATAAAGTCAGAGTAATAGGTAAAGCAAAAGCCACATGTGAAAGCAAAGCAAAACCAGGAATTCACTCACCACTTTCCATGGGCAGGCAGGTGTTCAGCCATCTCCAGGAAAGCAGGGCTCCATCCTGTGCAGCGGTTACTTGGGAAGACAAATGCCATCGCTCCAACATCTCCCCTTCCTTCTTCTTCTCCAAGATTTTTATTGCTGAGCATGATTTCATATGGTATAGAATATCCCTTTGGTCAGTTGGGGTCAGATGTCCCAGCTGTGTCCCCTCCCAACTCCTTGTGCACCCCCAGCCTGCTCACTGGTGGGGTGGGGTGAGAAGCGGAAAATACCTTGACTCTCTATAAGCGCTGCTCAGCAGTAACGAAAACATCCCTGTATCATCAACACTGTTTTCAGCACATATCCAAAACACAGCCCCATGCCAGCTACTGCAAAGAAAATTAACTCTATCCCAGCCAAAACTGGCACAGATAGAAAAGATCTAAGACTGACAACACCCTGATTATCATTGTACTCAGTTTATTATCAGTTACACTTAGGCCCCCACAGAGAGGAAATCAGCCAGTGTAAGGGATTCCTTTTCCAGATTAATTTCTTGGAATACAGAAAATGGAAAAAAAAAAAAAAAAAAAAAAACCACAAAAACCAACCCCAAACAACAACAAAAAAACCCAACATGAAAATCCATTATTTCAAACGTCTGCCTGCATTAGAAAGACTCCATAAAAATCACAGGATGTGTCATAATTAAATGGCTTGAAAATAATTTCTTGAGAGCAGAAATTTTATATTCAGTCATGCATAGCATCACATAGCAAAAAGCTTTTTTGCATTATGTTATTATACTCCCAAGAAAACAGGATCTGCTATGAATCCAAAACAGAATTAAAACCTCTGAGCATTCAAAGGTTTTGATTATGGAGGTGGAGGTAACTAATCCCTAAATTCCCAGGTTCTGACCCCTGAGGGATTCTTTTTTCTGTACTAATGTTTGAATCACATGCCAATTAAATGCTTGCTGGTCACCTGAGTAATGGAACAAAAAAGAGCTCGAGTCATAGAGTTTGTCATTGCTCAGACTCTCCTGAGCAAGTTTCTTCTCTCCTGAGTATGTTTCTTCTACATGAAGAGCAAGACCCTGTCTTTCCTTTTGTACCCTCACTCTACATGCCAGATGTGGCTGAAGAGAAAGTAGATCAGCGAGCATTCCTGATATGAATCTAGATTCAGGGATGTGAGTCAGATGCCAGATGTATATGTTTTACAGGTTTTGCACGAGAGTCTAAACATCTGACACTTAACTAAGTGACGGCCCCACAGTGTTCCCTGAGGGAAAAAACACTGCATTTCTATGCATCCCTGTGAAAAATCAATATTACTTTTCAAGATCTAGGCCTAAAACCAGAGGTGAAGGAATCAGGAAGAGCCAGGTGAAATGCATTTAAAACAATAACTACTTGAAGTTGTAGCTTACAGTGTTTATGAAAGTAAATTATCTAAATGTTTGGGCAGAACAACACTCGGTCCATTTAAAAGACACAAAACTTGTGAGTAAGAGGAGGTATCATATCACAGTTGGGCAACAACATACTTAGACTAGACATTGAAATTTCCCTCTGTTCCAGAGATATTAATCATAGCAGGAAAAAGGAATCTATTTGTCTGTCATCCTTAGAGAAAAGTGTTAAAATGTGTAAAAGTTCAATAAACAACTTCAGATTACATCAATACAGTTCAGCTGAATGAAAACCTTCAGATCTTTCAGTCCTGTATAAAAAGTCATCAGCTTTTGAAATGCACATACTAAAAGAAATGCAGACATGATGGTTGTGAATGCAGAAAACTATTTGTACACAATCAAGTTAGGTAATGGTGCAAAAAATTGCTCTATAAATCAATCAGCCCTCTATACTTGTTTCATTAAGGGATAATATAAATCTGATATCATTTCACTAAAGTTGGCTAAGCTTCTCATATTTGATTTCCATCCAATTTTTTTAGCAGAACTCAGCATTTTAGAAACAAAGGAAAGAAAAAAATCCAGTGCAGATGTACATTTTCATGATGTTTAATGCAGAACAGCAAGGTTGCAGTACATTAGTCATCATGGCAAGCAGCCTATATGGAATATTAACTAAACTTTGAAGAAAAGCTGTATTTGTTCTAAATGCCTATACCAATGTTTGCAGTTTGCAGAACAACTGAGTATTCCAAGGTGTGTGAGAGTTATCATTAAGACTCCCCATAACCTCTCTCCATACACAAACTTGTGCAGCTCTGACAGTAATATGTAGCCATACAATCAGATCTTAAGTCAATTTTTGCCTCATATTTCCATCTTGATTTGTACAACTTTATTCTGAAAAGCTGTGTACAGAATGAGAAAGACAGCCATTGATATTTCCTGATTCATGGCAACACCTCATTTCTGATTCACCTCCTGCACATTCTTCGCTTGATCCTGTTAATGACCCACAACTCTTGTAGAAGCTGTTAAGCTCCCTCTGTTACCATTTAGCTCAATGAGGTGACAGGAGATTTTGACCAAACGTGTGATCATGTCATGTTTAAGATCACTTAGCTTTTGAGTGAGATGAGAACATGTGGCTCCTTATAATCAGCTTGTATCAAGTTTAAAAGGGTGTATATAACATTTCACGCATACAATCATTAGTCATCTGATACATTAAAAATAAACACACCCTCAAAAATATCAGCTTACCCCCAATCCTCTGCTTTGATGATGTAAAGTAAAATCCATCAGACTATTATGTTGGAGGTTCTTTTCAGAAGGATAAACCACAGTATCTGTTCCCAAGTGTGCAAAAATTGTACTGATATATGATGGATAATTTCCATTTCAACCCTTGGATATATGAAAAATCATACAAATAAGCAATTTAAATTATTATGCTTTCAGTGCTGCAGAAGTTAACAGTTATAAAGTAATTTTTGCCACTAATGTTATTTTGTAAGTTAAAGTAATAATTTAGTTAAATATATGTTTTTAAACACTTTTCTTGGTGTAATTATATTTTCACTCTAATACTGATCTTTTATGTCTATATCCTTAATCCATTTCTACAACACAGTTTGGTATATTTTTGTTTTGTTCATTCTCCTACATATATTCACTTGCATTCTGACTTACCTTCTCCCTCATGCTGTGATGTATTTCTCCCTCTCTCTGCATCATGAAGGACCTTTTCTTCATTGATCTACTGATATAGACATAGCTTCTTCTCTATCTTGACTTGTTCATTTTCAGCCCACAAATAATTAGGTTCCACTTAGTTCTGAGGAATGTAAAACTCACCTCAGAAGGGAGTTGCCCAAGTAGCAAATACATCAAACAAGAGTTAGCAAGGCCCACCCTATTTATGAGAGACTCCTGACCTGACTAGCAATGTACTCCTTCCCATGTTCTCCACCACATGAAACAGCAAAATCTGGCTATGGCTATCTCTACTCATCGGAGGCCTATCTCCTACAGACAAGGACCAATATTATTTGTGTTTCATGTGTTCGTTCACGTACCAAACACTCGCATGCAGATTCCTGGGTCCGTGTCCACACTGCCTGGTTCACGTGGCACTCAGATTTACAATCTATCCTGTAAATCTTTACAGCTCTTTGAAGTATATGGCCCCAATCCTCAGACTTCAAAGCATATTCCAATCTGGATAAACACATACTGCCTAAATCAATCTCCCTGCACTCTACAATTTTACTGTAATAAAATATGTTTGAATTTTTTTCCTTCCCCCCCACCTTAGTGGAAGGCTTAGCAGCAGGTGTTTTACTGACAGGAAGGGTGAAAAGACATTCCAGTTTTTCATCCCTTCTACACCAGGTCAGTCATCATCAGAGTTCAGCTAGCAGAATCATAACTGCTAATGCAGTTACCAGAACTGCAAGGAAATATGTCTCAGGTTAGCTAGAAACTAGAAGGTTAGTGTGCAGATGTAGACATGGCTTATAGGTAAATATGTCAAAAGAAGTGTGAAGCAGTAGCTGTTGTAAAATAAGGCAACTGGAAGGGAACAGCTGACAACAGAACATAAACAATGAAAGTGAAAAAGGAAAGGAAGAGTGAAGGTATAAATCTGCTGAGTTACATCAGAATGACCTTTTTCTTCAGGCCTTATTCAACTAGAAAACATGTATATTTTTGAACAGGAGGTGCACTGTACCTTTCTGATGCCAAGAAAAGTGTTAAATCTATAATCTAATCAGCTATTTGGGTAGTTAAGGTGCTGCCCTGTGTTTAGGCTGGAGTAAAGATTAGATTGCTTCAAACGAGAACAGGGAGAGCCTGTAATTATTCCAGTTCTCTGAACCCAGACTTTTACTTTCTATGGGCAGCTGCATGATAGCTAGACAGCCGCTCTCTGTCATTAACAGACAGATAAGTGTTTGGTTTTTTTTTTTCCATTTCCAAAATCATATTGATCTTCAAATGACAAACATCCAAACCCTTCTGTACCATCCTACCTGTTAGAAAGGGAAAGCAATGAAGTTGATTGATGAAAAAAAAAAAAAAAAAAAAAAAAAAAGGGTACCTGAGATCTATGCATCCCAGACAAATAAATATTCTAATTTCCAGCCAGGAAATTTCAGTCCAGGCTGAAGATATAAGCGCCCAGAGAGGATTGACGGTATGGGTGACTGCTTAATAATGAAAGAACAAATCATGTGGGTCTAAAATTCAAATATTTCTCCAGGGCAACCTTTGAATCAAGAAGGCAACAGATTGACCTTGTAGACTAACAAATGATATACATATTTGAAATATTCCATGAAAAGAAGAAAGAGTTTAAGGTCTCTTACTTAAAGAGAAGGGTTAACAACCTACTAGGATCAAAAGAGATTGACTTTGCAGAAATAGTTTCAGTTTGGGATGAAAAGCGTAATTGAAAGAGTCTTAATTTCCTTTTATGGCTCAACAGTCTGAGTTGATACAGACAAAACAGATAAGGACTGTAATGGTTAGAGAAAAAGGTGTTGAGTTCCTAAATGAAGTCAGTGTGGAAACCTTTTCTTACTATACAATTTTTAAAAAGTGAATGGAAAGGACAAAGAGCAGGATAAATCTGTTTTACAAATGCTAGAAACATATGTAACAAGAGTGTTGTATTAGAAACATATGTTGAGAGAAAATTATGATTACATTGAAATGACAAAGACTTGGTTAAATCAAGCTATCAACTGGGAGATAAAATTACCAATGTATAAAGATTGCAGATGGGTGAGGTAAAACAAAAGTAATGAGGGAGGGAGTAATTTGCGTATAGGGAGAATACTGAATAAACAGAAATAAATGACAACTAGGATTTTAGCTGATGCAACAGGGACTATTTGAAGTAAACTGAAGAATGAGATATGGAAAAAGTTAAGTCTTTGGATCTTGCCAGAGACCTTTAAAAGAGAATGAGAAAGCATATCAGGAAATGTTTTTACAGATGAAGGAAGTCTGTATAAAACCTGATGTAATGATCACGGTCGGAGTTCAGTTGCTTAGACATTTCCTAGGAAAGTATTAGTGGGAAAAAGTAGGAAGGAAGCATGATTATGAAAGTAATATAGGATTGCTTCCTGTAAAGGAAAAGGGTAATGTGGATATAGTGACTAGAAATAAAGCAGAGGTGACGAATACAGTCAAAGCTGGGGAGAACAGTGCATTAATTAGTGCAATACCATGGCTGAAATGCCAATAAGACTGTAAAAAAGTAAGTATCAATTGTATTTTAGTAGAATCAGACTCTGAATGAGTATTCATGAATTAAAAGTAGCCTGAAAGAATTCAGCTCTGACAAAGAAAATTCAGAAACACATCCATGATATATTTAAGAGGGATATATTCAAAATACAAATAATATATCAGAAATGAAGACAGAACAAACACTGCAGTTGTGTCAGGGGAGGTATAATGTAGTATCTACCCCCATTCACAGAACAAATATAGATGGATTTTATGGCCAGTAATGCAAGTTTCCAACTGCTTAAATGACCTATGAGCTGGTATGCATCTATTTTGTTACCCCTGCTGAAGGAAAATCAGAAGGGACTGGAGTCCTAGGTAAGACACTGTGTGTGAAGAGGAAAATGACAAATGTATAAATGTATTCTCCCACAATTCCCTGCTTCTGGGGGATGAGGTTCACAAAAGAGCTTGAGTGTCACGCACAAAGTCTAACAGTAATCCTCCACTGCACATTACAAGTGAGCACTCTTGTCAGATGTAGGGAACCTGAATTCAAGACTGTATTTTGTCTAATAGAGGTGGACTCAACTCTCTGAGGAAACTACTTTCTCATGAACAACCAGGTAGCCTCGGGTAGAGTGTTCTTACCTTTTCATTATGAAGATGATACAACCATGTCAATAATACAACAACTGCTGCTTTTTGAGTGTTGGCTATCAGAAGGATGGTAACTGATAGTCAAGAAGTGCCAGGACAATGTTTCAATGCATGGAATTATTTCAACCACAAATGTTGAAGCAGTTCTAAATTTCTTATTGCCCTGCAGCTGATACCCTTCTTGTCTTCTTTGGAGACAAGAAAATAAGTTCAAGCTGTTATTCCAACTCAGTGAAGAAATGTGAAGCTGTACCTGCCATACGTTGGTCATGCTCCTTATTCTCCCAGTAAAGCCTTCCTTCTTCACTTCTGTCACTGGCTCCAAAGGGCTATTGGGGAACCTCCTCCTTTGTTCATAGTTCTACTTTTATTTAAACTAACAAATGCATTGCAAATTCCACTGGAACTAGGTCTGGGTTTAAATCTTCTGTGGTATATTAATTTAATATGTACAAAACTCTTTTGTTTCACATTATCCTATATTGCTTCTTTTCTCTCCAAAGTGTCACAAAATAATAAAATGAACAGAAATTATTTCCACCCTCCCGACTGTCATCACTTTTATGTGAGGAAACTACTTTTTCCCTTTTTTGTACAAAGTTCAGAGCCAACACACTTGTGCTGACCAGCTCAGCCAAAATCACTTTGCATTCCTGTCTAGACACAGGTCTAGATTCTGTCTGAGGAAACCATTCCTAGGGCCACGAGGGAATCCAGAGGACACCTCCCAGAGTTACCTAATAGAGGACTGTGTAGGTATTCTGCTGATTTCCCCTGTGCAGAGAGAACACTTCGCCCTCAGAAATACAAACAGGACCCCTCAGGGTAAAAAAATAACAACTTCGTTATAAGGAAGTTTAAGTACACAAGAATATTCACACATGCGAAGAGTAAAAATCAGGCTGAACCTTTATTAAGTGGCAGTCTTACTCATAACTCTAGACCAAGACCACATATCTCACAATTCTTCATCATGTGTTTATTTACTCCTATTAACTTTCTTGTATGGCTCAGTTGTTAGCCCTTCTCCAGTTGTGTACAATTGACCTCTTGGCAATTGACCATTTGCACTATTTGTATAATTGACCATTACACAGACTTTTAACAAAAAAGGATGTGCAACTTATATTGAAATATTAAGTCAATTTCCCTTCAGTTTCATCCCCACCCCTACTTTGGATAAGTAAGTTTTGCATGTCCATTTAACTCACATCTCAACACTTTTCAATCAAAATCCGTTATAATTTTTGGCTTCCTAAGCAGCTTCCAAAGGTCTCAAGCTGATCATCAGGTTGAGTACTAAATACTATAGAAATTCTACACAGATACTAGTAAATAGTACAGAAAAAGGAGTACACAATTTCTTCCTTCTAAGGAAAAAAATATCTTTGGGAGAAAAACACAAAGGAGAGATACATGGATAAGCCACATGGGCCACAGTATGGCCACCTAGATTGCTATATTTGTGAAGTAAGGGTATGTGTACTCTGTCTTACATCTATCTTTACAGAGCAAAAGGCTCAGACATTGTCTTTCTGGAACAAGTTAAGAAATAAGAGTATCAGTAGGTTGTTTGGGGTTTTTTTTCATCCTCATTCTGAGGTGAATGGAACTAATGTGGAGGTCTGAAAGCCCACTGCTCTAAGGATTAAAACATACATTAGACTAGGTGATCTTCAACGTCTTTTCCAACCCAGATGATTCTGTGATTCTGTGATACTTTTAACATTTTGTATATTTCTTGACATCCATGGATCAGTGTTAGAAGGTTAGTCTCACAACTGTTTTCCTCCAGATTTCTGATAATCCCACACATTTCCCCTTCATTTGTAACAGCCTCGCATTTGTATGCAACAGACTGGTAGTAGCTGGTCCCTGTCGTATAATTATCAAGGCAGGAAAGATCTGAGAAACATTTTAAATGCATACTGCTGAGTTTTGTAATGATTGTTAAAAAATCTGGGTAGAAAGATTTAAGATCATACCTGTGCAGGGAAAGTGATTAGTTCCTGTTTCAAGAACTTCTTAGCACTGAGCCAAAGCATCAAGAAAGAAAAACCCACACAACTTTCAGGTTTATTTTTGAGTATCTGAATAACTCATTATGTCTACTTATTTTATCCCTTATAAGGCAGTGATGAAAAGTTGTCATTCACTCACTTTTGTCCAGCAATGAGAAAGGAAAATGGCAAAAAAAGTTGGAAAATAATCTCTATAAAACACGTTTTGTCAGGGGGAGTTGGCTGGTCTTATGCCAGAAAACCATCAAATCTCAAATTCCATCTGTTATAAAACTCTATTCCTTACCCCCAAATAAGTATAAAATAGTGACAGAGGCACTCCCCAAGCTCTGAACACCAGTGCATTTGGCAGTGTCTAAATTGTAGCACCACACTGCAGTCTGCCTGAATAGACCTGTTGTCTCACATGGACCCTACTATGGTTAACAGGACTCCAAACATCTGCAACAAAGTACGTGAGGACATGAGAACCTTAATTATTCCCAACCACTGTCATTTATTTATATTCTGAAATCAAACTGAGAATTTAATTTTCTGCTTATATTTAAGTGTGGAAATTAATCATTTGAGATTGTAATTACACATATGATGCTTGGGGAAATTATGAAAACATCCTAAGTACCACATCTTTAAAGTGCATTTTGGTTTAGACATGTTAGATAATGCTTAATGAAGCGTTTTACATCATATTAAAGCTTTATAGAACACACTACCTCCTTCTAAAAAATACTTAGAGTCAGTACCTAACTGCAGTTTAAAATCAGATACACTTATGAACATATTATATAATTTTCCTATCTTCAAGTTAATGCAACTTATTAGAGAAAGACAGAGCTCTGTGTGTTTGGTGTAGTATTCACAATAATAACTGCTAGTGGTAAAACATGCTAGCTGGAGATCAGGTAGCATTTGTGTACTGTTATGTTACAGTTACCAGGATTTTGATATATGACTGAAATAAATATATTTAAATGCAATATTTCTTTAATGTAATGCACCTGTATGCAATTTCTATTAATAAATGATTGTGGTGGGCTGATGCTGGCCAGATGCCAGGTGCCCACCAAAGCTGCTCTATCACTCCCCTCCTCAACACAGCAGAGAAAATATACCAAAGGGATCCTGGGTTGAAATAAGGATGGGAAGAGTGGGCTACTCTCTCTCCACAGGTCCTGCCAGGATCCTGCTCCAAAGCAGCCTTCCCACAGTGTCACAGCTTCCTTTGGGCATCCACATACTCTGCTGTGGGGTCCTCCCCAGGGTGCAGGTGGAGATCTGCTCCACCGTTCACCTTCCTGGGCTGCAGGGGCACAGCTGCCTCACCATGGCCTGCACCACGGGCTGCAGGGGAACCTCTGCTCCGGCACCTCCTGCCCCTCCTTCTTCACTGACCTTGGTGTCTGCAGAGCTGTTTCTTTCACATATTCTCACTTCTCTCTCCCAGCTGCCACTGCAAAGCAGTTACTACCTTTTCTTAAATATGTTATACAGAGGTGCTACCAGCATCACTGATGGGCTTGGCCTTGGCCAGCAGCGGGTTCATCTTGGAGCCATCTGGCACTGGCTCTATTGGACATGGGGGAAGCTTTGAGTAGCTTCTCACAGAAGCCACCCCTATATCTATCCTTGCTACTAAAACCTTGCCATGAAAACCCAATACAATGATCATATGCTATAAAGTTTTCTGATTTATTAATACAAAAGCACTATTCCAGACAATGCATACACACATGCAGAAACAGTATGGAAGTCTTTAGACTTAAACACACTAGTACCACTTGTCAAGGAATGTATCTTTTATAAACAATAACAACATGAGCTGCTGAGGAGAGAGGCTCCAAAGAGGAGGATAGCAGTAGGGGACCCTACTGAAAGCATCAAAAAACCCACAGCAAAACCACAAGCTGGGAAGGCAGAAGCCCAGGGAGGAAGGAGAGCCTCAAGCCGCCTCCCCCCTGCGCAGGAAGAGTGAGCTGCGAATGGGAGCAGCGGGGACTCAGAGCGGGCGGAGTGATGATGCCCAACGCCCCTCACATACAAGAACAGCCCCCAGGGAGCGCAAACGACCAGGAGTGCGGTGACCAGAACGGGTGAGCAGGGCGTGACACGTCAGAAGGGTGAGGCGCAGCAGTTTGCATGGCAGTGGACAGTCCCTCCGGCAGACCATCTAGACACAGTCCATCTCCTGGGTCTAGAGCTTATCTGAGCTAGTTGTCATCTCATCTCATCGTCCTCCATGAGTAGACTGAACCATGGTCTCCACTTGCGTCAAAGCCACCACCAGAAAGAAGGGGGTGACCCAGACGGAGCTGTAACGCAAACATGCAGCGGTGCAGGTCCCGGGCTGCAGGGAGTGCCTGAGCCTGTCAGTCCTGCCGGAGGGCAGCAGTGACAGCACCTGTGTGCGCTGCGATCGGCTGGATGACCTGCTCAGCCTGGTGGCGGAACTCAAAGAAGAGGCTGATAGATTAAGAAGTATTAGGAAGTGCAAAGGCCAATTGATTGGTGGAGCAGCACCTTAGCACCCCTGAGGCAACAGGAGCAAATGGAGGCTCCAGAAGAGGCAGGCGATCCCTCACCCTCTTGCTACCAGGCAGAAGGAGAGGACCTAAGAGATGGGGGAGGCTGGAAACAGGTCCCAGCTCAGGGAGGCAGGAAAATCCCCTCCTGACCTCCCTCACCTTTCACGGTGCCCCTTCACAACAGATACGGGGTCCTGGAACTTTTGAATGAAGAAGAGAAGGATGAAGAAAATGAATCAAGCAAGGAGGAAGATTAAGGTCCACCAAGGCCTGGTCAGTACAGACCAGGTATTAAAACAAATTCTAAAAAAAACCTCAGAAGAGTCATTGTAGTGGGTGACTCCATTCTGAGGGGTGTCAAAGGTCCAATATGTAGACCGGACCCGCTTCATAGAGAAGTCTACTGCCTCCCTGGGGCCTAGGCAAAGGACCTCACAGCAGAACTCGCCCCTATAGTGAGACCTAAGGACTACTACCCTCTCCTGGTTTTTCAGGTAGGTACTGATGATATTACCAGGAGAAGTCCTAAATCAATGAAGAGAGATTTCAGGGCCTTGGGGAAACTGGTTAAGGGGTTGGGGGCACATATAGTGTTCTCCTCCATCCCTTCAGTTGGGGGGATGAATGAAGGAGATTACAGGAGAACTCAACAGATGAACCTGTGGCTCCGAGACTGGTGTTACCATCAGGGCTTTGGATTTTTCAGTCATGAGTTGGTATACAGAGCACCAGACCTTTTGGCATTAGATGGGGTGCACCTGTCCCAGAGGGTGAAAAGGATCTTGGGGCAGGAGTTAGCTGGGCTTATTGACAGAGCTTTAAACTAGATTTGAAGGGGGAGTGGGACAAAACTAGAACTCCTTAGACATAAGCCCCAGAGTAGATTATCAGAGTTTGTGGGCTGTTGTGCTAGCGACGACCCTCATCCTGCCATCTCAGTGGAGGAAAGGGATGGAGACAACAAATGTGCAAGGGATATTGATGGATTAGTAAGTGTGGTAACACCTGTGAAAGCTCAGGCTGGACCTCTAAATGTGAAAAGGTGCTGGGGACATCAAGCCAGCTGAAGTGCATGTATGCCAATGCACACAGCATGGGCGACAAATGGGACGAGCTTGAATCCATGATGAAACAGGAAAATTATGTCGTGGCTATTACAGAAACATGGTGGGATGTCTCCCATGACTGGAGTGTACCATTTGATGGCTACAAGCTCTTTTAGGAGGGATAGACAAGGAAGGAGAGGTGGTGGGGTGGTGCTGTATGTCAGGGACTGTTATGATTGCTTTGAGTACAAGTGTAGTGAAGACAGGGTAGAGTGTCTCTGCGTTAGAATCAGGGGGAAGGCCAAAGGCAGATGTTGTAGTAGGAGTCTGCTATAGGCCACCCACCCAGGACAGAGAGGGGGATGAAATATTCTACAGGCACTTAGGAGAAATCTCACGATCTCTTGCCTTTGTTCTTGTGGGAGACTTTAACTTCCCAGACATCTGCTGGAAATACAACACAGCAGAGCGGGACCAGTCCCAGAGATTCCTGGAAAGTGTGGGAGATAACTTCCTGACGCAGCTGGTGAGTGAACAGACAAGAGAAGGTGCCCTGCTGGATCTCCTCTTTGTGAACAGAGAAGGACTCGTGGATGATGTGGCAGTTGAAGGCCAACTAGGGCACAGCGATCATGAAATAATAGATTTCTCTATTCTTAGAGAGGGCAGGAGAGGGGGCAGCAGAACTGACATCCTAGATTTCCAAAGGGCTGACTTGTTTAGGCATCTGCTTGACAGGATACCCTCGGAGACGGTCCTGAAGGGTATAGGGGTCCAGGAAGGCTGGGCATCCTTAAAGAAGGAAGTGTTAATGGCTCTGGAGCTGTCTCCAGGTGATGTAAGAGAAGCCAGCAACAGAGAAGACTACCCTGGCTAAACAGGGAACTTTGGCTGGAACTCAGGGAGAAAAGGAGTTTATGGTCTTTGGAAGAAGCGGCTAGCCACTCACAATGATGTTGTGAGGCTATGTGTGGGGGGGATATCAGGAGGTCTAAAGCCCAGCTGGAAATTAATGTGGCTTCAGCAGTAAAGGATAACAAGAAGTGTTTCTATAAGTATGTGAGCAGCAAAAGAAAGACCAGAGAGAGCCTCCATCCTCTGTTAGATGCAGGAGGAAACATGGTAACAAGTGATGAGGAGAAGGCTGAGGTCCTTAATGCCTTTTTTGCCTCAGTCTTTAATAACAAGACTAGTTGTACTGAGGCAATCCAGCCTCCTGAGCAAGAAGACAGAGACTGGGAGAACGACGCCCCCGCATTCCAGGAGGAAACAGTCAGTGACCTGCTGCATCACATAGACATACACAGTTCTATGGGACCGGGTGGGATACACCCGAGGGTGCTGAAGGAGCTGGCTGGGGTGCTTGCCAAGCTGCTTTCCATCATTTACCAGCAGTCCTGGCTGACTGGGGAGGTCCCGACTGATTGGAAATTGGCCAATGTGACGCTCATCTATAAGAAGGGTCGGGAGGATGATTCAGGAAATTACAGGCCTGTCAGTTTGACTCAGCTCATCCTGAGTACCATCATGCAACACGTGTGGGACAACCAGATGATCAGGCCCAGTCAGCATGGGTTTATGAAAGGCAGGTCCTGCTTGACAACCTGATCTCCTTCTATGACAGAGTGACCTGCTTATTGGATGAGGGAAAGGCTGTGGATGTTGTCTACCTTGACTTTGGCAAGGCCTTTAACAACATTTCCCAGAGCATTCTCCTGCCGAAACTGGCTGCTCGAGGCTTGGATGATCGCACACTTTGCTGGGTAAAAACCTGGCTGGGTGGCCGGGCCCAAAGAGTTGTGGTGAACGGAGTTAAATCCAGTTGGCGGCCGGTCACGAGTGGTGTCCCCCAGGGCTCGGTTTTGGGGCCACTCATGTTTAACATCTTTATTGATGATCTAGACGAGGGGATCGAGTGCACCCTCAGTCAGTTTGCAGATGACACCCAGTTGGGTGGGAGTGTTGATCTGCTCGAGGGTAGGGAGGCTCTGCAGAGAGACCTGGACAGGCTGGAGCCATGGGCTGAGGCCAACTGGAGGAGTTTCCATAAGGCCAAATGCCGGGGGCTGCCCTTGGGCCACAACAACCCCCAGCAGCGCTACAGGCTTGGGGAGGAGTGGCTGGAGAGCTGCCAATCAGAGAGGGACCTGGGGGTGTTGATTGACAGCCGGCTGAACAGGAGCCAGCAGTGTGCCCAGGGGGCCAAGAAGGCCAATGGCATCCTGGCTTGTGTCAGCAATAGCGTGGCCAGCAGGGACAGGGAAGGGATCTTACCCCTGTACTGGGCACTGCTGAGGCTGCCCCTCGATTCCTGTGTTCAGTTTTGGGCCCCTCACTACAAAAAGGACATTGAATGACTCGAGCGTGTCCAGAGAAGGGCAATGAAGCTGGTGCAGGGTCTGGAGCACAGGTCATACGGGGAGCGGCTGAGGGAACTGGGGGTGTTTAGTCTGGAGAAGAGGAGGCTGAGGGGAGACCTCATCGCCCTCTACAGCTCCCTGAAAGGAGGTTGCAGAGAGCTGGGGATGAGTCTCTTTAACCAAGTAACAAATGATAGGACATGAGGTAATGGCTTCAAGTTGTGCCAGGGAAGGTTTAGATGAGATATTAGGAAGCATTTCTTTACAGAACGGGTTGTTAGGCGTTGGAATAGGCTGCCCAGGGAGGTGGTGGAGTCCCCATCCCTGGAGGTGTTTAAGAGTCTGGTTGACATAGCACTGAGGGATATGGTGTAGTTGAATATGGTCAGTGTTGGGTTAATGGTTGGACTAGGTGATCTTCAAGATCTTTTCCAACCTAGGAAAAGATCTTGATTCTGTGTGATTATTTCAAAGAAGTGCGTACTGATCATGGAAAAATGGGGCAGATATCAAATCTGGATCCACCCTTTTTAAGCACATAGTTAAATCTCACTGATGTTAGTAGGGCAACATAACTCACCCCAGGTAAAGGTAAATAAAAAAAGAAAAAGGTGGAAGGGAGGGAAACATTTGTGAAGATAAGAAGATTACACCAGATTCCATGATTTTTTTTTTTTTAAAAAAGCAGTATTTTTGCTGTGCCATAATTCTCCATTTTTGTTTTAAAATCTACCGTGAGATAGGGTTTTATCTGACCTAAATGGTTCATTCCAAAGATATCTTCAGCAACTGTGATTTGATCAAATTTGAACTACCACTAATAGAAGAGGTAAGAGCTCCATCCTCAACGCTAGAGAAACCTACTGCTGAATTCCAAGTCCTTGCTCCAAGCACTGATTTTATTGGAGCACTACTGGGAACAGTTCCAACCTGGGAACAGTTTTGCTACCTCTATTCTTGCAAACTGATAAGCTGAAAATATCCAAACATTTCAACTAGAGACAGATCACTAGCCTAGCATGTTTCAGCCTAAATTATTAAAATTATAAGCAGCTAAAACAAGATTCTTATAGTATGGTGATAACCATAGATGTTGTGACATTATGTGTCAATTCTGATGGAAGAAATCAAATATAAAGGTTTACTACTATCTTTATCACAACTGTAGTGGCAGAAATCCCCACCTAACAATCACAAAGCTCTCTTGATAAAATTCTCCAACCATACTGATGGAACCTCCTGCCTGTTTTAAAAATGAACATACTTATGATCAAATGGTTTCAATTAGATCAAGTAGTTTCACGTCTATTTTAGGCATCACTTAAAGCAAATAGTCTGTCATTTCTTGTGATAAAGCAACCAGCTGCTTACAAGCTCATTTTTAAACAAATCAAAAGATACGATTTAACTTTTAATTTATCCCTAGTCAAGTAGAACATTCCCCAAACTTGTCTCTCAAGATAGCTTTCAATATGCATTTTTGACTTGAGGGCTTAAAGTGCAATTCAGCCAGAGGCAAAGAGCTAGCACAAGGCTATGTACCATGTAAGGCCTATACTGAAGTGAAAAATTGTGATATCCTCTTCCTGGTTTTCTTCATAGAAGTGAATTCTACTTTCCTCAAGGACTCGATCAAGAGTAGTGTGTAGAAGTCCTCAAAGCTGAACCTGTCAATATATAATAATAATTCATTACAGAATTAAGCCTGCTAAAGCAGAGCTCAGAAGGGAGATTCTTTTATAAGTGAAATGTCACCAAATCACTGAAACAAATAGAATACATAAGCTTCTTAGTTTACGATGTTTTATAAATATGGGAGCGAGCATCTCCTGTGCCCTCAGGAGATTAACAAGAAGGTGACTGCTGTGTAGGCACACCTCTAAAACCATATTAAAGCTGTTAATTCATCCAGTCTCATATTCTCTCTCCAGCAAGACCAGTACCTACTGCAGCAGAGGAAGGCAAAAACTTCCAGTGTTTAATGATGATCCTAATGAGGTTTCATCTGTTAATAATTGACAGCAGAATAGAAAAGTCTCAAACAACAACAAAAGTAACAGGGCTCTTAATGAAGACAGGGGGAGGGTGTTTTCATGTTTAATTTCTCTGCCAAAAATGTTTTGTACTTCAGAATATTTATATGAGTCTTTGCATTCAGATTACATAAATCATTTAATTCTATCTACCTCTTGTACCTTGGCATTCCTGCTCCTCTTCAGTGTCTTCATCTGCAGTAACACTGCCATCAAATTGAAGCAAAAATTCATTGAAACACATGCAAAGTTCACGAATCAAAGCTTCAGGCTAATGGAAGTGATCCAACTGGCTGCCTCTCATTAAATGCTCAGAGAAAGAGTTTATTGGGTTTACATGACAAGGTTTTTGGTAGCAGGGAGGGATATAGGGGTGGCTTCTGTAAGAAGCTACTAGAAGCTTCCCCCATGTCCAATAAAGCTAATAGCAGCCGTCTCCAAGAGAGACCGACCACTGGCTGAGACTGGGCACATCAGCAACGCTGGTAGTGCCTCTATGATAACATATTTAAGGGTAATAACTGCTGCACAACCGCAGCTGCAGCTGGGAGAGAGAAATAAGAATATGTGACAGGAACAGCTCTGTGGACACCAAGGTCAGTGAAGAAGGAGGGGAAGGAGGTGGTTCAGATGCCAGTGCAGATGTCCACCTACAGCCCGTGGAGGACCCCACACTAAAGCAGGTGGATGCCCAAAGGAAGCTGTGAGCCCATGGGAAGTCCATGCTGGAGCAGGCTCCTGGCAGGACCCATGGCCCCATGAAGAGAGGAGCCGACGCTGGAGAAGTCTGTGAAGAGCAGCAGCCCATGGGAAGGACTCACATTGGAGAAGTTCATGGAGGACTGTCTCCCATGGGAGGGCTTCCATGCTGGAGCAGGGGAAGAGTGTGAGGAATCCTCTCCTTGAGGAGGAAGGAGCAGCAGAGGCTGATGTCAACCCCCATTTCCCATCCCCCTGTGTTGCTATGGGGAAGGAGGTAGAAATTGGAAGCGGAGCCTGGGAAGAAGAGAGGGGTGGGGGGAAGGTGTTTTTTCTAAGATTTGATTTTATTTCTCATTAACTACTTTGATCTGATTGGTAATAAATTAAATTAACTTTTTTCCCCAAGTGAAGCCTGTTTTGCCTGTGATGTTAATTGGGGAATGATCTCTCCCCATACTTATTTCAACCCATGAGCCTTTCAGTATATTTTCTCTCCCATGTCTAGTTAAGGAGAGGAGTGATAGAGCATCTTTGGTGGGCACCTGGCATCTCACCAGGATCAACCTACCACAGGGAGTTGTTATACTTCTTTAAAGAAGCTGTTCTTTGAGCAGTAGAACAAAAAAAGGAAAAAATGCTCCAGCCTTCAGCATTTTCTTTCAAAAAAACCCACAACAGAGCAACTTGTGTCAATGCACAGTCAATCATCATAATAATAGCACCTGTCAGCTTGAGCAGATCAGAACTGAAGGATAAAAATATATTTTGCCTTGATAAATGATTTGTTAACAGATAGGTTTTTTCATTTATACACAGAACAGGGGGGAAAAGGGAATGAAAAAAGACATCCTCAGTAAGCAAGACTGGGTTCATGGTTAGAAAAGCAAGGAGGATGTATTTTGGTTCCCAGTTCTGATGAGGTTCTTGTATACACAGAAAATTATAAAATAGATGAAACCTCATGATCTTGATTAAAGCCGGGTATAGACAACTAAAACCCTCATAAGCGGCACACAGTTCGGTCAACAGGTCACTTTTAGGCCTCCTTACATTATCTAAAGTACCTTCCTATTTAGTCTAAAAGTTTCCTAGGGTCTTGTACCCAAAGACCCAAAGTTGTCTTATCTACAGCTATCTCAGTAAAAGCAAAGAGCCACCAGTATTCAGCCCTTTTCCCATGGCAAGGCCTCTAACTAAATCCACCTGTAGGAGAAATAAAGGTAGTTTCCACTTTCATGTGACCATCCTACCAGAAGACAGGAGCCCTGGGCTGTACTCTGCATGATCTACATCTCAAGCATCACATACAAACACTGTAATTTGCATAAGGGAAGAAAGCATCTTTCAGTCCTCCAACTGAAGCTGAGCCACCGTGACAGTAATGTCAGGGACATGGAGGCTCCATGGAGAGCTGCAAGGGGAAGCTCCTCTCCATCTTAATATTTAACTGGGATTATCCTGAAAACAGACCTGCTAAGTGGCTCCCTGGGAGTTAGCGGGATTTAGGTGTTTATAACTAAATTCAGGTAGATTTAGGTAGGTAAAATCCCCCTCATAATTTAGGCAGACTGAATCCCACACTAGAGGCTGTATATTCTTGTTCAAGTCTTGAAGAGCTTTACGCTAAAGAAACATGGTAACTCCTTGGTGACAAAGACAATTCCAGGGAATTTTGCCTAACCCCACTGTAGAGTCTGAAAATACTTGTCAACTACACTGTGTGAGGCAAGATGGTATCACACATTTTGAATCATAAATGGATGAATCCTCTATGTTTTTGTTTCCAAACACTTATAATTTATGCTAATCTCTCTCACCTCCTCTGCCTTTTTTTCTCCAGAACTGTGTTTTTTCCTGCTGCCCCTCCCCTCTTCTTGCTCTGTAGATGTAACAAAAGGATGGGGTATGGTTAAGGACTGCAGCTGCTGCGTGGCCCCAGGGATCAGGCAGGAGTCACTTTCTCACTTTCCTGTCAAAATGCAAGCTACCTGCATACAGCACAGCATCACAGGCCTCACACTATTCAGGACTCCGTTTCCCTCTCAAAAAAAAAAAAACAAACCCAAACCCACAAAACAAAACAAAAAAACCCCCCATGGTTGAATATGACCATCATACTGAAAAGCTTTTAAAATGTCAAATAGAGGATGCTGTAATTGTCATCTATTACATTACATTTGTACTAATTTCTAATCTTAAACATATTGATTCAGGGAAAGAGAAAAGAGACAAGGATTTTAAAGATCCATGGAATTACAAGTATCTACATTATGTTCACAAAAATACATTCCATGGCTCTAGTCCGTGTTTAGGAATGTGCCTCACCAGACCCACTCATCACATTAGTGACATTGTTTTCATGTAATTGATTCAAACATTTGACAAATTATTACCACACTTTTTCCACCAACTTCTTTGAGTGAAAGAACTAGAAGTTGATCTGAATAACTGATATGGTATGATGCATTTCTAAAACTAAACCTGATGTTTTTTCCTTCAGTGTTTTTTGCTAAGTATCCTGTAGATCATTATTATACCTGGAATAGCCCCCATCTCCATAAATGACCCCATTTACATAAAAGAAAATGAAAACAAAAATTGTTGTTTTGCTGGGGTTTTTTACCTATTTATACCAGGTTAAACAAAATCCTCACAGATCACGACAGTTCTAGCTGTGGCTGAATTAAATAGGGCCCACTTTCCAGCTAATCCCTAACATAAATAGCCTTTCTTGACAAAGCTGCAGAATAACATGTAATTCCTCGTAACATTCTGCCTGCTTACAGTATCTCTTATGCAATCACTGGAGTAAATCAAAATAATGACCTGCTTGAAGTTAAGTGAAGTATCATTGATAATTTTGGTTCAGTGCAGTAAAATTTGTGATGAGCATGAGTTTTATGATTTGGACTGTGACACTCCTTTTATAAGTTAGGGGGCATTTAGAATCAGGGTTTTGATTCAGATCCTAGTCTTAATTAAACAATTTCATTATTAGTCCTTGCTACTGAATGAGTTTGCTTTATCATTATGCTCATCCATACTGTAATAACTGATAATATGAAGAAATCACTGCACTGTCTGGAGACATCTGGCAGTCTTGATCAGAAGCACTTACATTACTGCAAGGGAAAAAATACCTTTTCAAAATTGGCAGTAGATGAGCTTTTGCTTGCCTGAGTCATATATTTAAACCACTTATATTTCATTTATGAATTTCCAAAGGTGAGCCGCACCATGTCTTTCATGACAGTCAATAGAGCTAGTTGAATAAGGTCTAGTAGAAAATTTCTATCAAAATTTCAGAAACAATGTTTCTCAAGTTTAACATTAAGAAGAAATTAACGAACATTAAGAAGAAATTAACATGAGAAGTTTGCTCAAACATTCTATTTCAAAATTTTCAGAAAAAATACATTTTTTTAAGTAAAAACACACATTGACATAGCCTGTATCACTTTATATTGACAGAAAATCAGAACAAAATACCTTAGAGTTTTATGCTTACTAAATCAACCAATCCTAAAAAAAAAAACCTCACAGAAAATTAAAGGAAATCCAGGATTTTATAACTTTGTTCCAATATGAATTCAAATTAGATTTTGAAATCATGAGTACAGGGAACCTCAGAAGCTCCAAGAAAGAAAATTATTTTCTCTCCTTGTTGTGGTTTGAACTCAGACAGTAGCCAGTCACCACATGGGAAGTTGTTTACTTCTTGTCTCCCCCTGCCCCCTGGTGAAATAGGGAAGGGACAAAAGAATAAATTTATAGGCTGAATAAAAAAAAATAGTAATAATAACAAAACCAACAGTAACAATAGTAAGTCCAAAATGGGTAAAATGCAGCAGTGGCTCACCAAGTGGCGACCAGTATGGAGCCCGTCCCCAGCACCAATCCTGACCGCAACAGAAAATCCCACCACACTGACCTGGAAAATGAAACTGTGCAAGAGAGAGCATACGTTCGCCTATATATTGAGCATGACATCACATGATATGGAATGATCCAGTGATCGATCCTGACCGGCCCCTCTAGCTGTGCTCCCTCTGAGCCCAAGGAAAGTTAATTCTATCCTGGCCAAAACCAGGACACTCTTTTTCTGACCACAATACTTAGAAGAGATATGTTACAGCAAAACTGTAAAAGTAGTCTTCATGAAAGTGGTTTTTCACTATGGGAATCATGCTCAGAGATAAAATGAATTGCAAACCTAAAATCTTTCAAAATGAAGGTTTTTTTGAGTGTACTCTGGAAATAAAAATATCCTGAGGAGAAAATCATGAATTAAATTAATAAACTCATTTTTTACCACAGGCTGTGGGGGAAAAAAAAAAAAAAAAAAAAGACACAATCAAGTGTTGGTTGATTTTTAAGATTTCTTTGAAGTTAGGACCCTGCAACTTTTCTCTTCTCTAGAGGTAGAAGAGCATCTCCTCTCTCCTCTCCTCTCCTCTCCTCTCCTCTCCTCTCCTCTCCTCTCCTCTCCTCTCCTCTCCTCTCCTCGCCTCGCCTCGCCTCGCCTCGCCTCGCCTCGCCTCGCCTTGCCTCGCCTCGCCTCCCCTCCCCTCCTCTCCCCTCCCCTCCCCTTGCCTCCCTTCGCCTCTCCTCTCTCCTCATCCTTGCCCTCACCTTCACCTTTACATTTTCCTATCTCATAGGCCCACCCATAGAGACAAAAGTATCTAATATTATAGGAAAATCTTACTTTTACATGATCTCACAGGAGCTTCCAGTCAAGATAGCCTTCTTTGTGGCCATTAAGAGTTCCAGTCAATTTTTCCTTCTCATTATTCATTTTCGCACTTTCCACTAGCATTACTCCCTTAGCTTTTGAGCACGACACATACAGTTGCCCCTTAAATATAAACATAAACCTTGGCTAAATAAGAACTCGAGATGTTGTAAAGGATGGACTGTGAGATTATAATGATTACAAAGTCTCCATCAACAAAAATTGTCCTCATGATTGCATGTTTTCAGAATGTTGATTGCCATTGAAATATTTTCTTTAAACTTAAAAATTTAAACTCAGCTTACAGGTTTTTGCTGAAAAATGCAGTTTACAACTAAACCAAAAATGCTGTGCAATAAGCCTGGTCTAAGAAAGACTTTCCTCCTCCTTAGCTGGAAGGAAGGACATGAGTGAGTTCCAAGCAACTTGATTCTTCACGATAGATTTAATGAGGAACTAATGCATTTTCATGACTGACCTGAGATATCTCATTTTGTGTGTCTATGCTAAGAGCTTCATTTTCCTCAGCTCTTCACAGCAATATGTTTGTTATCTATGGTATGCATTGCTCCTATTCTCCATATCACCTGGTTCTTCCAGTGAGGAGAGAGACTTCACTCAAAACATTCAACCAAATTGCAGTATGTGGTAGTATCCCAGTATTTTGTGTCCCTATATTATACTGGGCTTGCTGAGCTCTAGAAACAGGTTTGGTTCCAAGCCTAACTCAAAATCAGTCAGGTCTGATTATCATTTTAGGTAATTTTCTGTGATACTAATTTTTTAAAGCTTCTATGTCATGTTACATTTGCTTTGCATTGTTTTAACCAGCACTTCTCCCTTTCATTCAAATAACACTCTCATCCTTTATCCTGTGTTTTGCATAGGGATGAAACATCATTTTTCACCACCATTATTACTGTTACTTTCACATTAACAAGAAATTGGTTGTTGCTAAATGCCTACACTTAATAAGGTCAGAATTTGCATGCACTTTTCTCCTTACCCTGGTTCAGTTGTTACAAATGCTAAAATGAGTATTATATCCTGAATCATCTATTTAATAAAGGAAATATTTTTGTTCTTTCTTTTTCCTTCTTGTTCACAAGCTGAGAAAAGAATGAGAATCTCTTAAAATCTTCCGTATCTTCTTCTGGAAAAGTGATAAACTGGGGGCAAAATCTTACCCCCACTCAACATTGGTGGGAGTGAGATGGGCACTAACTTTAAGGATGAATTCTGCCATATTATAACTGCCAGTACCTTGGAGTATTTACAATCCAAGATTTCTGAGGCAGTCTTGAATTACCTCTTAACATAATAACATCACAGAAAAATTATCAAAAGGTAGTTCAAAGTTTCAGAAGGTCATTTATATTTTTGTCAGGAGCTACAGTTTTCCATTTTCATTCTCCTTTTATTGACTGACAGTTAGAAGCTTTATTAGAAAACACATAATCCTTAGAGAAACAAGTTTCACTTGCTGCAAACGCTCTGTCTGCTCATTTGAATCAGGCCATTTATGCACAACAACTGCCCCGTACGAAAATATAAAATCCTTTATGGACAGAGGAAAGCATATGTAGGATACAGACTTCTGGTCTCTCTCCCTCTGAAGAGAACTAATAAGGTAGAATATATAGAGGAGGCCCAAACTGCCCTCAGACATGTACTGATCAACAACATAATTAATTTGTATGAGTTTTGTTGGTCAGATTCCTCTCATGATTTTCACAGTGTAAAAAATATCTGTAGATGCTCAGAGGCAAAAACAAAATGACCCCAAAATAATGGAAATTAAAATCTGGTGAGCTCAGAATTTTCCTATGAACACAGGGAGGAGCTGACCTCTTCCCCCCTCCATTTCATATATGCATGCATACATTGACACGGGTATGAATTACCTATGCTCATGGAGTGAGATCTGGGGAGTAGGAATTTTCAAAAGTAATCTCAACTGGACTGATTTTCCCAGCTATAAATTTGTAAGCCAGAAAATAACAGCTATCAGTCTTCCAGAATATCCAATATTAGATGTGTTCTGCTTTTAACTGGTAGCTGTACTTAGATGTGCATGGATCAACGACTGTGTGCCTTCACAAGGAAACCAAGGAATCTAAACCCAGTCTTTGTCTATTAGATTGATTTGTTTTATTTATCTCTCTTTTTCCATTATTTCAATACTGATCTGAAGGTAAATAATGCTTTTGACCTATGTAAAAAAAAGCTTGCTAAGTTAAATCTCCATTTCTGTTAGCCCAGATATTGTGAACCTCTGTTAAATATTCAAACAGAGTATCCAAGGAGAAAGTTACTCATCTAGATGAGTACTCCAGAAGGACTTGAATGTAAACGCAACCTTTTTGTTCAATCACAGACGCACAAAAAAAGTATCACTGAAAAGCTGATATATTGGGAAGGATGTTAAATAATTGGTGAAATGTTTTCAATATTATATGATGCCATTTTTTGAGACCAGATACACTAGTGGTTTAATTGGGATGAATTGTTCAACATAGCTGGAAATAAAAGGTCAAAGAGAAATGTATTTTCCTGAATGAACTGGTGTGATTAGAAAGAGAAATAGGAAAGAACAGAGCTGCCTGTAAAGGGAAGGATCTATAATCATGTTTCTGTTTTCTGTCTAGGAAACATTCTCAATTTTTTGAATAGTGATTCTAGACACTTTGACACTTATATCTGTGTAACTGCTCTGCTAAACACACACTGATGTAAAGCTATTTTAATAATAATTGTCTGAATTTTATTCTGCAAGCTATCTTTAATTCAGATTTAGTATTTTGGACAAGGTAAGTATTTAAATTAATACAGTTAACACCTTCTAAGAAGTCAGCAAAAGCAATAATTTCATGCTTATGATGTCTTTCATATTCATGCATCTATGAGTCACTGTTTCTGCTATATGACTGCTTAAGAATGATATGACCCCAGAACTTCTTTATCACATTAACAAAATCAGATATATTAGCTAAAATCATAGAATCAAAGAACAATTGAAGTTGGAAAGAACTTCCAGACATCATATGGACCCATGAATTCATGGAACCACGGAAGGGTTTGTGTTGGAAGGGACCATAAAGATCATCTGGTTCCAAACCCCTTGCCATGGGCAGGGACACCTTCCACTAGACCAGGCTGCTCAAAGCCCCGTCCAACCTGGCCTGGAACACTGCCAGGGAGGGGGCAGCCACAGCTTCTCTGGGAAACCTGTGCCAGTGTCTCACCAGTCTGATAGTAAAGAATTTCTGCCTGATATCTAAACTAAATCTACCCTCTTTCAGTTTAAAACAGTTACCCCTCATTCTATCACTACAATCCCTGTTAAAGAACCCCTTGCTATCTTTCCTGTAGCCCCCTTTAAGTACAGGAAGGCTGCTAGAAGGTCTCCCCAGAGGCTTCTCTTCTCTAGGATGAATGACCCCAGTTCTCTCAGCCTGTCCTCATAAGGGAGGTGCTCCAGCACCCTGATCATCATTTTGGCCCTCCTCTGGACCTGCTCAAGCAGGTCCATGTCATTCGTATATTGGTGTCCCGAGAGCTGGACACAGTACTCCACTGGGGTCTGACGAGAGCGGAGCAGAGGGGGAGAATCACCTCCCTTGACCTGCTGGCCACAATGCTCTTGATGCAGCCTAGGATACAGTTTCCTTTCTGGGCTGCGAGCACGCATTGCTGATTCACAGGCAGTTTTCCATACACCAATACCCACCAAGTCCTTCTCTGAAGGGCTGCTCCCAGTCCACTCAGCCCAGACTATATTTCTGCATGAGATTGCCTTGACCCATGTGCCGGACCTTGCACTTGGCCTCGTTGAACTTTGTGAGTTTTGCACAGGCCCACCTCTCCAGCCTGTCAAGGTCCTGCTGGATGGCCCATCCCTTCCCTTCAGTGTGTCAACCACACCACACAGCTTGGCGTCACTGGCAAACTTGCTGAGGGTGCTCTCAATCCCACTGTCTATGCTGCCAACAAAGATGTTAAACAGCGCTGGTCCTAACTCCAACCCCTGAGGAAGGCCAGTCATCACTGCTCCCCACTTGGACATCAAGCCGTTGACCACAACAGCTCATTGAGTGTGACCATCCAGCCAATTCCTTATCCACCTAGTGGTCTATCCATCAAATCCAGTCTCTCCAATTTAGGGACAAATATATTGTGTGGGACAGTGTCAAATGCTTTGCAGAAGTCCTTCCTTTGCAGAAGCTTTGTAGATATTTAACCCCCTAGCTGTTCCAATAGTCCCTATTATTTCTTTCAAGGAAACTCTGTAGACCTTCCTGGAATTTTTCTGAATAGTCACAAATTGAAACACAGGATGTTCCCTCTGAACATCAGGAAACAAATTTTCACTGTGAGAGTGACAGAGCACTGGCACAGGTTGCCCAGGGAGGTTGTGGAGTCTTCATCCTTGGAATTATTCAAAAGCCACTAGATACAGTCCTGGGCAACTGGCTTTAGGTGGCCCGCCTTGAGCAGGGAGTTTGGACCAGATGACCTCCAGAAGTCCCTTCCAACCTCAGTCATCCTGTGATTCTGTGATTCTGTCATCCTGGATGCCAAAAAAACGGAAAGCTGCTTTGCAGAAAAGGAACTGGAGGTCCTCGTAACTTTGATGCTATCCCTGCTTTAAGCAGAAGATTGGCCCAGATGGCCTCCATAGAGCTGTCCTAAGGTAAATTTTCCTGCATGAAACCTTCAAAGAATAGACTGAAATCTCTCCATTAGTTTTCTACTGTTTTACTGAGTAATGATAGCAGTTACCACTGGAAAGCAGTTATTGTATAAGTAACCGAGGTGAAACTTCAAGCAGAGAATTATAGAATTGTAACATGTAAAACATACTAGAGCTAAATCTGTAAATTATACAGTGCCAGGCATCAGACTGTTTTTAGAACTGACCTTGACATACTTTTGACCTATGCCAACTTACACACTCACAAATTATTCCTGGGCATAATGGAGAAAACAGCATAAGCAGGGGACCATTCCCAACAGGCATCCACATGCAGCCAGCCTGCTACGGAGGGTAAGGGAGTTCAAGAATACAGATAAGGTTTACAGTTCATTTGCCTGGCAATGGCAAGTTTTGCTTATGGAGAAACCATGCAAAAGGATAATCAGGGAACCAGAGATGCACCATTCAAGGACACTGTAGGTGGTGTTAATTCAGTTTCACTCAGTCTATTCATCAGACATCAGAGGGTGTTCAGAAAATAATCAAGGGGAAAAATCATCTAGAATACAGACACACTGTTGCCAGGTAGTTGCCTGTACATCTTAGTTTAAGCAAAAGGAGAGTACTCTTTTCTGTTCCTGGTTCTTCCTGACAAGCATAACGAGAAGCTTTCTGCCCCAATCTTTTTGATGAGAATGTGTGGTTCTTTTGGATACAAAGATTTTACTTTCCCAGATGGTGATGTGGTCCCATGACATCTCAGTCCTGTGCTGATGTGGGAGATTTTCTAGGTCTGTTTCACACCTCCATTCTCCCTTGCCTATCCCTCCTTCCCCAATAGAAATCTAACCCATTCCCTTCTCTCTTCTCCCCAGCTTTGCAATCCTGCCCCCTCTCTTTGACCAGCTCTGGCTTCGGTCAGGTCCTTTGTAAATCACTCTAATTCATTAGCAAGGCACAAAATCAACCAGCTTTCTAGTTTTGCTTTCTGCACATTTATCATGTTGAAGTGGTTCCCGGAGGGATCTTGTAAGTGTTGGGGCTGGTACAAAGTAAGTAGCAGGACTGCATGTGTAAGAGTGAGGCAGGGAAAAAGAGAGGACAACCAGAAGATACCCCTTTAAGCAGGGTTTCTGTTGCTGGCATCTGACTTTGTGACACTGTCTGAGAAAATTAATTGTGTTTTGCTGGTGACTGTGCAAGCTGCTACTAGCACACATTCTGTTTCTGTTTTTCAAGTGAAGACCTTTGTATAGTGCAAATAAAAGAACTATATTCATCTGCCACCATGCTCCACAGAGAAAGTTGGCAGTTCAAGTTAACCCTCAAAAGAGAATAAAAAATAAAGACTGACTCTTCCTGCTTGTGTTGTTTTTCTTTGTCCTTTATTCTGCCTGATTTAATTCATTCATTCCGAGCATGCAGTCTGAAAAGTTCCATGAAATCGCCAAACAGTCTCAAAGTCTGTTGATTGAGAAGTCTTGGTGGCTATTCATATTCATTTCCCTTCTTTATTCACCACTCTTTGCTTTCAGATATTCCCAGACACATGCTTTAATTCAGGTGCTTTCTATTATATGCTTTGCAATGCATTAATCATAGTAGTGCCTAGGTGACACTGTCATATGGAAATTAGCCATCTCCTATTCGTTGATTTGCCAGTAATTCGAGTTGTCTGACTCTCAGACTGATTTAAGAAAGTATCTAATTATCCCAGGAAAATTTCTTTGAAAACATATGAATGGATTTTTCAGTTCATTAAAATTACTGTGATTTCTTCATAGATAATTCTTCCAATAGATAATTGCAATCTATATTTAAACAATGTAAATCTTTATACTTTGCTAGAACTTTATCTTTCTGCTTGAAATGGCTGAATAGACCCCAGAAATTCTCACAGAAACTAACTTTAGTTTATTAAGGCTCATCTGTTCAGGCTGTCTTCAAAGCCAATGGAGAGGTGGGTTTCCAAGGACAAGTCGGAGTAAGAGGCTTTCTTAGGTGATCTAGCCACCCACTACATTAGAAGTCTGATAGGTCTGCATTTCCTTTGATAATAAGCTCAAACACTTAAGGGGTCTGGCTCTGATTTTTATCCTGCAAAGATGTTTAAATAGAATCTCTTGCGATTTACTGGGTCTAGGTGAGTAAGTATCTTGCATACGATGATATCATATGCGGATACATTATCTTGTATCTTGCACATGAAAAATCACAGAGCAAGTTACAAATATATAGGAAAATGTTTGGGCCAATATTTGTTGTCCTCATTGTGCCTCAGTCCATTTCATTGTCATCTTATCTGTGGTGTCTGACAGGGTACTGAGACACTGAGACCACGTATGGTACCATTTAAATGATGAAAAAATTGGTGAGGGAATTCAGAAAGTTCAGAGCCTTACAGTGGAAGGTGATCTAAGCCCATATAATTGTATCGTGTTAGGAATGGGTACCAATACAAAGGCAGCAGGTATGACAGTCTGAAAAGGTGATCTCATTGCCTCAAAAGGGGAATTGCTGGACTAGAACAATCCAAACAATCCACTAAGACAAAAGACTCCTGCAAAAAGGAGAAAGAGTCTGAAGAGGGAAAAAGTTTCCATGCTATTTATATACAACAGGGTACAGTGGACTTTGGACTGAAGAAAGCAAGGGGAAAACAAGATTTTGGTCTCAATCCTCTGTGTTTCTGCATGTGTACTCAGAGAAGAACAAGGGAGTCATTGAGCAGGGCAAGAAAACATGCAGCAGTACAGTATGGAAATCAATGAACACAGAGCAACTATTTCCAAATGGCAAACCCGAATAGGTAGTTTTCATGGGAGATACAGACCCTCACCAATGGATTGAGGAGTGAAACAGGTTTTACATCAACTAATCAATAAAGGGATAAATCACACTCTCTTTCCAAGTGGATAAAGGTGACTGCTCTGCAAGGTTTACTCCTGAGGATGAAATGTGGAAAACAAAAGAATAAGCAAGAGGAAAACATTTGCTATCCAAAAGGCTCAGAGAGGCTACTAGCTGCAAACTGTGACTCTGCCATGCCTAGGTCTGAATGGATGTGAGTGGGTTTATGTATTTATACCTGTGTCATCTAGAAGTATAGAAGAACAAACACGTACCAAGTAATACCCTTGTCTGTGATGTTGCCTTTCTACTCTCTCTTCTTGTCAGTAGCTGGAGATCTTCCCCCTCCCTTTAAAGTAAATGAGGTGTCCCAGCTCTGATCTTCCTCCAGTTATAATTCAAATAGAGCACCTGGTACCCAGTGGAAGGAGAATGCTGAAACACTAAAAAAAATAATAAATATATATCTGTTAGAGAGCCTTACAAGCCATGTGCCACCAGTGGTGCTCAGGGTATACACGTCTCGCCAAACTCTTCCTAGGGCAAAATAGTAAGTGATATCCCCTCTAAGGAGTCCACAATAGCTGACCACTTATTGTCAGTGATTCTGAGTTTGCCCAGCAGCTGAATACTTGAGGAGATGTCAGATCCTTCATCTTCCAGAAAACTTTAAAAATAGCAACTCAGATCAATGCTTTTATATTAAATTGTACTTAAGAATAAGCAAAGTAGACCATGAACCTGTCAAAATGAGAGACTTGATATATTAATTCTTGGGGCTGATTGAGATTTCTTTTAAATTCCTGTAAATGTCTATATTTTTTTTTTAATCAGGATTTTTTTTTCATTCAGACCTATCTCTTCTTTTTTTTTTTTTTTTTCCCTTTGCAGCCACATAGAAATAAATCATGTTATTACTGAAAAGTGAAAACAATGTTTATCTCACTCGGGCATAATAAATCTTGGTTAAAATACAGATTTATTTTTTTAGTGTAATGATCCTATGTTTAAAATATGTTAAGGTTGTGACAAAAATCAACAAAAGCCAGGAAATTCAAAGTTAATGTTGAATTGTGTCCATAAAGCACCTCATTAAGCCTAGCCATTGTATCCCATATGGAATCATACACTTTCCAGAGACACATGTAATTGTTCATATTAAAAGGGCATATTAAGGACAGAATCCGTCAACATCCCTGGTCCAGAAAAAAATAATCCTAGTGTGCATATGCTCTGTAATCCATGAAAGTTGGTTCCATCTGGATTTAAGCAATGAAGCACTCTTCTTGGGGTAATCTGGCAAAAAAGCCCCAAAGAAACAAAGCAAGCTTTGAGTTAGGTTTCAATGCAAGGGGTGTAGGGGAGAGAGCTCCATAGTTTCCATCCGCTGTGCCTTGATAATTGTCACAGCTTTGGAAAATGTTAATTTAGCATCAGAACCTGTTGCAAACTTTTTGCTGAAGGAGTTTCTTAGTGAAAAATTAGTTTATCAAAAATTATCTCTTATAGCAAGATGTCAGTCATCAAGCATTTCACTGGTGCATAACCATGTAATGGCTGGAGCCTTCCAAGTTTTCCTGCGGGACCACCGTGGGGCTGAAAAGAATTCCAATGCTTCCAGAGTTTGTAGATTTAAAGCAAACCTACTACATGCACTCCCAAGCCATTGCACTAGACTTTTGAGAGCTCTCTGAAGAGAGAATTTCCAAAATCCCCAGGGCAAGTCTTAGACCTGTTTGAATTTTTCTGGAAACTCAGATTTTTTTTTTTTTTTTTTTTTTTTTTTTTGGGGGGGGGAGAAAATAGGAAGATTTGAAACATGAATGTTCTCTAATTTCCTATCATACACCATATCCCAAATATATATAATTTGGGGGTATACTTATTTTTTTCCTTGCAGAAGTTAAATTGTGAAAAAAAATCAGTTTGGTTATGAAACACATGCAACTGCTGTGTAGCTCCTGTGTGAAGTGCTAAGGCTTGGACAACTGGCCCAAGCCAGAGTTGACCTATAGATGAATCCTGTATATTTTATAACTGATAACCATTGTGCTAGTAGGTATTGTACTAAGTTATAACAAACCACTTACGCTGATGTAAAAAGTGCTAAAGCATTGAAGTACTGAAGCCTGAACAACAGGCCCCAAGCTGACGCTGCTAACTTAGTCTATAATCATTAACAAAGTATGTAAACTCACTAGTGAAAGATGCAGCTTAGACAAAATATAATCAAGAGTGAGGAGAGAATGTATCCAGCTTCCCTTGTTTAGCCTTGTTCAAGGCTGAGAACCCAGGTATCTGGCCCTGTTAGAAACTCCCTTGGTTTCCTACCCCGAGCCCTGGCCAGGCTTTGGGTGGAATCCAAAGGAGAATGAAAACAGAAATTTTCTGCTCAAAACAAAGGTGCCAGCTATTCTGTCTTGTCGATCTCTGGTATATAAGGCTGGACCCGCTCACAGCGACTTTGGCAGCCTCACCCATGGGTGGACGCACCATGTAGGATTTCCCACTTGCTGGGACAGGCTCTCCAAACCCTCGCTGTGACCGGGGCTGCCCAGCATCTGCGGGTCTGGATGATGGTAAAGTGTACAAGTGGTGATGTATTTTTCTTAATCTCCATTCTCTCTCTCGTGTAGCAATGATTTAATGCATTACCCTGTTTTTTGCTGTTTGCTGCTTTAAGTGCATTATTCTGCTTTTTCTTACTGCATGCTTTCTGTATTACACTGTTATCACTAGTAAAATACACCTGCTCTTTTCACTCCGGTGTCTGAGTTTAATTGGTATCCTTAAGAGGCAGAACACTGTGCTATCCCTGGGAGTGTAGTCGCAGCCAGATTATCAGGGGAGAGGTGAGATTTTTTTATTAGGCAAAAGGGGCAAATAAAATTGTTTTCTTTTCAAAACCTTACTTACCTTACCGTGTGCAGTATCCAGGGAGTCTAAAGCTTGGAAAGCATGCAGTAGTCTGCAATGAGCTCAGCAGCAAGCAAACAGCTGATGGACAGAGTATTGAGTGTCGTCTGATGCCAGGCTGGGAGGGGCTGTGTAGTCACAGGCCAGAGTGACAGCCACAACATGGAAGTCAAGAGATGTTCTTCTTTATGGAAATGCAGGGACTTACTGGCCTGAACCTGAGCAGGCAGGGTAGGAATGAGCCTCCATATGCTGAGCTGGAGCCAGAGCCTCTTCTGGCAGTTCATCCCTTGAGGGCAAGGCTGCTAGGACACCATCTTAATTGCCCTAGGGAAGAGAAAGTGTTGGAGGCTTGCACTGGCCTGGCAGAAATCCCAGGAGAGAAGGCAGCAGCATGGGCAAACACAGTACAATATCGGCACAAAAACCTAACTGTATGGCTTCAGGAGGACATGGACAGGAGCTCCATAGGAGGAGGAATGTTCTGTCCCATCCATATGGCAGTGAATGGAACAGGCAAAGCGTAATTTATATGTACACACTGGAACGCTTGGGAACATTTCTATACAAAACAAAAAACAATCAGGAAGAAACAGCTCAGTGTTGTCACTGGAGGAGATAACACTCATACTGTGGTTGGAGAGTGTGGGTAACCAAACCACACTGAATTCTCTGAGACCAAGAAACTTCAAGCAAAGAGAATTAGGGGGCTTTGAACTGGATATCTGTTGAAGAAAAAAAGAAAAATAGAAGGGAATATATTTTTGTTGCGGGAGTTCTGAAAACCTCATCTATTACTGACCACTTTCTAAAACCTGAGAGTATTGCAATATTTCACCTTCCACTGAAATTCTTTCTGTTTGGATCCTGCATGCTTGAGTCTGGATTTAGCAGTGTTCATAAAACTCTCTATGGGGATTGAAACATAATATGCTGAGCAACTGCACTGATTATCAAGATCCATTAAGCTGTCTCAAATCAGGAGCCCCAACACTGAAATATCCAAAATCATCAGTCACTTTGAAAATTTAGGTCATCTTCTTCCCTGTGATTTCTCTTTGCCAGCTAGAGCTCTCTTTGATCTATGGTCCTTTTTTTCCCCAGCTAAAAGAGATTAAGCTGTAAGAGAAGAAACAGATCTGATTTACCTGTCACTCAGAATCAGCAGCTTCAGAGCTACAAAGTGTACAAAGCTTCTTTGAATTGACTGTCACAAAGGCATTTTTAGGTGGATAGACCTATGTTTGTTACCTTAATGTTTTCTTGAAGAGTACCATCAAGGCATAAGCTTTATTTTGGATCTAAGGTATCTATAAACTAGCCTAACTGGCAGAGAAACTTGCCAGGTATTTTAATGTTGTTATTGTTTAATTTAGATTTGAAGACTTGGTATTTTTTTGGATTTATTCCACTAAAAACAAGATCAGAAACACAGCCTCTGGGTACCAGTAAATAGTATGTTATGGCCAGATTCAAAATAATTCTGCTCACACTCGGAGTCTGCTGGTACAACCTTGTAAATTGATTAGCAGAATAACACATGGTTAGTGCTGAGCTACTGCTTCAATTCAGACCTCATTTGCCACAACACTTAACATATGTTTAGACATGCTATGTCGCCATATTAAATCTCTTTTGACTTACAGGCTTAAAGCAAGATTTAGGTTGAGTTTAATACAGCGGTTTAATACCTAATACAGCAATCTTGTCTACACAGTAAGGCACTGAAGAGCTCTGAGAGTCTCTAGGACTTGTCTTCTTAGACTAAACATTTCCTACTTTTTCTTCAGAACTGCCCTAGATGCAGTGACTTGGTCCTTTGATCTTGCTTAGGCTTCACTGAGGTCTGGAAGCTCAGCAGCCAAGATCCCCAGGGCTATATCCATACCACAGCTACAGAGCAAGCCAGGACCAAACTCCAGTCTTTGGAGAAGGTACATCCACAAACCCAAATTCACCCCTCCCTTCCCAGAATGGGATGTTGATGTCTAATCTGTCTCTCGGGCATTGTTCCTGATGAATGCTATTCCTCTGGCAAGGGTGAAAACTGTGCGAAGGAGCATGCTCATAATTAAACAGCCCACTTGACTGCAGACATGTGCCTCTGTTACTAAGTGGTATAGATACAGCCTTAGACACTACTGCAAGGGGGAAAATAGGTGTTTAAAGCTCTTAGTATGTCAATGCACACTTTACTATTAAAGATAACCATTTAATGCTTTGTTTCTGAAGAATAAAGCAGAAAAGCTCACTTTCAAATCTGACTGACTGTATGAGTCACCTAAATTCACATGTAATCATCTCGTGCCTTGATTTTCTGATGTGTTAACTCCACAGCGCTCTCTGACAGATTTTTTCATATAGCTACCAATGTTCATTCCAGTCCATTACTGGTTAGCTCAATCTCCTTTACTCATTCCCATTATGGTCACCATATTTGAAAATCATCTGGTTTCTATTTCAGAGACTAAACAGCAAATCAGAACCTGCCTTCAGGCACATGAATATTCTGACCATTGTCTGTCTTGACAAGTTCTCAACAATAACATTATTACTTCATCCTGCTGAAGTAGCAAACTGACTAATAATCCTTTTTTTTCACGTCAGTGCCAAAATGTTGATTCTTTAGTAGGAAGTACTCAGCTAATTATAGCATCTTTAATGTTTATTAGCTTAATCTGAGATTTAAATTTTATTGTACTTTAAAAAATGTTCTGTTGTGCTTAAGAAACAGGTAGATAACTAAGAGCATAATCTTATTGAAAAGGTACTAGAAAAGGTTTTGCAAGCAGGAACGATTGGAAGAATTCAAAGTGATAAAAAAGGGCAAAGGTCCTTTTAACATGATCTCAAATCTTGTCATTGCTGTACTATGGCTGTGATTACAAAAGCATGTCTAGAGAAAGGGAAAATGTTACTCACTTAAAATACCAGGAAAACCAAAATGTTCTAATCTTTTAAGGTATGTGAATATATCAATTCCTCTTGTAGTTTCAGTTCAGCATGATCATTCCTTCCTTACCTAAACTATTATATCTCTCTCTACATTCTGAGACTATATTCCATCTCAGAAGTGGCTGCATTTTGACGATGGATGAAATAAGCTATTATACAGTTCAGTGTGTTAAAGTGCTCCGAGACCCTTTGGGAGAAGGTATTATATATATGTACCAGAGGTATTACTTCAAGGCAGCAACTCTGCCAAATGTTAAACTGAGACTGAAGCCTTACAGCTGAGTTGTTAACCTCTGGAAACAGGAGTTTAAACTGCAAATGCTGACCTAACCTTACCTCTGGAGGAGCAAATGGTAATAATGAAAAATTATGCAGCTTTCACTCCTCTCCAAAGACAAACCAAACATTTTAAGCTTCATTTTTTACTCTTTTTCTCAAGTTAATTTAGACAAGCTTGTTGGCAACATAATAATTCCTATGCTAAGTAAGCAGCATTTTAACCTTTTGTCTTCCATTTAGCATGAAAATCATGAGGGCAGGTTGCTTTCATCCTCGGTTTGTAAGTAGAAGAGGTTTCTGGTCTTGGCCTTTCCATTGCCTTCATCAGAAAATACAACAAAAGCACAAAGTAAATGTGCCAGACACCCTGTGGGTCCAACTGTATAAAATCGCAGGAACGAGCAAGAAAAAAATGATTGGAGGTGAAAGATAGCAGGAACCGTTATTCAGATTTACCATATTTGGTTGTCACCTTTAAAAGAGAAGAAAAAGAGAAAATGTTCTTTAGTTATGTAGAAGTTCTTTAGTTATGTAGAAGACCATAAGAGAAAGAAAGAGAAAACATGTCCTTCTTTCAGTAGGCAGGGAGGGAGCGTCTGTCCTGCTCCACTCATAAAAAATCTTTACAAAATCCAGGAGACAGATGTCACAAAACAGCCTCAAGTGGTGGGATTGTATTATTCATCAAAAGTAGTTTTCACTGCATGTAATAAATACTTCATTTCTTCTTCTCTAAATATAGCATGATCTTACTTACAAATTAAACGTGAGAGTCTGTTTGAAATTCCCGTTAAGCAGGCCTGAACTACTGATTACTGAATTACAGGAGGATATGCAAGGAAAAAGATTACTCAAATGATAGCATTTACCATGCTCCTACACTCTCCTCTGAGCTTTCCCTGCTACCAGAAATTGGATAGGTTGATAAGACAAAATATGATCATTTTTATGCTTTAAATCAGTAGAAAGCAAAAGGGAAACAAAGTAATGCAAAATAATCATTACTGTGCCATCTACCTTGTCTGTAGTCCTACCAAGTTCCCAAAGGTACTACACAGAAAAGCAGTTTTCTCTCTCCCATCCTGTCTTCCTCATTAGATTCAGACTGTGAATCTCTTCACTGGGCCCCTTGCAAGTGAATTAGGACACCTTCCCACTGTGTCCTTGGCTAATTGCTAATGCAGTGCTAATGTCCAGAAAGAGCTGGGCAAGGGTAAAAAATAACAGCTATGGCCACAAATAGACACAAGGGATAGAAGGAAAGAAGAGCAATCCCACAAACTCCATTCCTGCCAGTTGCTTTTCCACTCACACCACCTACAATGTCCCTTTCTGCAGCCAACCTGTCAGCCTGTTCCACTGCAGATGGGGAAAGCTGGAGCAGGACTTCACCTTCTAGTGTGAGGATTGATGAAGTACAGCTGGTGGACGGCTTCAGGATGAGAAGAAAAACCCAAAACATAGATTTGAAACACACCATCCCTAGCAGAATACTACGAATCATAGAATCATGGAAGGGTTTGGGTTGGAAGGGACCTTAAAGACCATCTGGTTCCAAACCCCTTGCCATGGGCAGGAACACCTTCCACTAGCCCAGGTTGCTCAAAGCCCCGTCCAACCTGGCCTGGAACACTGCCAGGGAGGGGGCAGCCGCAGCTTCTCTGGGAAACCTGTGCCAGTGTCTCACCACTCTGACAGTAAAGAATTTCTGCCTGATATCTAAACCAAATCTATCCTCTTTCAGTTTAAAACAGTTACCCCTCATCACTACAGTCCCTGATAAAGAGTCGCTTCCCATTTTTCCTGTAGGCCCCATTTGGTCCCCTTTAAGTACAGGAAGGCTGCTAGAAGGTCTCCTCAGAGGCTTCTCTTTTCTAGGATGAATGACCCCAGTTCTCTCAGCCTGTCCTCATAAGGGAGGTGCTCCAGCACCCTGATCATCATTTTGGCCCTCCTCTGGACCTGCTCAAGCAGGTCCATGTCATTCGTATATTGGTGTCCCCAGAGCTGGACACAGTACTCCACTGGGGTCTGACGAGAGCGGAGCAGAGGGGGAGAATCACCTCCCTCGACCTGCTGGCCACACTGCTCTTGATGCAGCCTAGGATACAGTTTCCTTTCTGGGCTGCGAGCACGCATTGCTGATTCACAGGCAGTTTTCCATACACCAATACCCACCAAGTCCTTCTCTGAAGGGCTGCTCCCAGTCCACTCAGCCCAGACTATATTTCTGCATGAGATTGCCTTGACCCATGTGCCGGACCTTGCACTTGGCCTCGTTGAACTTTGTGAGTTTTGCACAGGCCCACCTCTCCAGCCTGTCAAGGTCCTGCTGGATGGCCCATCCCTTCCCTTCAGTGTGTCAACCACACCACACAGCTTGGTGTCATCGGCAAACTTGCTGAGGGTGCTCTCAATCCCACTGTCTATGCTGCCAACAAAGATGTTAAACAGCGCTGGTCCTAACTCCAACCCCTGAGGAAGGCCAGTCATCACTGCTCCCCACTTGGACATCAAGCCGTTGACAACAACAGCTCATTGAGTGTGACCATCCAGCCAATTCCTTATCCACTGAGTGATCCATCTATTAAATCCATGTCTCTCCAATTTAGGGGCAAGGATGTTGTGTGGAAAGCATCAAATGCTTCGCACAGGTCCAGATAGATGACTATTGTTCTTGCCTTATCCACTAACGCTGTAACAGTGTTGTAGAAGGCCATCAGATTTGTCAGGCACGCTTTGCCAGTAATGAATCCATGTTGGCTCTCACCAATCACCTCTTTATTTTCCATGTGGCCTAGCACAGTTTCCAGTAGGATCTCTCTATGATCTTGCTGGGCACAGAGGTGAGATTAACTGGCCTGTAGTTCCTTGGGTTTTCTTTATTTCCTTTTTTAAAAATGGGGCTTATGTTTCCCCCTCTCTACTCAGCAGGTAGTTCACCGGAGTGCCGTGACTTCTCAAATATGATGGATAGTGGCTTAGCACTTTATCTGCCAGTTCCGTCAGGAACTGACCACAGAAATTTGAGATCCACTAATATGAAGTGATCTGTAGCTTCAGACTTTTCTCTCCTGGAACCTATCAACCCTAAATCAGAATTCTTCCTGTTGGTTCACCCTGTCTTGCTCCAAACAAATCCAAATACACTTCCTGTCTTTTCCTGATATCTGTGTAACCATGCTATCAGAAAACAAATTAAGATCACAAAATCAGAAGGTAGAAATTATGAGTAATGACGGGTGGAAACATATAGTTCCAGTGGGGAAAATTAGCTATAGAGACCTTGCAATTAAAGACCGGAATCTGCAGCCAGAGGCACCCTGGAGGTGTGCTCATGGGAGCTGGAAACATTTCAAAAGCCTTATGGCATGAAAATAAAGCTTTCCCCCAAAATATAGACATCTTAAACAAAACACACTGAGGAAGACGTATGAAGAGTTTCAATAATTCTGTACAGATTTGTATATAGAGAACATATATTTTTCCTTTGTTTGAAATGATAGTTGTTAAAATATTTGCCTTGTTTTACTGTTCTAAAGAAAATGTTTGAAATCACGATGAAATCAAATTCTGCTTGAGCTGCAAAATTTTGAGAGATTTCACAGAAAATCCAGAAATATTTGGTTTTCTTCTAAGCCAGACAAAAGGATATTTCAACATGTGCAGATTTCTTGTGAAATGGATATTGAAGATCTACACAGATGAATTCACACTTCAGAATAACTATTCTCTGTGTATGCTGCTGTGTGATGGCATAGTTTTGCTCTTAACTCATTTACTATTAGTTTTCTATCTGTAGGACAAAGGCAATGAACATTCTGGTATTTATTCATGTTTTATGATCCTTTTGCAACATATGAAGTTTTTTCATTAGGTGATGCATGCTTCGTAAATATTTTTAACAGGGCAGCATATCAGATCTGGGAAAAAAGCAATCAGAAGATCATCCATATTAAGGTCACATCCTCTTGATATTTCCTCCCAATTATTATGCTTCATAATATTATTTCTAAATTGGTGTGTATGTGTGCATGTTTGTTGAAATATAATTAAGCACTGCATCAGAAATGGATGCATTATTTCCCATGTTGATATTACCAAGTTTACTCTCTCTCTCTCTCTCTCTCTCTATATATATATATAATTTTTATATGCAGAGGGCTAAATTTCCTCCAAATCATGCAGTCATAAATAAAGGGATCGTAGAGTGTGATCATATGAAACGGAATGAAAATGTGAAAAACAGTAAATATTTTTAAGGGAGATATTAGAGCATGTTCCTGTAGGTGTGCAATTAACTTAATTGACCACACAAATTGACCACCATCTGCAGGTGTCTTAATAAATTTTATTTCCTCAATTCAAGCAATAGTGATAGGCATACATTTCACCCAATTTTTGGTGATTCTAGGATAAGAAACTTTAGCATTATATTGTTTAGGTAGTTATTAATAATCTAGACAATAAACCTAAACAGTCAGACAGAACAGGCTCCTAACCATGTTGGCACCTCAGAAACTTTTCAAAACTGCTGTTGTATGCATGTTCTTACCTGCACCCACACAGGATTTCAAGTACATTCTTAAGACACTGAATGTTTTACTTGGCCTCTAAGACACTCTACAAGTTGCAGGAATACAGGTTATGCTCCAGACCCAGAAAAGTAAGTGTGTCATCAATCTACCAAACACCAGTCCTTTGAAAATGTGAGTTATAATGCAATATCACTATGATTTCACACAGCTTTTGCCATCTTCTTGTATGCATAACTGAGGTACACTCAACAGCAAATAGTAAACTAGGGTTATCTGTCCACTTTGGATCAGATTGTTATTATTAAAATGTTTCATAAATCAGGTTGATCTGCAGGATGAATAGACATTCTTATTCTGCCAGGACAAGAGGACAAACAGACAAAAATTCTAATGACTCTTCAAAATCTCAGATAAAAAATTTGACTAAAGTTCAGAATTTTGCTTATATTTTATTCCTTTATTATACTTCATCAATATAGACAGTTTTTCAAATTGTCCACAGTTATATTTAATCGGAGGTACTAGTATAACATTCTGTTGGTTTAAACAGGTTAATTTTTAACCCCTAACCTCAGACACAGACTGCCATGGTAAAATTGTGTTCTTTGTCATGTGATGAGTTTTTAAAACATCGATAATCTCAGATAATCCTTCTTTATTTTGATATAATGATTTATTTAGTTCCTGTCCATCTAGAATATAAGATTTCTGGGTCATCTCCAAATTATACAAAACAGTTAATTTACTCTCATACTTGATTTCTTCAAGTAACCAGTAAACAATCTCTACTCCCCTTTCCGTTGTTTCAGTCCTCAGTCTGACAAGTTCATCAGTCTCACAAATAAATCCCTTATTTTTAAAAAGCACAGTGTTAACTTTTTTCTTTTGAACAGATCAAAACTAAGAAGATTTATGAGCACCATGAATTTTGAATACCTTTTTTTTTTTTTAAATAAAGAATTGTATATAGCAGAAGAATGCATAAAGTGAAACCTTGGTTGCACAGAAAGGACAACAAAATCAGTTTTAGCTTACGTGAGAAGGAATTCTGTGTAATTCTTGAGGAAAATCTATGATTTTTAGTATTCTCATCCTAATTAAATCCCACCTTTCTTCTCTATTGCCTTCCACTGTATACACCAGCTCTAAATTTCCTTTTCCTTGAGAGGGAAACGAGTCAGGGGGAAGCACAGGTAACAACCACTGTCTACTAAAACATCCTTTATTAACTAAGTTGTAACCATTAATAAATCAATGGGGTTATTATTAATAGCAAATATCTGTCTACACAGTGCATCCACTTACTCCTCATGCAGTTCACTGTCATGCATATTTGAGGTCCCTCAAACTCTGGTTGCAGTCAGAACACGAACCCCAGCTGCAGAAGCAGCAGCTCATCCTGATGTGCCAGTAGCTTCTGGGCTGGTCTTCAGAAAGGGCCCTAGATTCTCTCATCCCACCAGGCACACATATAACCCTGTAGTCTTTCCTTGCAAATAGCAGCCACAACCTCCCCACACAAGGTCCAAATTGTGCAACCTCTTGCTGGTGCCCATACATGCTGGTGGCCTTGTATACTTTTGTCTGTCCCTTGTCTCTAGTTTCTCCATTCTTGCAGATCCAGCAGGCCTACTGGCCTCTGCGGCTCATCAGTTCTTGGGATACTGTCCCACACCCAGCTCATTACCTTTCCACTCTCTGACCTGCTTTTAGCCAGTAATTATAACCCTATCCATCCACATGGGTAACCACAGGAGGGACTGCTATAGCACCCTGTGCTCCCAGGACACTGTGGAGCTTTCTCTCTGCACAAAACACTAATGCTTACTTGTTATATGTATGATGCACGTGAAGGCACAGAGAAGATGCTAATGTGCGATAAATATAATTTACAGCTTTGAATCTGGTATTTAATAATACCTACAGGTGGTAACTGTACAAGTTTTAGATGATCCCACAAGATTACCAATAAATTCTGTGTATTATATCTCCACAGTGTTCATTAACCAAAAAAAAAAAAAAAACAACCCAAAAAACCTGACCCATTTATTTTCTGTGGTCAAGCTGAATAAAACATAAAAAAAATTAAAAATTTTAAAGTAAATCTAATTTTTAAACTTATTTCAATTTTATTGATCCAGGTTACTGTTATCTGGGAACAAAAATAATAATAACTTATGTTATATTAACCATAAAACCAAAGTATCTGAGACAATATCTTTTCATATTTGCCGACTCAGACGTTGTCCTCAACTATTTCTCCACTGTGGAAAGTTAGCTATCCTGCCAATATCTCTACATTACCATCTCTGCTAAACAAGAGACCAGAAATAACTTTTTCCATACATAATCCAGCTATGAACCTGGTTTACTGGAATAAAATACTTTAAATCCCAGTGGTTACCAAGATCCAGAACCTTAAAGTATTTACTGTTCTGAGGCAGATTATTACTTATATTGATCTTCAAGTCAGTAAGATTTTAGTTAAAAAATCTGTACTTGAGGAAAGAGAAAAAACTTCTTCTAAAAGGACAGAAGGTGTTTATTTTTGAGAAATATTTTAAATTTTGTTGCTTTCATTGTGGGGGGGGTTTATTGGTGTATTTAGTTGACTTTAATATGACAGTTCATTGCAGCTACTCAGAAGTTGGAATATCAGGGTAAACATAGCAGTAAAATAGAGAACATTATGAAGCAGATCTAATTTGGACAAAACAAATATGTCTTCCCCATGTTTTATGGAGCTGTAGCAGCAAATCACCATGATGTTACGATGTCAAGCATGTCAGATCCACGGTATCTGAAATGTATCAGAAATTATAAAATCCTTCTCAGGACTTGTTCCAGCTTGCTAAGGATCTGTGATAAGTAAGATTTGTCCCCTTCTCTTTGCTGCTCCATTCTTCTGGCCATTTCCCATGGAAGAATTCATTAAGAAAACTCAGAAATGCCATGAATTACATTAAAAAGGAAGTAACATCTTTACTAATTCTGTTCCCATCGTAAAGCATTTCTTTGCTTTGAAAGAGTACCATGTTCCTGTTGGCTGCATGCAGAGAATGGAAATGGAACAAAATCTGCTTGCAGAAGCATTCTCAGAAAAGACATACGTTGTACAGATTCCTAAAAAAACTTCCAATTATCCAAAGATTTAAACAAGCATTGCCTGCTATAGACATAGATGCCTGGGGTATCCTCATACCCTAAGCATGTCTAGCTAATTTACTTGGACTCAGTATCTGCTAAGCTCAAGAGCTCAAGAAATTGCTCAAACCAGAAAGTTAAAAGTAGTACTGTGAAGAAGTTGGAGGCAGTGAAGATATATTGCTTTTTCTCTCCCACTTCATATGAGCTAAGATTTTGATCCTATGGACTGATGTGTTCTGCAATCACACTGTTAGAGTTGTCTAACTCCCTAGGAAGTCTAGTCCTCTTGCTGGAGACCTAGAATATGGCATCAAAGTGATCAGTGGTAAAATGTGCACTAAATTGTAAATATCAACCTTTCATGCTGGTTTTACACTTTGATAAGAGCTGAGATAGTGCATTTAAATAAAATGTTTCTCCTTCTCCACTTCAGCATTTTCAGTTTGGAAAAGTCTAATACATTTCAGGTCATAGAGCTTGCTCCCTAAAGTGAGATATTTACTAATTTAGAAGGTGTTATCAAAAATAGCAAGAAATAGGAAACGAAAGAGATAGCAAAATAGTGAGACCTTTCCTGGCACAATAATCTCTAAGGCTTTGACACAGCAAAAAATCCTCTCTGCTTAATCTTGAACATGCTGGCAAAAGTTCCAAATAAGATATCAGGAAAGGCAAACATTTCTGCCGTGGAAGAGAATGTATTAACCTGTCACCGTGTAATTTACTGAAAAGCTTACTTTATTTGAAATGATTCTTCCTTAAAAATCATTGTGATTTTTGTCTACTAACTAGAAAGGGAGATAGAGCATCAAACGTTAATATCCTGAAAATTTTCATCTAACAGACTAGAATTAGACTCTAGGTACAACATGGTCCAGGATTCCACTTCAATTTCCCTTTGGTGTAAGATTCACCTATTAGTTATCTTGGATACAAATAAACTCATTTAATTATATCTGAAAAAAGTATCAATTGTATTAAGTAAGCACTCAGCTAGTTTTTGTAAAGTGTTTTGAGAATCCCAGGAAAAAAACACTATCACAAACAAACAAACAAAAAAAAAGGTAATATATTTTTTAAAAATAATAATCTCTTGAAGTGATGGCATTTTGTCACAGAAATGTTCACTCATCTGTGCTGCTACCATACAGAGTATTCAAATAAGGTATGAAACTTTTTACAACAAAATTTTGCAATTTTCATTCTTCTCAATTTTAAACCTTTTTCTTCTTATAATTGATGGAAACATTGTTTTCCTCTTTTTCTGCTTAGTTGTTAGCAGTTGTTACAGTGCTGTAATCTGAAAAAAATAAAAGCTTGGGGAAAGGCTAAGCATCATATGTTAAATATACATGTATTCTTTATTTGCAGAAAATTATGTTGAGATGAATGTACTAATGCAGAAGGCAAACTTGACGCAGATTTCAAATAGGAACAATGATAAAGATAACTGTTGCTGTTAGAAAAAGTACTGCTGGTAAGTATTTTTTGCATGATACTTCACTTCTGGTTGTAGTATCTTGGATGCAAATAGACTTTGGGCATATAAAAGCAGTCCACTGGTTACATACACCAGAGATGTCTGATCACTAAAAGTATTAGATCTGTAACACCTTTTTTTGTAGAGAAATTTTCTTACAACAAAACTGTTAATAGACATTCTCACTATTTTAGCTGACAGAAAATTAAAGTTCTCAGAGCTATACTGAGTATATCAAGGAAACACTAGTGTACTTTTTCCTTTAAAAAAAAAAAGTGAACAACTATTTTATATATAATTAGAGAGATGGTCTAAATGCACATAGTTTCACCCTCAAACTAAGGTTAGTTTTCTATCTTAGGGTTGGGGTTTTTTTGTTTGTTGTGTTTTGTTTTGTTTTGTTTTTTTTTTTAAATAATCATAGAATCACAGAATGGTTTGGTTTGGAAGGGACTTTAAAGATCATCTAGTTCCCACCCCCCTGCCATGTGCAGGGACACCTTCCACTAGCCCAGGTTGCTCAAAGCTCCGTCCAGCATGGTCTTGAACACTTCCAGGGAGGGAACATCCACAGCTTCTCTGGGCAACCTGTGCCAGTGTCTCACCACTCTGACAGTAAAGAATTTCTGCCTGATATCTAAACCAAGTCTATCCTCTCTCAGTTTAAAACAGTTACACCTCATCCTATCACTACACTCCCTGATAAAGAGTCCCTCCCCATCTTTCCTGTAGCCCCCTTTAAGTACTGGAAGGCCGCTGTAAGCTCTCCCTGGAACCTTCTCCAGGCTGAATAACCCCAACTCAGCCTGTCCTCATAAGGGGGGTGCTCCAACCCCCTGATGATCTTTGTGACCTCCTCTGGACCTGCTCAAGTAGGTCCATGTCCTTCTGATGTTGGTGGCCCAATTAGAATATGCTGAAATTTTTGAGGCTGAAGCACTTCCTTTTTGCCTTAATTTAGAAACTGTAGGATTAGCTGACTGCAAATGAACCCACTAGATGGTAATGTCTTGATTACAAGCACTTAAGGTCCCATATGCATAAAGGTTCATCAAAGTGTCTGCAAAATAAATGAAATCCCAAACCCATCATGACAACATCCACATTCTAAAACAAAAATGGAGATCTGTGGGAACTATTATGTGAATTTAAAAACATTTTTCACCTTTATTAGTAACATGATATGCTCATCTATATTTATACCTTGACAAATTTCTTCTTGACTTGGTCCACGTATCACCAAATGAGTTAGCTACACTGTGTCTTCCAGTGGACAGCTGATCTCTGCAGCTGTCTAACCTATTATTCATTTTCTCCATTCCCAAGATGCTAAGGTTGTGATGGAGCCTCAGAGAGCTGCTGTTACATACTTGGTGTTTTCTTTGACATTGTTGTCCATTAAAAAAGACAATTCTAATCAGTCTATGGAAAACATCCAGCCCTAAGAGTAACACAATATACCAGAAACAAAGAAACTCTCGAAGAACCAGTGAAGTTTGGGGTCCCACCTGGGCTCATTTGATCATTATTAAGTTGCAGGAGCCAAGTGAGCTTCTCTAGGTTAGAGGTGTTTCTGTCCAGCTTTGGTCCTGTGGAATTTTGATCCCAAACATCCTCTGCCACTGCTGCCTGCCATTTTCTAACAAAATGGGCAACTATTCCCTAATCATCTTGCATCAGCAATGTTTGGGTAATGCACCTCTATTTTATATAAGGTATACCTAGAGGTAGAATACATAATGAACTATTGTGCTGAGGCATTTATCTTTGCAACACTGAGAGAGATAACAAGAGCAATATGTAGTAGCCATGAAGATAAATAACACAGCAGGCCATAGTATCATGTATAAAATATTCCTGGCACTCTGGGCTCCATTTCATTATTAGTTTTTTAAAAAGAATCATTTTCTTGGTTAGTTTCCAGAGCTAGCAGTCACAGAGGCTAATTTCAAATTGCTTGAGGCCTTGGAAAGAAAGATGTATTTGTGCAAACACTGGCTTAAGTGCCAGTAAAAAATGTGAGCAGGACCCACCCAGCCTTGTAAGTGAATGATACACAAGAGAGTTTTTCTCCTCACAAAACCCCATCTTCCCTAAATTTTTCTATAATGCACCACCATTTCCAGGCTGGCTTTCAGAACAGCAAAAATATTAGGCAGGAAAAAAGATAGATAGATAGATAGATAGATAGATAGATAGATAGATAGATAGATAGATAGATAGACAGATAGCTTTCTGTAATGAGTAGTTTCTTTTGATCGGCATCTGAGGTCGTTCCTCTTCACCTGTCTCCACTGAGATATCACCTGGAGTATATTCAGGAAGAATGTGAGACAAAAGCAGGCAGTCCGCAGCAGATCAGCAGGAATGGTTAGGTGTTTAGGTGTTAAAGATTGAATGAATTTTGGATTCCTTAGCCTAAAGAAAAGGAGTCTGGAAAGAGACCATGGCAGTTACTCATATACAAATCACTACAGAAATTTGCAGTAAGAAACAATAAATATTCATTATATTCATAGTAAACAGGAGAATCTTTAAAGACAGTGAAGAAGGTTTGGGTTAGATACCGTTAAAACCTTGTAAATGTAAATGAAGTAAAGCACCAGAATAGGTTACTGGAAATGCTATGAAATTTGCAGCACTGGAAGTCTGATGTGAATGTTTATCTAAAGATAACACAGGTGTAGCTAATTCTGCTTTGGATCGGGGAGATAAACTGTGTAACTCCCTAAAACCCTTTCAGACCAAGGATTTAGTCATGTGTTAAAAACTGCTACATAATAAATATATGCCTAAATGCTAGTGGTAAAGCAGTACAAATATAAAATCAATCATAATCATTTAGCAATGCATCTTATCCCAGAACTGTTAGGGGTTTTTTAGATTATGGTACCAGCTGGCAATATCATGATAATTTATTTATCCTAGTTAGAGACAAATGAGTTATTTTATGGTTAATTCAGTATGTAGATGTTAGACTCTGTGGAGCAGAGTTCAAGCCCTGGTTTTGCCGCAGAATGTGTTACTTCAGTTAATCACTTGCTCTCCCTGAACCCTAGTTTTTCACCTGTAAAAGGAGGACATCTTCCAGACTTTAATTAGTTACTTTAAGAATATGTGGAATAAAGAATGGAAATCAGCTGCTTCCAGGGGTGGCCAGACACTTTCTTTAGATAAGAAAACTCCCTGGGAACAGGTAGGAATAAAACAATGAATGTCTTAAGACTAAATCCCTCACTGCCTACCAAATTATACTCTTCTTTTTATTATTATTTGCAGGGTGGAGGCGGTTGTTGTTCCTTCCGAGTGTATTTCTTCAGTTTCCTAACATGATGTATTTACTGTAGCAATGAAACCAGAGTTTATTCCAGATAAGAAAACTTGAAGGATGGCTGAACTCTTTGCTTCCAACAGATGAAATAAATGGTACCCATTAGTGTAGTAGTAGACCACTTTATTTAATCAAGCATCATAAGATGAAGCTAGAATGACTTGTACACATCATCAGAAATAAAAGGCCAACCTTAGCATATGTATCATATTATTACAGTTTAATAATTTTGCAAGACAAACCAAATGTTAAGTTCTCATTTTATGGGTAGCATTATAATGAAGATTAGTTATTTAATATTTCAGGACAGTAAGCACAGCAGATGTAAAAAGTTATTGAACCCTAAAAGTGTTTCTTGGACCAAATGACTCTAATGGCCATTAATTTGCTGTGAATAATCATTTCAGCCAAATATATTTGGGTTTATGTCTGCATAATTTGTGTGCAGTCTTCCAGTGAGGTGGATGAAAATTTACGAACAGCATGGAATAAAAATAAAGCTTTCATGCCTCTAAGAAAAACTCTTCCTGAAATGGTTGGGAGCACATGCCTACATGCGTAAAAGTTTCAGACTGGCTCTTTACTCAACCTTACCAAGGCAAAGTACAAGCGTTCCACTGGCGTTAGACTACTACTACCTAGAGACTGTAACAACCTATTAATTCTTCAAACACCTGAAAGTGCATGTGTAAGAACTGGATCTCTCTCTCCCAGGGGAGGAGGCTGAACCAGTAACTTAACTCAGACTGTATTTGATCTTATCTGCAAGGTGATTGAAGTGCTGCACTGCACAGGTGTGTATTGTCTGTAAGTCCTCCCCTTGGCTCTTCTGTGCACACTAGTCTCTGACAGAGTTTCTCGGTTGAGTTTGCAGTCCTGTGAGCTGAAATTGGCCCTCTTCTTAGTTTTTGGTAGCGTTTAATGTCAGTTATTTGAGGATTTGTAGCCATAGAACACTTTTTAGACTGTTCCTTTTTCTCACTTATGGTTAGAGGGAGTGGTATATGTATTTTTAACTAGGAGCTATAAAACCTATAAAAAGACACAAGACAATGTTTTAGCTGATGCACAGTAAAAAAGGAATCTGTCTTAAGACCCTTATTAAGAGCTTGATCTATTTTTCTAATACAAGATTATTAAAAAAGTAAAATATGTCTGTTTGTGAAGATTTGATCCAAAAGAAAAGCATAACATTTTCAATAACTACATTTGTGTCACAGAAGCCTTCCCCCAAACCAGCAGACTCTTCCCAGACTTCACAGAAATAAAAAATGGAACACTTCTATTTGACTGAAAAATTTATAACTCTTTTTGGTTTTGATGGACTTACCATTTAGGGCTTTCACATTAAGTTTAACACATTTCAGGATGTCACTACGAGCCTGACATATAGAACAGATATAATAACTTTTCTTCACTGATGCTGTCTTGGAGCATATTCAGTGACTGCTGTCATAGCTGGACCCACAGTGTGAGGTAGATCATTTTGCATGTGTCACAAACACGTACTCATGCCTACATATGTGCAGAAGCCAAGTCTGTAGAAAAGGCTGGATGACTCACCTCTAGTGCTTCTCATTTTTTTGCCAGGTAGGTTGGATACAGGGGCCTGTTTTTGTGCAAAGACTTCCAGGATTGTTGTCATCATCCTCCACCTCTTATCTCTTCTCACAATCTCTTTAATTTTTTTCCCTATATATAATTCACATCAGGTAGTTCATAAGTCCTCCTTTTTTTGTTCTAATCATGTGTTGTTCGTGCCATCCTCAAGTTATATGAAGGACAATGTTTGTACAGAAATTGACTAAAATGTTTTTTGGTAAAGTGAGACAAACAAGTCTTGTTCACTACTGTCTGCATGCTACAATACCAGAAGATCTAGATATTCTTCAGAGCTAGGATAGTCTGTCAAAGAAAAAAAAAAAAAAAAAACAAACAAAAACCAAACCTACTTAAAATCCATATATGAATCTTTACATAACATATATTCTATTTTAACAAGCACTATTCAAACAATTTGTAGTTTTTTGGTACAGTGGTGCATAAAACAAATATTTCTGCAAAATTTATTCCCAAAATAATTGTGTTCTGCCTTGACAAAAATAAGGAAGAAAGTTATTCCTATTTCAATATCTAACATGATAAGCCAAGAAACATTCCAACCAAAATCTGACAGTTCCTCGGGTTCAATGGAAACTTTTTTTTTCTGTAAGCCATTGCATTGAAACCCAGGGAATTCAGTGGGAAAACAAATGGTAGAATAACATGCTTAGTTATTTCAGCATCAGGAACATAACCCATAACCATAATCTTCACTTTCAAGTCACTATTTTGTCCAAACAGATCATGTGCATCCATATAGCTTTTGTGTCTCTCTTAAGATTAATTTCATATTCTCTGCAGAGGATTATACTAATAAAATATGCTTCCACAATTAAACATTCGGAAGATCTAATTTTATAACTTTTTGAATGAGCATGCAAGCTTAATTGTCTTTCTTTTTGCTTGTCCACTGCCAAGCAATCTTTTGGTAGATGTCTCATAAAATATTTTAAATAGGCTGCTAAACATTAAATGTTTTTCTGGTACTTGAATATTAGTGGTGTAATATTATATTCTTATTTATGTGTTTACACATTTTTCTTTCTCACAGTGCTTCAATACATCGTTATTGGCTTAGCCTTTTCTGCAGGATGTCACCAAGAACTGCATTTAAGAACTCTTTTGACAAGTAAGGTTACAAAGGTACTTGCTTCTGTATTTTCAATTGCACTGTGGACAAAGAAAATTGCCAAAGAAAATTAGGAAACAAATAAGAACCGTTAATCTTTGTAAATAAAAAATGATAATCTGATTGCCTGGAGGGGAATCAACCAAAAGGTTTATAGCTATAGACAAGCTGAATTGTGTATCACAATTCAGTGAGTGCTTATTTCCACAAGTTTCACCAAGACTTTAGCTGTAGAACTATGATTCTTTCCAGGGCTTGATGTGTGGGCTCATCAGAAATTTCAGGGAGGTCAGGAATGCAAAGAAAGTTTAGGATCCAGCAGAGTGGGCTCTAGGAAGTCAGATAAAAGGAGACTGTGTCTCTCTATGAAATACTCTTTGGAAAAGAATTAATAAACCTAGGCAAACAAGCACTTATTTACTTAAAGGAATTAAAATGTTTTTACCTTAAATACAGCTTCCTGATTATGGCTTTCAGATTTTAAATTGCCAAGTATATTCAGGGCATGATATTGGAAAAATGATGACATTGTAAATGCTGTTATGCTACTATGAAATCGGACTGGTTTAACAAGGGATTTGTGGAACCTATATCATGGGAAGTTTTTAGGGGCATGTTGTCAATCACCTCTTAGGTAAGATGAGTCACCTGGGGAAAAACTTCAGAGTCTGTAAGAGAGACCTCTGTAGACAAATATGTGCTAGACTGTGCTGACCAATCAGTTATGTGTTCTGATGCTGCTTCAGGAATTAGAGAGCCTCTTACCATCCTCTATAGCTCTGCATCCTTTGATGTTGTGGCTTACAAAAGGCTGTGAAGACCGCTTCTCAAAAACTTTTCAGACAAACAACCTTCCCTTCAAGCAAGCACTTGTTTCTTCATTCACTCTCCTTGGTTCCTGGCATTATAGGTTCAAAAACTGTGAGATTCCTGAAAGGAGGAATTTTGAAAAGCAGAATTACTGAAGGGTTGCCCTGTAATACTTGGTTGCGATTGGGAACAGCAAGCAAAGGTGTGGTCCAGGACATCCTTCAACAGAGCTTTGGAATGGAAAAATTCCTTACAGAAACATCTGGAGCTGTACTTATCAGTGGTGGATCACCCAGGAGATAGAACAACAGACAGTACAAAGGAAGGCTGAAACTTGTTGAACTGCAAGAATGACTAAAGGCCAGTCCTGCATGTAGATTTGCAACCCACACCAGTTCTGGTTGTGAAATTGCTGCCTCTGCTCCATTTCCACTGAACTACAAAACTGGTCCACATATGCTGCCAGCGCAGGCTGGAATATCAATAGATGGGCAGGGGTGTCCTAGGGCTTCCCATGACCTCTCGTGTTTTGAGGACCTGTGCACTAAAAAGCACAGCAGAAATTTGAGATTGGACTTGTGGTGGACTGACCCTGTCTGGGTGCCAGATACCCTCCAAAGTCCCTCCTCAACTGGACAGGAGAGACAAAATATGCTGAAAGGATCTTGGGTCAAAATAAGGACCGTGAGAGGTCATTCACCAATTACCATCACGGGCAAAACAGACTTGACTTGAGGAAAAAAATTAATTTATTACCAATCAAATCAGAGTAGGATAATAAGAAATGAAAAATAAATATTAAAACACCTTCCCCCACCCCTCCATTCTTTCCAGGATCAACTTCATTCCCAATTTCTCTACTTCCTCCCCCACAGCAGCACAGGGGGTCAGGGAATGGGGGCTGTGGTCAGTTCATCACACGTCTCTGCTGCTCCTTGCTCCTCAGGGGGAAGACTCCTCACACTCTTCTTCTGCTCCAGTGTGGGTTCCCTCCCACAGAAGACAATCATCCATGAACTTCTCCAACATGAGGCCTTCCCACAGGCTGCAGTTCTCCTTGAACTGCTAGTGTGCAGCTACACAAGAAGCTGGGAGGGAGCATAACCAAAGCAACAGACCCAAATTGGCCAATGGAATATTCCGTATCATCTAATGTCATGCTCAGTATATAGATAAGGGTTAATTGGGAAGCTCACTCTGGCTTCAAGGATTGTGGTTGTGGGATTCTCTCTTCTTGGGGATCACTAGCTGGGAACAGGCTGTGCATCAATCAGCAGGTGGTGAGAAATCACATTGTGTATTACTTGTTTGAATTTTCTATTATTACTATTATTATTATCATTATTATTTTAATTGTATTTTATTTCAATTATTAAACTGCTTTTATCTCAACCTATGAGTCTTCTTTCCCTTACCTCTCCAACTCTCTCTCCCATTCCCTGGGGGTGAGGAAGGGTGAGCAAGCAGCTGTGTGGTGTTTGGCTGCCAGCTGTGTTTAAACTACAACAGCTACTTTGGGCATCCACCTGCTCTGACATGGGGTCCTCCCTGGGCTGCAGGTGGAGATCTGCTTCACCCTTAATGTCCACAGGCAGCAGGGGCACAGCTGCCTCACCATGGGCTGCACCACGGGCTGCAGGGGAATCTCTGCTCTGGTGCCTGGAGCACCTCCTGCCCCTCCTTCAACTGGTGTCTGCAGGGCTGTTTCTCTCAAATATTCTCACTCTTCTACTCCAGCCGCAGTTGCACAGGCTTTTTCCCCCTTCTTAAACATCACAGAGTCACTACCACTGTCACTGATGGGCTCAGCCTTGGCCAGCCGCAGGTCCATCTTGGAGCCATCTGACATTGGCTCTATCATACATGGGGGAAGCTTCTAGTAGTGTCTCACAGAAGCCACCCCTATATCTCTCCTTGCTATCAAAACCTTGACATGAAAACCCAATACAGGACTTCTGATCACAAGTTGAATGAGTTCTTTGAAGTCTATGGAGCCAAAGTAAAAATCTAAGCACTTAAATTTGAATTTCTAGCACAGAGCCTTGCCAAAGATGAAGTTTTGAAGTTTCTCCAAGCATTTTGCTTGAACCAAGCTTGATGCCTCAGGTGAAAAATTACATTTAGCCAGATGGCATAGCTGTAGAAGCCGTATGAGTAAAAAGAAAGAGTCCTAGAAAAGGAAATAAATTTAAATGCTGAAGAATAAAAATAGAAAAAAACAACTGCAAAAAGAACTAATCTATACTACATAAAGGTTTGAGCAGTGCCTTAACTTACAAGTAAAATTCAGGCTAGTGGCTAAAGGAGCTAAGATAACAAAAGAATGTGACGGGGTGGACAGAAGCGGGTGGACAGATGTGGGTGAGCGATGCCACTGTACCGTGGCTGGGGTAGAATATGGACCTCCCCACCACTGACCATGTGTGCCCTCACCCTGGGAAGGTACCTACAGACAATCACTTAGAGGAGAAATTTTAATTATAGAGAGTATTATACTCTGACAGGTGGATCACTTGATTGACGCAATGCTTTTCTACAGTGACAGCAAATAATGAAAGTGAGATAAGTATGTGAGTTGGTTGTACTTTTGAAAGGTACTTCTAATTCCTCTCCTTGAAACATAGCTATAGGTATTTGATTTCTTAACACAAAAAGCAATCACATTGCAAAACGAAGATGAATGTGTCTCTATATTTCTAATGTGCAGGTGTTGAAATATTTCTTTCTCAATGTAAACACGCACAGTGCATGAAGTACAGCTAGTTGCAGCAAGTTGATGGGCACCAAGCAACACAAAATGGTAATTCGTCAGCATTGCCAGACTCGAGGCAGAGCAGCAGCTGCTAACAGGTGCTTTATACTATAAACCATTGTTTGTGTTCAGCCTCTTCCCATCCATTGCTGAGGAATGGAAAATTTGATGTTACTAGTCCCTGCAAACTTTCCAGAGTTTAAGTCCCTGTTGTGGTTTTGTTACACTCAGCATATGTTGGACTAGAAAGTACAATACAGAAGTACAGGTGCAGTATTTGATGAAGTATGACAAAAATGGACAGAAAGTTATTCAAGCTATGGGACAGCTGTGGTTCATCCGCCATAATGTAGACAGGTCAACATTCAACAGAAAGAATGAAGGCTGTGGTTTCATGTGGCCAGGAGTGACTCACTGTCTGCAAACACAGATTCTAATACAGTTTTCTGTGAAAGAGAGCAGAGATGAACCTACCTTTATGACTAGCTATGCACTAAAAACACAAGATGAAATCCAAACATTACCATACACTGCTGCAGATTTCATTCCTCTACAAGTAAAATAGCAGCAACACTTTAACCAACTCTAGACTTATTTTTGACTTACAAGCATTTGTTTCTGCACTAGTCTTGACACTTAAATAAAAACAACACAAGTGAGTTAACAGATCAAAGAACCAAGGAGGACTACAGTATTTTGCTGGGGGTGGTGGTGGTGGTGGTGTAGTTTTAGATAGGCTATTAAGCCTTTATTTTTTCCAAAGTGAAACACATTCTTGTGAAAGTTCTCTCTGTTTACACTGCTCTAAGACAGGAATTAATTTTATTCCATTAAATATTTCTTCCAGTGATATGCAGAGTAATATAAAAGCAATAACAATTGCTACTAAATAATGATTGACAAATAATGATTACAGAAAAGGTTTTACAAACAGCAGTAGATTCAAGAGCTCATGAGAGAAAAAGAAAGCAATCATTAAGTCAAGTAGGAACAAGATGCATGAATAAGCAGTATAAAGTGGCCCTCATAAATGTAAAAACCCCCTAAGCCTTAGGTTCATCTAATCTAGCCAAAAATCTAGTTCTAGGAAAAAAGTTTATAAATTAATTTATACGCCACTGGAAAGAAATATGTCTTCAAAAGCACTTTCATAGGACTAATCGAGTAAATGTATGTCCAATTAAATCAACCAGTATTTCATTCAGATTAGCAACAGCTATTTTTCCAAATAAAATTATTCATAGCTGTAAGCAATATTAGATCGCTTTTAGGACAAACAGCCTACACCATAATGGCCATTACTAAACAATCATAATTTAACCAAAGCTTTAGATTTTTGTCTTTATTGACAGAAACTTTCAAGATTTGGAGCAACAAAGTGTCTGACTACAAAAGAAAAAAAATCCAAATAAATTCACATGAGCATAAACTGCCTTAAAAATAGCCAAAAAAATTAGATCTTTGGAATGAACTTACATTCTAATATTATTTTCTGTTCTGTTCTTCTTAGGATAGCAATATCTCTTAGGACTCAACCGTTTATGTATAATGTAATTGAGATGCTAAATCTTGATAATTTCATTAATTAGTTCATATGTAAACTTTACTGTGAACACTCAACTAGACGTCTTATCATGTAAATCCTTTCTTATCCAAGACTAGAATTTTCCATTGCTGGAAAGAGATATTTCTTTTGGATAATATATTGCAGCTGAGTCTCTGAATATCTGAGCTCAATTCTCAGATTCTCAGGTGCATGTATCTGTATTAAAGACTTATCAGAGTTACTCAATTTACCTGTTTCACGTTAGACTTCCTCAAACAAGAGCTACCCAGGCTTTGAAAAAGTATTCAAGCTGCTGTGACCTCATTTATACCATCTTCATGTCCGCTGCACCGAAGGAACTGAGGGAGTACGTTTGCACAGTACTTACGCTGAAATACTCTAGGAACTGTTTTCCAAAGAATTACAAGAGTCTTTCTTTGTCCTTCCTATAACCCCCTGTTGGAACAGTTGGATGCTAACAGGCACTAAAGTGGCATTTCAGTGTTTGTGTTAGTGCTTCATTTGTGATTAGCCTATGCTACCAGAGTCGACTATTTTGAATTAAAACCACCATTTTATTTAAGTGAGGGGATGTGCTCGTGGGCATAGGATCTTGGACTGGACACAAACTCTTCTCAGTGGAACAAACCTTCTAGTGCAGCCTCAGGCTATTATTTAATCTCTTTATATTCCAACAACTCCACCTGAGAACTATAAATTATAATTTCTTTCTCCCACACTTTATATACCTGATCTGTTCCAAGCTCTTGTAAGATAAAAAAAATCAGCTGGTGTAAATGGAAGAAATTTTCTAATTCACTTCAAGAGTTTTTAGATCAGGTTTTGAGACACAGGCTCTTGTGTGTGAGAAAACAGTCCAGTACACTGGGACATGTATATTGATTCAATGTGTAGGAGCTTATGTATTGAAGATAGTAAATCATCTTCATGAGGAGGTATGAAAAATATTTTCAGTCTCCTTTACCTTTCTTCCCCATGAAAATTTGGACGGTTCCCTACATCCAGAAAAGACAAACCATAGTGTCAGTTTAGAAATGCTCAGTTCAAACTATCTACATGAAAGGGACTTGATTCATCTCTGAAAACTGCTGCTATACGAAATGTGCTACAAGAGAACAAACTTGCTTGTGTCAGTTCGGTATCTATGCAACTGAAAAACTGCAGGAGGGAATTAGCAAGCATTGCCTAAGTGAAATAGATAATACTGTAGACCTATTTGACTCTGGATATTGGAAAAGTCGCTGCTGTCCCCCCTGTTGTAAAATATCATAAACTCGGTAAATAAGAACACTTTGTCTAGCCTTGCATCTCTACCTGCCAGGCCACAACGTTGTCAGATAATGGCAACCAGAGGTGAAAATAGAGATCAAACTCCAGATATACATATTATGTACATTGTTAGTGTCTATTTATTCATCCACTGTCTAAATAGGTGTAGATTGCACGATTTGATCAAAGCTACAATACACACATGGTCAATACCCCTCAATCCCACTGTTTCTTTTGACACAAGTGCAGTTGAGCCATTTATCTGTAGAGCTGATGATGGCTTTTCATATCAATATTACTCAGATTTACCTGTGTGCTGGTAGCAAATTAGAGTTAGTAACGATTGTTATGCACCTCACTGGAGTCCATGAAAGACCTGTATTGACTATTGTGGCCAAAACCAACAGGTTTTTGACTCTTCTGTTGATGCTAGCTAATGAACTCTAATGTACAGAAGAAATTCCTCTTATTAGTCTCCAAGGACATCAGTTTGTACTTTGTGTTCATTTACTTTTGGGGACATGGCTAGGTTACCTTTAATCTCTGCTCAGTCATTATTGTGTAGTAGATTCACTTATGCTTTTCTGTGTTCTTTTTATTTATACAGCTGAATAACCTCTTGTTATTTGTTTAATTTCCTTTACAAAGTCTTGGACTGACTTTTGGTATGTCTCACATTATCCACATTCTTCTTGATCTCCTAAACATAATTGCATTGCTGAGCAGGACTTTTTCCTGTTCCTTGTAGGGTGTCTACTTACTCCTGTGATTTGCTTGTGGTTTTTATTTATCTAGTGAGATCTGGACCCCTATCCTAAAATTTTCCCCAATTTGATAGTTTTGGACAGATGTCATGAATGTCAGCCTGTCACTGTTCAAAGAAGGATCCACAGGCCCATAACTGAAGTCTATTGTATACTCACTTATGAATCTTCTCTAAGAAATTCACATGTAATATCTCCCCTTGTGTTTAACAAAAATTGGAACTCTCCTTTTCTATTCATTTGATCTTTAAAGTATCAAATTCATGGTATTTATGTCCTGACAAAAACCATAAACTTTCACAATTAATTCATGTCATCAGATAGATGACATGATAGCTCTTTCTACCCATTTACATCCTGTCTGCAGCCGAAGAGGACAATTCATCATGCTCACAAACCCTTGGCCCATTTTCCTGACAATCCTCAGAAATAAGTAATAGGTCATATAAACTTAGGTCATGTTAGGAAAAAGGGTCTTATTATCCACCCTTGGATACTCATCACACTACGACTACTCTGCATGCACACCCTGCCATGCATCAGGGTTGTGCTGGAGGTGACACATTCCTTTTCAGCCAGCAGCTGCTTCCTGACTTCTCTGACAAAAAAAAAAAATATGTCTAGTGAGTGCTGTTCCCTTTTGTTGATGCCATTTTCCCTGAACATTGTCACCTGATCTTGGTTTGGTGAAGGTCTCCTTTACGTCTTCCTACTCTCTTTTCAGGCTTACACATGGAAGTCTTTACACTTTGTACATGAAGGGTCCAGTGCTTGCCAAATGACCCCCTGTCTCATTTCCATGCTCCCTGGCACTACTTCAGCACCAGCTAATACACTTTTGGCAGTTCACCCTGACAGGCGTATTGGTGAATCCCTCTCACTCCCAGGAAACAGTGAGGCCAGAAATGGTCTTGGCCACAGTTGAAACAATATAGAGAGGAGCCAGGAGTGAATCAACCCTTGACTGTTTCAAACACCGTGCAACATGCACAAGTTGATGCTTTGGAAATAGATTGCACATTGGGACATATGGTGAGGGGCATGAGAATGACTGAAACCCCTCACTTAGATGGGATCGGCACCAGGAACTTCAAGGTCTGAGGGGCCACAGAGAAGGTAAGCATTTAGATAAGGAGGTTCCAGCGCTCTATAACTGGTGTGGAGGAATATAACTGCTATGATGAAGAATTAGGCTGGTAGGAGTAGTAGCAGTGGACAGGTACGAAAATTTCACCTCTACAGTCATTCCATATCTGTAAGGACATTTTGATTTCTCCAAATAAGTGACTAGGCTACAAACCAATAGAGTTGCTTCACTCTGCAGGGGAATGGTGGAAAGAACAGCTGGAGAGGTGCCCATGGCACCAAAAGAAAAATTTTACAAGGTATTTTTAAGAAGTCTTCTAGCTGTGCATACTGCTGCTTGGCAAAAGTACTGAACAAATCTTGCAGCCAATCTTTGTTAAAATGTCACCGTCTTTAATGTAAATCGGTTTACTTAGTACACGACCTCACAAGAAGTGCAAAAGTGGATTATTGACTCAGAAAATAAACCTATTAAGCTTTAAAATTCAGCAAGGACATTAAAAAGGATAAAAGAAAAAAAACACTGTAAAAATTTCATTAGAAGCAGTACCTTCTCAAAATGTAAAAATTTTTGGACAGTAAGTACTGCAAAGCTTTCATTATCAATGCCATTCTTATTGTTTATGTTGTATAATTATGTTTGAGACTAGAAAAGTAAATGAAAACTACTTAGTGAACCCATTAAAACAGCAACATTATCTGAAAAGAAAACTCTAATAATGCATAAATTTAAATCTCATAATAATCTCATAATAGGAGAAGAACCCCTATTATTTCAGCATATACAGTGCTGGCATGGGGTGTAATTTAGCTTGAATCCCACAGCTCTGTCAGACCAACCAATGCCCTGAGTGCCTTGATAAACTACAAGGAGAACAGATGCATAAGATAACTCAGACAGCTTGCTAAAGTTTCATCTGCCAGTGGGACCCACTTGGTACAGTCAAAGACCTTTGCCAAGTCTACTTCTCACACTGTATAGATGGCATTGCTCCAGGAGCAGCTCTCATCTTCTATCCAGCTGCTACTCACAAACATAATCTCAGAAAGAGAGCTTTTATTATGCATTAATTACAAAGGCCTACAAAGAACAATAGGACCTACTATCTACTCCTTAACAGGTCATCTGGCATTTTTAAAAGCTCATTTTTAAAAGTGCTAGAGGTGGCAAAACTCAATTCTGCCCACCTAGCCACAGAAATAGTTCAGGGCAAAGTGAACCTTGAGCTCAAAAGGATGTGAGAGGTCAACGTCAGAAATCAGGTTTAGGATTTATTAAGCTCTAAATTTTTAATAGAAAACTGTGACACTGTAGAAATACTAACTTTCTTACTGATAGTTCTTGACATCATTGGACTTCTCTGTCTGTGATATTGCAATTTTTTTAGAAGGGGTTTTTCTACATGTTCATTTCCATTGCTGAGACTTAACCCCTTGCTTGAATTGCTCCTCTAAAGCTAGCCTAACCTTGAATGAGTGATGCTGTCAGGAGGCATCTGAGCTTCAAGTGAGTCGGATCTGCTGTCCTTGGTCATGTATGTCTCTATGATTTCTAGGAAGTTAATTCCATGGCTCTCTGCCTTGCAGCAAGCCAAGTTTTTCTATTATTTCTTTGCTGAAATATAGTAGGAGGACTTTTCTGAAGTTTCTACAGTGTATTTTAACTTCCAGGTTTAGCCTGGAGAAAAGACAGCTCCAGGGAGACACCTTAATGTGGCTTTTCAATATTTAAAGGGGGTTTATAAGAAAAGTGGAGAAAGACTTTTTACCAGGTCCTGTAGTAACAGAACAAGAGGCAAGAGTTTTGAACTGAAAGAGGGTAGATTCAGATTGGATATAAGGAATAAATTCTTTGCGATGAGGTTGGTGAGACACTAGAACAAGTTGTCCAGAGAAGTTGGTGCCCTCTCCCTGGAAGTGTTCAAGGCCAGATTGAACAGAGCTTTGAGCAACCTGGTCTAGTTGAAGATTTCCCTGATCATGGCAGGTCCCTTTCAACCCAACCCATTCTATGATTCTGTGATTCTATGTTTCTATTTCTTTGTGGAAAGGCACAAAGGACTAGCAATACCAAAATACCAGCTTCACCTAAAGAGCACAATAACTTTTCTAGACATACTTACATTAAGATTTTAAATCCTCTCTTTTCCACCATGTCAGTTGTTGCACAAACAGTGTTATTTAGAAAACAAATTCATGCTGTCTTTGCATAGGGTAGCACTCACACAGGGAATCAAAACTCTGAAAAAGGATGGTCAGTCACAGGCTAAATGGTGCCATGTGTTTCTGTTGCAAGGGTCCTTGCAATGGCCCATTCCAACGGACTGGGGAGACTCCCCAAACCAATATGCCGATGAATTCTTATGATCCAGAGGCTTGCTCTGTGCTGCACAGTAAGCGGCTTCTCAGGGTCTCTGCTGTGATGACATGATTCTCTGTGTTTCTTACTGGATCCCATACCTATTTATTGTGAGTTCTCCATTTTGGTATATCCCAAAGTTGTTCTTCAGATTTGGCAGTCCTATATCTCAAAAATTTGCCTGTTCTTTTGATGTATTTTATGCAAGTGATGCATATTTTGCATTTTCTAATATTTCCTCATTAATGCCCTGATTATTTCTGCCATCTATGGAGAACATTCAGTATTCCACTAGTTTGAATGTTTATTTTTATTGAAAACATAATAAATAATCTCTTAAACTAAAGAAATAATAGTGTAAACATTTATAAATCATGATCATTCAGAGACATTCCTAATTCATCACTTTAAACCTCCCAGAAAGTAACAGAAATTATTTTGGTATTTTATATTAGTAAACAATTCTCACTCTCTTAATTTGGCTACCAAATACATGTAAATAGTATATTCGTGGAATGAACTCTTTAAATGAAATATATTAACCTCCATTAACAATCAGCCTTTTGCTTAAGTAATGAAATTGTAACCAAAACTCGCACATTTTTTACTGTAGCAAATCAACATTGTCCAGACACTCTAACTGAAGATTACACAACTGAAGATTACATATGCACGTGTACTTCTGGCTAGGCATCCTAAAAAACACAACTTGAATTTCAATTTAGGTGTACCCTACTGCATTAAGCTGGCTAACTCCGTATTTTGGGGTTTGGGTTTTGTGAAACTGAGATGTGATAAACTGGATATAAACTGTTGCCCTTTTGTAGATCATGAGTAGGGAAGGGTTTTTTGTAGTGTGATTTTGATGCTAAGGTGAAAGACAATGCTCTCAAGTTTAGTCTGGTAAATTTAGTGAAAATGTTGCTTCTGTAGTGAGCATGGAGTTAAGATTTCTGGATTATGGTCTTGGAGGCTACTAAATTGCCCATAACTTTTTATGCATTTTTCAGCATTACAAGGCTAGATTACAGTGAGAATGAATTATTTTCATACCAGATCCTACAAATCAAATACTCTTCACTTAGCCAAAACTGAGATAATTTTCAAACTATGTAGTTCCTCCAATCAGCTATCAACACACTCCAGAAAAGCAAGTTTTAGAGCTTGAATATCAATGAAGAAAAAGTTCAGAAACAGTCTGGGGAAAAAAAATGGTTTAGTATGGGATTCTTCAGTACAAAACCAGACACGTCAATGATATTTTTATGTCCTTTTTATAGTAAGTTGCAGAGTGAAGCCAACCAGTCTGCAAAAATTGCACATGTACCGTGAGCAAATATTCCTCCTATTGCCTGTGCTGTTTGATCTCACAGTCTAGAAGAGAAAGCAGAACTATATTTAATGACTCCCGCAGCCAGAATTTCAATTTAAAAAACCATCCCTGAGCTCTATTGTTCTTTGAAATATGAAACCCCCATCTCGTTTTCCTATTCAGAGAGCTTGAAACAGATGACGGCAGGATCCTTCCATTAAATCACTGACAGGTAGCTAGCTGCCAGGATTCCAGCCAGGATCCAAATTCACAGGGGTCAGGGGTGGAGGTGAATGTTATGCATCCACAGACAAGTCTTATAATAGCCAAATAGAGAAGAGAAGGTTTTCAAGAAGCAACCTCCACAAGGATGTCAGAAGCAGGGATTAGGGAATGGGGAAGAAATGTTTCAGCCCCTTGTCCTTCCATGGTAGGTGATGAAGTCTATAACTGAAAGCAGCCTAAAGATACTGTTAAGTGACAGAAATACTGGAGACATTTTGTCAACATCTCAATTACTAGGTCCACCAAAAAAAATTATTCATCAGTTGCTCATGTGCTGTGTCACCATCACGAAATGGTTTTGTTAGTACTGGCTTTACTATTTCATTTCTTGAGCTGAATAGCAGATTCTTCACTCCTACAGAAACATTCACACTTTCTGTTTAAAAGAGAAGCTGAGGTTCATCACTGTAACACAAGTAGAATAAATATTACTTCTTTTGGAGTTTCATCTTTACCTGTGCAGGAAAAAAAAGGATTCTTCATGTATATTCCTATGTTGTGGCAGTGAGGGGTAAGATAACACAGAAGCCAAAGCCCTTTCAGCTTCTCTTACCCCAGTAATGTCTCACCACAGGTTAATGTGGGACATATGATAACAAAAGGCTCTGCAGAGATGGTCAAGAAAGAAGATAACTGAGTCCAGAACAAGACCATTGCCAATAAAAAATAGGCAAAATTAATAGAGTTTGTAGGCACTAAATGGAGCAATAATAAATCTGGATATCTATTGAAGTGAAGCAGGGGAAAAGAGTTAAAAATCTTTCACCAATATTCTGTGCATGACAGTGACACCCTTGTGCTGGGGTGGAGAATGGCAGCTCTGACAATAGGGAGTTTGCCTACATTTCCTATTTAGCGTTCCTCCTTATTTCCCCCTGCTTCATGTTTCTGTTCTGTGAAAGATAGGTGACACCAATTTATACTAGCTTGAACTTATTCCTGCAATATCCATTTTGCAAGTAGCTTATTTAACTCTAAATGCAAAACCATTTCACATTCCAAGACCTAAATGTCTATGCAGATACTGTAAGAATTGAGCCATTTGCATTCAGATGATAGGTTGTGATTTCATAAGCATTTAGTGATAGAAAAGAGTTTGTATATATTCCTGTTTTAACCAGCCATCTTAACTGAATTTAAAATTTCAGTTATAAATATCCTTTAGTATGGCCATCTCTGTTTTATAAAGACAAACTTTATTTCCAGAAAGTCCCTGGTGAAAAATTGTGTTTTCATAAGTGAGGTGTCTTGATTACATTTAGCAAAGAGGGATTTTTGTCTCTGTCACATTGGAAGGTAAATCACATACCATGTATGAATGCACCATTTAAAGTCACATAGGTTTAGGGTATAGTATGATAGCTCTTTCTCTCTCGAGTCAGCTGGTCTTTGATAATGATCTTAGACCTTGACATTAGTGCCTTTAGGCAATTGACCTGCACAGGACATGTATCAGCAAATTATGTTGACTGTAAATAAGGGAAAAAATATACATGATGAAGATAAATCTTCCTTTCTTACTAACAGAAAAAAGTGGTAAAAAGTGTCCTCAATTACTGATACACAGAGAACCTGAAGAACTAAAAGACTGTTTAGAGAGAAGTGGCAAAGTGCTGATGGAAAATCACTTCGGCAGCATGTGAGGAAATGGGGAAGCGAACAAAAGGCAAAGGAAAGTCCATGTAAAACTTCCTGCCTGCATAAAAATCTCTTATCAACTTTCCTATCTCTATGGAAATTGCAACCTAAATGTTTTATCCCCCAGATTTTCCATTTTTAAATGACTAAAGTTTATAAAATATTTCTAGAATTGAGTGGTGATTTATGCTAAAAGGCCCACAGCATGATGCTAATATGAGATGGGGAATTGCAGAAGTGCCATTGCAACAAGGCATTGGTAAAGGTCTCATTTGGAATAACATGTACTGAGCCGGTCATCTAAGCTCAGGAAAGATAAAATTGAACTGGAAGAGAAACAGAAACAATCTATAGCACAAATTAAGTAAAGAGAAATCCTTGCAATGAGACCTTGCAGAGCTTGGGTTGTTCAGCCAAGCAAAACAAGAGATGAAAGAAGATATAAGGACCCTAGAAATATGTCTCTGGATGAATATCAAGGAGAGAAACAATGGCTCAAGCTAAATAGAAGCACTAACATAAAATCAAATTACTGTAAATTGGTCATGAATAAATCTATTCTGGAAACTCCTAATATATGAGGAACAAAATCTTAAAGAGTATCCACATAGGCTGTGGGAGAAAGTGAAGCTAAATTTGTTTTAAGATGAACTTCAGTATATGTATAGAAAGAGCTGTATAACAGAGTAAGAGTATGTCTGGGGCTAGGAAGTTTGTGGCTCACTTCAGTCGCATAGACAGAGACAACTAGTGCCATGTCTTTAGACACTGCTCCTGGCCTCCAGCTGCCAGTCCAAAGAAGTTCTTCTGCAAGATCTGGGTAGTATTTGCCAGACCTGTGCAGATTTTTCAGCTAAGTAACAGCATCTCAAATGCATTATGTGACCACGTTCAGGCTTCTGAATCAGGCTGTAAGCACAGGCAGTCAAACTTCAGATATGTCATGTGTTACGTAGGCAGAGACATAACCTAAGTGTTTGGATATTTATGAGTTTGTGTTGCATTTATAACATGTTCTCAGGGCTTTTTTACTTGCCACATTTGGAGGCCAAGGAGGATTTCCCCAGGTGAATGCTCTAGTTTCCAGGGGAGGCAGGTTTTGCTTTCAGCTTTGAAGCTGAAAAAGTTCGCTATAGCTGGAAATTTGCAGGATACATTTGAGGGTCATAGTGTGTTGTATTGCTTTAGATCGGTCCTAAGGGTTAAACAAGATACTGATCAAGAGAGGGTTTTTCTACCAAGTTTGACTCAAAAGGTCTTTTTTCATCTGGCCCTTCTGTATAGAGAAGAAAGTATTCGGTCTTTGAGAAAGTTTTGTTTAACATTGACTATGATAGTACAGAGACTGGAGGTGTTCTCAGTTTCTCACTCATGCTTCCCATAGCACAGCTGTGACACTTAAGCCTGTATAAGCCTACAAATTCAGTACAGAGTAACAGAGATGCTTTACAGTCTAATATATTGGGTACATGTGGAGTCTCTGCAGCCTTTTGAACCAGAGATTTTTCCTCAGTTGCTCAGTTCTGGGTGTTCTGAACTAGGTGAACCAGACTGTCTACAGATCATGACCTACACTGTCTCTTCCAGCCATATGCTCCTGGTTTTATGTCCATATCAGCATAATAATAAATACTGAATGCTAGGAGAACTTGCATTATGCTGCCCTGATTTTTATGTGAATTCTAGCAGAATGTATTTGTACACTGATTAGCTAGCTCCTGGACATCTTTCTCCATGTGTCAGAATGGATAATTGTTACTTTATTTTAGATGCTCATTGTCTTTGCTGTGGACTGGCTTTTTTTTCAGAAAATATCTCAGTGTGAAGGGTTATTTTAAAGTATTTATTTTTTACTAAAAGTCACATACATATTGGACATTCTTGAAAAACTCTCAGGAACATGTGTTGCTGCATATGTGGATATTTGAAAGTATCCACACAACCGTAAGTATAAAATAGCAGTGTGCACAGAGAATGTAACCTATACTATATTAAGTTGTGAACATTGTGCATGCCATCTGAGTATTCAGTTGTTTTACCGGAGGCTCCTATGTGAATATGAGGAGATAAGTGTAAATGGACAGGTAGAAATAAAAATAAAATAATAATTTTAAAAACAAAAACAAAAACAAACCTTTAGAGATATAATGTTTCTGTAAAAAAAAACCCTTCAACATACATAATACCTGGGAGATTAATTGGAAAAATGTATGCCTGACTACCTTTTCCCAGAAAAATGAAAACTGTGTCTCAAGATCTTGGTCCTCAGCTTCAAAAGTTCTCTCAGGAGTGGAGAATTTGGGGGAATAAAGACAAAGCTACTTCCTGAGACAGCAGCCACTTCAGGAGGAGACTTAATTACAAATCTGAGTTGTCACAGGAATGCGATGCTGAGTCAGAGTATCCTTATGGGAAATGCCCAGTTTAGGATGAGAGTAGGTTTACCAGGGAAAGTGAGCCAGCATGTAAGCCATGACGCTGATCCACCATCCTTCTCAGCTGGACGTGAGGAAGCAGATCAGGATCCCTGTGTAGATAGCTGTAGCTATTCTTTCATGTGTCTCAGTCTTTAGTCACAGCTCCCACCTGAGACCTAACAGCTGACTTCATGTGAACCAGGCCAAAATCAACAGGCTAGCTACAATCACAGAATGTACGAATATGTTAAAGGAAGCAGGAGTTATACCAGCTATCACTTCTCATATTTTAGTTTATTGCCTTGTCACTGGGAATAGAAGCTGCTGGAGCTGAAACAACTGTACACAGATAGAAATATTCCTCTCTGCTCTGCCGTGTTTTAAACCACCTTCAGAGGTAGTTGAAAGCTCTCTTTGACCTTGCCATGAAATGGGCTAGAAGTGCTCACAGAGATCCAACAAACCTCAGTTGCTTACTTTCTTGTGACGAGCTGAGATGGAGATCCTGACTGAATCCATATGTCTGGGATTTTTGGTCACTGACATGCCAAATCTAGATACAAATCTAACATGTCAGCAGGTATGTTGATGACTGAGCTCAGGGCTGAAGTTCAGTCATAAAACTATTGTAACTTCCCCTGATACAGAGAGGCAGGGTAGAGGAAGTCTGAAGAAGACAGCTGTGTTTGGCTAACAACTGGAGAGAGCTGAATTGTGTGTAGGAGGATTACAGTGTATAGAGTATGGATTATTTTCTTGCTGTTTTCTTATGTCATGCAGAGTTACTGTGAACAGTATCTTGAAAAGGCTGTTGAGTCACCGTCTGTTCCTGCTCGCAGCTCCCAAGAGCAGAACAGCAGGTACAGAACGTAACTCAGGCTTGCTGAAGCAATCCCATCTTAGCACGCAGGCATCTGATATCCAGGCAGTCTTTTAAAATTATAAGAGCCACTGGATTCAATCCCTGGCAAGTGACCTCCTCTAAAGTCATATTCAGATCAGTCAGTGATATGAGTGGAAGGACAATATACTTTACTTCAAAAGTCCTTTTAGCTTTGTCTTTGGCAAAAGACTAGTAACATTTCTGTTAACAAAGCTAACATCTCATTTTTTTACGGATTCATTGCATATTTATAAACTTTGGTGCCTCTTCAAGGAAACCGGTAACACCTCCTCCTGTTATTTTCTTCATTATAGTTACATCAGTTTTAAAAGACCTGATTAAGGAGCTTGTCTTTAGCATTGGTTCCAACTCTAACTAGAACTTTCCTTATTATATATCCCCTCCAGAAAAAAAACTCTGTAACTTCTGTGAATGTAAAAGATCCAGAAAATTCTATCTAATTCCAGAATCAATGTAATTGGCCTTTTTGTGCATTCAGTCCACCAAACCACTGGTACCAGGTGCTACTCTGTGCCATACTCTGGTGAAAAGAGGTCCAGTAGAAGAGTTCCCATTTCTTCAGAAATACAGAAACAAACAAGGGAGCCCAGTGAACACAGGCTGGAGATAAAAATAAACTTGAATTTCTGGTGGTACTCCTCCTTTCTCACATCTGGGAAAGTGGGAGTCAGACCACAGGTAGGATCTTTGCTCCTGACCTGCTCTGTCAGTTAGTTCATTCTGGTTTTTCAACAACCTGAATTTTCTTTCTCCTCTTTCATTCCCCAGGAGGTTCAGCTGCTGAACCCCAAAGTAATGTTTACTTGATTATTACTATTCTGCGATAGTGGGACCACTCAGAAGGATAACTACTAAAAATATAGGTGAAAGAAGAGCCACAGTATGGCTCATATTGTTCTTATACCAGCTAAAGTCAGTAGAAAGACTTGCACTGACTTGACTACATTTTGGTGAAGTTGGAGTTCCATAGCTTGAACTCAGAAACTGGGGCAAAGAAAATGAACTGTAACTCAAGATCTGACAACACAGTGTAAAACAAAAGGCGGATCAAATGCAAAGCTGAAAAAATATTTGAAATATAAAGAAGTTGTACCCTTGAATTAACTGCTTGGAATTAAACATCTTTATAGCCATATTAGCTATCATGTGACAAATTCCTTTTTTTCCATTAATAAAAAGTCAAAATCAATCATGTTTTAGGGAAAAAAAAAAAAAAAAAAGAATGGGAACTTATTCTCTTATTCCATTTGGCAGAGCACTGGTTAGCAGGTTATTTACGCAGGTATCATCATCTCACAAGTCTTACTTTCTCAAGTGCCACAGCTGTCCTCTACTTTACTTTTGACTTTCAGGGTACTACTTTCCCCAGATCTGTGTCCCTGGCCTTACTGCTTTGCCAGTTAATAGTTGCATGAATACGCCTAGGGAATAAAAGGCTGATTTCTGAAAGGCAGATTTATGGAAGACAACTGATGATGAATCACTGAAGTTAGTAGGTGTTACTCATTAAAATTGTTCTTAATGAATGAATCTCACAATGGCAAAAGCGATACTCACCAGACGATGAGGGAAGTGGCAAGATGTACTCATCTAATGCATGGAAATGACATGACAGAAAATACCATCACCTAGGTTGCAGCAGCATCTGCTTCTGCTCATTCTACAGAATTACAAATGGTTTACATTTATCACAACATAAATAAGCTTAGAGATAAGTAAGAGGTGATAAGGTATGTTTTTTCCACATGCCACAAGTAAAGACCAGATACATACACAAATATAAAAGGGAAAAGTAGGGTGTAATGAAGACTGACTTTTCACAGACCTTGATGCATGCATAGGTGTTCAGGTCTCTTTTGCAAGCGTCTCTTGGATGAGAGAGAAATTACTGAATTTAAGTCATTTAATCCACGTATACCCCAGCAGATAGTGTGTTTCAAAAAGAGAGAATCTGGGAGGCAGAAGACTTGGTGACAAGGATGTGATGACTACATCCAGTTTAAAGGTTTTGCTGAAAACTAGGTATAGTCTGATCCTTCTTGTTCAACACCCATTAGCAGTTGTAGTGCAGGTATTTTCCTGCAGCATTTCTATCAGTTTCATAAAAAAAAAAATCCAGTCTACATGCTTCAAGAGGATTCCACAGTGTGAACTCTGAGGATAGTAGGGGAATTTACAAACTTGCTTCTGACCCAAACTAAAACAATAAGGACCATAGATATGTCTACCTTATCTCTATAGTGTCTATCCAGCTGTATCTTTAGGGCATTCACATTTATGAAACTACATTCCCAGTCTCCTTCAATTGCAAAGTAAGATACCATTATTAAGGTATTATAAACCAGTAACTCTTACATTTCTTTGGTTGTGGTTTTATTGAAGCCCGTAAAACAGGGTCATACCTTCCTTTCTGCTAAGGGCCTGATTCAGCACCTGCTGAACTCTGAGAAATGCTTTCTGGTGACTTCAAGCAATGGTAGAACAGCTTCCAGGTAAACTGAGCACTCATTTGCTCTGAGTTGGATTTTTAAGTGAATTTAATCGTTAGTGCTGTTTTGTCTAAAAACCAATGCAGGACCTATTTAGTATTGGCAGGAACAAAGATTCCTTCTGCTGAGAAGACAGGAGATGATACAGAGCCAACTACACTTTCTGCAGTTGCAGTGCTTTTCCAACACCTTCCAACACCAACACCTTGGCAGCTGCTGCAGCAAAGTCTGACCTTAAGCACAGTATCCGTTATTACATCTACTGCTCTCTGCAGTAGCATCTTTTTTCACTTTTGCCATGGGTAGGTGTATTTTGTATTGCTCTTTTTCATCTATTAGCCCAAATCTGGCAACATCTAATTTCATAGTCAGTGCAAATACTACTTACATTTAACAAAGAGTCAAATATTCACCTGTGTGAAACCTACAGTTGCTCCATGCTTCATGTTGATCTGTCTAATCTTTTTCTTCCCTCTGTGCCCATATTTTTACACCACTACATCATGAGGCACATAACACAATAAAGTACTGCCAGCAAAAGCCACATCTCTGTCCATGGAACACATCCCTTTTCACTCAGCAATTTTTCTGTTGCAATGGGTATGGCTCATATCCTCTAACTGAAAAGCAGGTCCCTGGAGGAAAGTGCTCATGAGCAGCAGCTCATGAAAACACACTGCCAGACAAAAATTATGCATTCATTGGTTTTAATATTTAAAATGATTCCATGGTGACCCCCAGTCCACATATCAGGAACTTCTAACCTTGATGATGTTGGGCAATACAAGAGAATTAGTTAAACAAATGATCTTTTTGTTCAATCAGGCACTCCCTATATGTTCCACCACTGGGCTTTTTCATTGCAGAGTAGGTTTGTTTGAAGTAAAACTGGCAAACAATTTTGTGATTAAATAATTGTTTGTCAGAAACGATGTGTCAAAATAGAAAAATATTACTGAGAAAGACTCATGCTAGTTTTAAAGGACAAGGGTTTTCTGGTCAAAATATGTTCATTGACTTTAAAAGAGTTTCACAGAGGCATGTGGGAGTAAGAATCCAACCATGATGTTCTTGCTCTGCTTATTTCAGCCTATGGATCTGAACCTCACACTCTCACATTAAGTGAGATTATTAAGTCATAATGTCATAAATCATATTTAAGTCATAAACATTATTAAGTCATAAGTCATTACTCTGGATTATTAAGTCATCTTCCCTTATGCTTTCTCCAAACAGATAATGTAGTTGTTTATGTGAAGTGGAGTATCACCAACAGGAATGACTGAGAGAGATTTACTCAACATGCTTCAGACATTTGATTAAAATCTATGATTCCAGGATTCAAATACCTACATAAAATAAACATTGAGTGAAATGTAGACAGAAAAAAAGACAGAAGTTCAAATCCTTTGACATGTTCAGACAGAACAGAACCATTAATAGAGATCTGTATTTCTAATGTGCCAGCTCTTGAGATATTACATATTATAGGATAGATAGGTCTGCATTTTTTTGCTAACAAGTTTGAAATGTCTTAATGTCATTTCAGAATCTAATAGCTACACACATACCCCAAGACATCAAATCTGCAGAAAAATTCACAAAGGAAAATGGGAAAGATTTTTTCACTGAGTTCTTGCTTAATGCAACTTTCTGAAACACAGGAGTGGCAGAAACAGCAATGTTTTGCACTCACATGATCCTTTGAGATCTCATATTCTTTTAAAAAAGTTAATACATTTATCTTCATGGATTCCTTGAGGTAGGTATTATCTTTATTTTGAAGATGAGAAAAATGCAGTATGGAGGTAATAAGTTCCCATATCAAATAAAAAGTAATTGGCACAACTGCAAAGAGAACCTAAATATATATATCCCCCAGCCTTAACTATGACAATATCTTTTTCCATAGTGTTCTTCCTTCCAAAAGTATCATGGCTAGAGCTGAAGGGAAAGATGATCTTTCAACTCATCTCTACAACTGAGGTTTCTCCTTTTCTCCTATTCCATGAGATGGGTTTATGTCCTGTTTATAAAGCAAGGGAGAATTACCCAGATTGTCCAGCCCTCAGTGTTTAAAGTGCATCCCTTAATCAAAGGACTTTTAAGTATTTTGGTCTTGGATCTCCTTTCCTAACATTGATCAGATTCTCCTGCACATTGGAGAAATTGGGGTGGTGTTTTTTATGACAACTTTTTCATTAGAGCATCACACTTCAACAAAGTATTTCAATGAGTCAGTTTCTTTTTTCCAATGAAAACACATTTTGCTGAGAAATTTCCAAGAACTTGACTTTCATAATAAGTTAATAACCTGGACTTAAATCCTGAATTCGTTCCTGAGGTATATTTCATCCTCTCAGAGATTTGATCTGCCAAATAAAAAAAATCTGGGAGTAGTACTAGAAATAACAATGGTTTATCATTTGTATTTTGTTAGGAAAGCAATTTTATTCATAGTGAAGATCCCCTAGGAACTTTCTTTTGACTGTAGTGACATCTACTGGTACTCAGAAAATTTTCTGAAGTAAAAATAAACATGTCAAAATGACACTAGGTATGGCCCTAGCAGCCTGACGTTTTATTTCTAAGTAGGAGAGTAGAACAAAAACATATATTCCAGAGTTCAATCATATATCCTCACAAGGACTGCAGGCTTTCTCATGTTTTTGATGTAAGAATAAATGCTTCAAGTGGAGAGAGCACAAGTTCAACAGCATTTTAAAAGGCAAGAAACTAGATCACCTGATATACAGGAAGCAGATTTTTACTCACTTTCTATTCTGGAGTGAATGAAAAGAAAGGAAAAGACTGCACTGGAGGGAAGAATTCAAGAATGCAGAGGGGTCTGTGAAAGCAGCAGTGCTGGCAGAGGCAGCAGTAGGCTAGTGCCTAGACCTGCCAGGCATCTCCTTCCCTGAGGATTCAAATGAAACATGAATGTAATGAAACTAGCACAGTGGTGAGCTAAGAAATCGAAATCCTGCACAGATCACCCTTGAGCATCCAAACCCCATCTCACATTTTCTTTGCATGGTGCACAGTTACTGCCCGTCTTCTCTAGAAGACTGGATCGACAGCATTAGGATTTCTAAATCTTCCTGCTCTTCGCTGACATAGTCCTTGTTCTGTCTCTGTCTTTTATATAGATAGTGGGTGCTTGAGAAAATACTATATAGGATCTAATGATTTTTATAAGATACTCAAATAGGTATTTTTTATTGCAAATTCCCTCCTTCCATTTTTGTACATATTTTATTTAGCTGTAAATTCATAAGAATAAGAGTCTAAGATATACTTATGAAGCATCACAAAACATACCTTTGAAGCAACACAGTGTGTAGTAATACACTCAAAAGTTACATAAGGATCCTCCACATCTTCTTTCTCAAGAAAACCAAAAATCTTGTATACTTTAATTGCCCTCTATTTGACAATATGCACAATGGAGAAACTATTTAAAAATCTGTCCTTTTCTTAATAACATAGAATAGTGGCATATGAGTATTTTGAAAATCAGTACTGAATATATTCAGGTATTAAATACCTACTAGGTCTTTCTGAAATGACTGAGAAATGTATCAAGAAATATTGCCCAATGGCAATAATTTAATGCTAATCAAAGTCAGAAAGCTGCATTGTCTAATACATTAAATTATTCTGTTCTACTCTGCCTTTCAGTTAAAATCACGAAGATGTATGCTAATATGAGCAGTGGGCCATCTCTCCGGACTTTACAACCTTCCACATTATCCATGAATCTATCCTGTAGCCATTTGGAGAAGCACTTGGAGAAAATGAGTTATGAGTCATGGGAAGAAGAAAAGGCATGTCACAAATATTGAAATTAAAGGCAAAGGGAAATGACAAATACTGAAAATATGAGCTGCCTAACAACCGACAGAGAGTAAAACAAGGCAAATCCTGGAAATGGCAAATAATACATGATGATAAATACTGGAAAGCAAATACAATAAAATGTATACAGAACTAATAGTGTCATTGATCCTAAGGAATTTTGAAAGCTTAAGACAAACATACTGAAACAAGCAAAACTTTAGGGAAGATGTTAAATTAAGGCTACAGTACAAAATAAGAGATCAAAATAATCACTTTGGGGCTTCATCAGATGCATCAGCGTTGTCACCGATGGACTCTTTGATTCTGTCCATAGTTTTTGTGTAAATTCAGTATACTCTATTCGACTCTGATCTGTTTGTTTCCGGGCATATAAGTACATGCAGATACTGTTTTCAGGACTGTGGAAGGTTTTTAAGATCTTTGGCCATTGTTTTAAATGTGGTCAGTCAGACTTTGATTTACACCTTGAATAGCCTTAATGACTTGCAGAAACTACACTTGCTAAGCAAGGCAGAAATTTCTCCAAGCTCATTTACTGATTCTAAAGAAAAAAGAAGGAGGAGGGTATGAAAATAAAGAAGAAAGTCCACAGTCTTGGGTGAGATACACAAATCTAGTTAGAGGGCTTCTGATTTTTATTACTTAGGAATCTCACCTTGAGTTTCTGTCAGTGTGAGAGAACTTCTGAGGGTGACATCTGCAAACAGGGCAAGGTCTAGGGAGGAAACAGATTTGTAATTATGAGCATTATTTACTCAGCCTAACCTAAGCACTTTTGCCAGACATCTGCTCTGAGTCACACTTGACTGGACACTCTGTGAGCCCTGACTTTACATGGAACCAAAGGAAGATAAAGCAAAACTGAAAAGGCTTAGAAGTAGCTACACCAACACATTTATGAAAAAGGTTACTAGTGTGAAACTAATACAAGAACATGATAATATTGGAAAACGTAGAAATGAATTTTCCCAACTCTCATGGTCATACTTGACTTCAGTACAACTAATAATGGGATTAAATTGAGAGGGAAGCTTCCATTCTTTAAGTAAAAGTTGGTAGCAATGTAGAGTATAGTTGATTTTAAAGGACACTTATGAAGCATTCTGAGAACAAGGACTTTCCATCTTAATGCTGCAGTCATGTATCTGAAGAGCTTTATATATAGGCATAAAACTAAAAATTTGTATATATTTCTGATGGAACAAGACTAGGAATTGGAAATTCAGACTTGCACTAAAAATATTTTACATTGTTGCTTCATATTTTCAAAGAACCTTCAAATGAAGCCCATCATCTAAGTGAAGTAACCAGCCAAAATATTTGAATATAGATAAGAATCAGCCCCTAAGCTTAGCCTACAAAGAAATGTGTCTTACCATCCTTTTACTCTATTTTACAAGGAGTTTTAGTGTCTTGTCAATATGATTTGTCAGTTGAAATGTGATATTTACCAGGATGTTTATTTTACTAGCTTTTCTGGGACTTTTAAAAAAATTTCAGATTGGAGGGGAGAAGGCTTAATATAAAATATTAAATGTTTCATATTAACACCAACTTTCAAATTAAAAAAAAAAAAAAGGCGCTTTGAACCTGGAATCACACTTTTAGTGGAGAAATATCATGACTGATTGCATATTACTGTCAAAGAGGTCTTACCCAATAAAGCAGATACAATGGGATTCTGAATTTTTGCTTCAATGAAATTTATGAGCCTATTTAAAATAAAAGAGAACAAAGTTGTAATATACTTTAATTTTATTTAACAAGACACTGCAACTTGAAGAGTAAAGACGGAAAAACCTGAAGATATTGACTTACACCAACTGTAATTTAATAGATAAAATTTTTCTTTTAGAATGTAAACAAAAGGGAGAAAAATAGTACAAAAAATAGTAGCTATTTCTGACATAAAAGATGCTCTTTTTAAAAGTGACATCTGTTGAAAATGTGGTTCTTTTTATATTAGCAAGGACAGAAAGCATTAAACCAAACTTCTTCAAAGTAACAAAGAAATGGAAAGATTAGCTCTTCCCTACATCACCAGCTATTATCATGCAACCCTCTTAAAACACAAGTTCAAACACTTGACAGCCCTTGGTACCAATTAACATCATATCTATAGGCTACAAGGAGCAAAACAGACACACCTTTGTTGAGTAGCGGTATCTAAATTGAAGTATTCACTTCATTTGACATAAGTTTTTGTTGATAGTCATACAGTCAAACACTATCCACATGTGTAGATATCCTTACTCGTCATGTATTTTCCCGTAACACACGGTGTGAAACAATGTAGGAAATAACCTACAAAGCTTTGTGGGTTGGAGCTACGGAGGTAAACTTAACATCAAATTGGTTGCTTAGTTATATTACTTTCCTGTTGGAGCATATTCTGGGCTGACTCTAGGCTATTCTTCCTAGTCATTCCCAAGAAATGCAAGTACCATGCATGACTAACAAAACCTTCAGAGGCACAGTTACCCATGACAATAACCATCCTGGAGCTCTGTAGAGTCCATATGTCCCATACAGTCCTGTGGTGACAATTTCCAGCCACATGTCTCTGGATCCAGTTCCTTCATTCAGCAACCCAGAGGTGCTTTTGGATTACACTCACAACAGGGCAAGAAGAATCTATAATTCCATCTAACAACATTATGTGGGTGGACCACTTTCTCATTTAGTTTTTATACACTAAAATGACTGAATGTATATTAAGATATATTAGAACTGGAAACATTGGTGATTTATGTTGATTTGATTATCTGATTTCATTTGATTTAATTTAATAATTTAAAAATTTCATAAGGTAAGTTCATAAGGGGAGGGGTTAGGAAACTGCAAAACTGAAAATAAGTTATCAGGAAGAAAAAAAAAAGAAAAAATAAATGGCTAAAATAAGTATTTAATGCTCACAAGAAATAGATACAGGAACATGCACACTATATAAAGGGTTTATTAAATCATGTTTAAAATGCTTCTAAGAGTAAAGATTAGTTTGGATTCTATAGAAAATTACACAATTAAAAAATATAATAATCAAGAACCAGTCTTGTGATTCATGAAGGCTGACTTACTACACCATAAAGATAATAGTGAATAAAACAGTAAAACTCTGAAGACAAAAGAAACATTAAAATTATGATAATTAATAAGAAAGGCACTATAAGGAAGACAACTACAATGATAGTTGACTTTCCCAATATTTACAACATTTTTTGGAATATCATTAATTTCAATAATATAATTGCTTCCTGAGTCAACAAGCGACTAAGAGAAGTTTTTTTGTAGGTCATATCATCACAGTTTAAGGACTATGTCATGATGCCATCAGATATAACAGGTCAGAAGGTTACTGAAACTTCAACCCTTATTTTATTTAATTTTATAAATTCTGTCTCTGTCAAACTAGTGTATTCAGAGAGGCTATCTTTACCACTGTTTTACCTTCTATGTAGAAAAGAATTACCTGTAATTATTTAGAAGACGTATGTAACAACAAATTGCTGTTGTTTCAACCCTGTCCAGGTTGCCTTAAGCAGCCAGGTACTGTGAAATACTATTTGTCAATACTTAAAAATTAAAAAACACAAAGGATTTTCTCCCTGGAAACAATAATGAAACATGGGCTTAGTTGAATAGAATTATTTCCAAGGCTAAGCATTTATAAGTTTGCATAGGGTTTGAATCATATAAAATTGATGCTCAGCTACTTGATTCTTGAACACACCAACTTATTTGGTATGTGCACAGTTTGTACAGCCAGACTGATGTACATCGGGCTACCTGCTTACACTCTGTGTTGTATGACTTGTTTATAGAAATGTAAGTAAACATGGCTTCAGTCACAGTCATCTATAATTTTGGCAACTTCCCTGCTGCACAAGCATTTCAAAATATATCCAGAAAAGAAAATGAGAATATTTAAAGTAAGCTGAAAAATTACAAGTGAGAACTTGTTAAAGCCTAGTATGAACTTTTGCTGAATAATGATATTGATTATCTATTTCAATAACACACTTCGAAGGGGATAAGAAAACAGAATATGAAATAAATTATGGAGAAAATACATATCTTAAACTCGAAGAGAAGGTGATTTCAGACCAAAAATACCTTCCATACCATAACAAATATTCACTCACATAAATGGTAATAAAACCAAAAAAGTACAAACCCCTTTCTATTTCCTGGTGGATAAACCCACATACAGAACTAATGTTAATCAAAATAAGGGTGACATGTCAAGAAAAAAGCATTTGTATTTTAGTCTTCCACTCTTTGGTGCTGGAAATCACAAATTTCCAAATGCATAGAACTATGTCTTTTATCCAAAGATCTTGATGTGCTCCATAAACTTTAATTAAGCTTCACAGCATGGCTACCAGTCAGGCAGAAATTATATTATTTTCAGAGAAAGCATAGCATGGCCTTCATTCCTTACACTTCTGCCCTGACTGCATACTGCATTTTCTCCTCTGTGATGTAGTGTGGAAAAATATATAATAGCAAAGCAAAAGTCCTATCATGCCCAACCCCTATAAGTTTAAATTTATTTGCTTTTATTTATTTTTTTGTATTATTTTTTATAATATTTTACATTATGTTTCATTTTTTAGCTTTACCACTGAATTGATATATGTATACCTAAACCAGGGTTATGACTAAGATACATTTATTTTTCCTTTTTTTTTCTAATTAGAGTGAGTTATAGTTTAGGTTACATTTTCTTCTAGAATCAGCTATGAAAAATATACATGAGAAAAGTGCACAGAGACTATATAGATTTGTAAATTAACTTCTACAGGAGTTGTACTTTTCGGAGCACAAATCCTCTTTTCCTACACTTGCATGCATGTAGAACAATATGAATACATTTTCTTTTGGGACATCTGAACACCTTGCTAAAAAATAATAACAATAATAATAATAATAATAATAATAATAATAGTGATCCTTTCCCTCCGTCAGAGTGTGCTTTAGGATTTATGCTTCATTTAAATACAGTGCTATAAAGAAAGCCACCATTTCTCCAGGACACACTGAGGAAGTGAGAGGGGTATATTAATTAGCTTTTTGTTAATTGCAATTGCAATTTTAGTGTTCCTGTGATACATCTAACCAAAAACCACCTCCAGCTGGAAAAAGGGGTTTGGATACAAGCCATTTGAACTGGAGTTTGATATTATATCTATAAATAAGAAAAGCACATTTACAAAATAATTAAGAACAAAGTGCTGCATTTAAACCAAAGGGCAAATACTTTGAAAGGGACACTAAATTATGAATGCATGTGTGATCAACTCTCCTAGGTATCTATGGTTCAGAGCACAATTTAAAAACATGGCTGAAATGTAACATATGCAGCTCAGTCAACCAAACATAAATCAGAAGATGTTACTATGCAGTGCTAAAACTTTGTAGTAAATTCTAATACTTGAACAGTTAAGAAGATCTACAGGACTGTTATTAAAACATGGATATGGGAGTTATTGTGCAAAACTTAAACAATAAAGCCCAAGGCAAAGACATTTGTGATAAAGGGGTCACAGAATCACAGAATCATTCAGGTTGGAAAAGACCCTTGGGATCATCGAGTCCAACCATCAACCCTACTCTACAAAGTTCTCCCCTACACCATATCCCCCAACATCTCATCTAAACGACCCTTAAACACATCCAGGGATGGTGACTCCACCACCTCCCTGGGCAGCCTATTCCACTGTCTGACCACTCTTTCTGTGAAAAATTTTTTCCTAATGTCCAGGCTGAACCTCTCCTGTTGCAGTTTAAAGCCATTCCGTCTTGTTCTGTCACTAATCACCTGTGAGAAGAGACCAGCACCAACCTCTCTACAATGTCCTTTCAGGCAGCTGTAGAGAATGATGAGGTCTCCCCTCAGCCTTCTCTTCCTCAAAATGAACAGTCCCAGCTCCTTCAATCGCTCCTCACAAGATTTATTCTCCAGGCCCTTCACCAGCTTCATTGCCCTCCTCTTCACTCACTCCAGCACCTCGATATCTCTCTTGTGTTGAGGTGCCCAAAACTGGACACAATACTCCAGGTGTGGCCTCACCAGTGCAGAGTACAGGGGGACCATCACCTCTCTACTTCTGCTGGTCACACTATTTCCGTCTAAGTATTTCTGTCAAAGTATTTCACAAAAAGATTGAGAGAGTATATATTGTCCCAACTTATTTTAGGTACAGAAAACGTTAGTATGTGGAAGGCAGAGTTTTCTGAGAACCAAAAAAAGTCAAAACAAAATCAGACCAGTAGCATGAAGTAGTTTCTGTTTTAATAGATCAGGTTTTTCTCAGCAGGATAGTATAAATAGTACTATAATCCCATTTAGCACAGGATCCCACCATGGGCCCTCCTGGTGGGGCATGTTCAGTACTATCAGGTTTACCTGTAGGCCGGGAGATGCCTGTATCAGTGGCCCTCCTTGGTGTCATTCGGTGACAAGGGGAACCCAGAAAAAGCTCTCTTTTTAATCTTTCTATGGAAGTATATATATTGAAAAGTTATCCTTAAGAATTTTTAGTTTACATGTATTATTGTGGCCTCTTCTGAGAAAGCATATGAATGCAGGTCTGTGTCTATATGTTTGTCTGCTTGCATTATTTTTTCCTTATGAAAACTTTATGACTAATAACTTCAATCTATGATTACTAAGTTTTATTTTAATAAAAGAGGTTATCTATAAAGCTAGATATACCTATCAATCACATGTACTAGTAGGATATATTTAACCTCAGTGTTGTTAAAATGTAGCAATATCTGAAGTATAAATTCCTAGCAAAGCACTGAATCTATCTATGAATCTGTATTTATAAATCCTATTGCTTTATAATGGAACTCATGGCTGTCATAAAAACTCCTTACCACCCTTCTCCCTTCTGGGTGTACCTGCACTCCAATTCTGGATGGTGCACCATCAAAAGTGTCACTTTGGGTTATCCAGCTTTGCTGACAGGCAGGATTATTCCAGCGTGAGGCAGCCACAATGAAATCCCACCTAACTGGGAGCGTTGCTGCAGTGAGGACAGCTGATGGGCTGAGTCTTGACCAGTGCAAGGTAAGCAGTTCCCAGCCCTGCCACTTGCCACAGCACTCAAATCCTGTTAGGCTAGAAACATTCCCTGTTCTTCCTCTTTCGTTGGGTTTATCACAGGGATATTGACTGCTTGCTCAGCTGCTTTGCTCATGCATATGCTGTGTGGCTGTGCCACAGAGGGGAGCGTGGTTCACTGGCCTCCCAGATGCACTTAAATGGGTCCCATCATGTAACTGCATCAGCACAGGGCTGTGCCCCAACACGTCAGCCTTTTCCTCCACTGCTGCGGGTAGCAGCGAGACTGAAACTGGAAATAAGAGAAGTTCCATTACCTCCCTTTCAGTAATACCTTCCTTCATATTACTGCAAAAAAAGAAACGGTCTCTCCCAGTCTTTCAGTTCTTTAATTTTATGGCATGAATATTTTCTACCTAACAGGTATTTTATGTTACATGATATGTACAATTTCTAAAATATTATTTTCTATATGCATATCTATCTTATTTTTAAATCCTTTTGCATGGGAAAAAAAAAAAAAAAAAAGCTGATTGCTTGCAGGCCACAGAGTCTGAACAGAAAACTCTAGTCTCCGGATCATAGGTATATGCTATTTATCAGCTTAGCCTTTGTACAAATTTGATTGACCCTCCTGAGACAGTTTGGCTGATGAAGAGATAATAAGAAATCATTAATACTTTTATAATCTTCAAAATTTTTAAATATTTAAGAATATGCTGTCATGGCAATAACTGCTCATGTGATATCAGCTCCTAAAAGTACTCCTGAATTCATTATATGATTAGTATATATGTGATTCTCAAAAGAACCATTTCATAGAGTTGCACTTTTGAGGGCCTACTGCCAGTGCGTTAGTCTTTGATGCTATAAAAACACTGGAAGAAACTCTTTGCTATGAATTGTGGCAGGTGCACTCACCCTGATGGAAAGACCATTGAGCCACAATATTTGCTAACTCTGGTGAAACATAAAAGACATCTGCTGACTTTGGTCTCCAGTGAAACATAAAAATATTTACTAGTTCTGGCAAATATCTGCTGACTTTGGTCCGACTCGGGTAACCACAACATCTGCAGATTTCAGTCACAATAGGGTTGCACACCTGGCTATTGTTAGACCCACATTTTTGTCAAGGGATAAGACCTTCAGCCAACAAGGACAAACGTGACCATATGTTGACCACAGATCAGATTTGACTAGGATATAAATGGGGTCCCACCAGAAGTCAGATGGAGTCAGTCCTCCTTGAAGCAGCAAGTCTGCAGTTGGGGACTCTCCCCTCAAATCGGGACACTGCTCAAGGTAACTCCTCCAGGCTGAGAGCCCTCATCTTTTATGTGAGTTGTGCATTTTGGGTCATCATATTTAAAGCTTAAGAATTCTTAATCTGGTTGTGCAGTAATTAACCCTTCTTACATCCTGAACATGTGGTTTAAGAATGTTATCAGAGTACTAAATGATTTTTTTATTAGGAAAAAAAAATTCCTGGGTCTTATAACCTACCTAAGTTGAATTTTGTGAGCCTTCACAACATAAATTGGTGTATTGACTCAATGGAAGGTTTTCCTTACCCTCTGTACCTTTCCATTAGACAAAAACCATTCACCAATTCTGGGACTAGGAGTCTAGGAGCCACACCTACAGTCCTCTCTGAGAAGGAGTTTAGAAAGCAAGGGGGTCCATTCTGAACCTCATGACTCAACGGGAGAGTCTCCGAGACAATTTTGTCTCATCCTGTCCTCTACACACTAAATATCAAGTGAATCCTGTCATTTAATCTTGTAAACCACTGTTAAATTTACTATCAAACTTTGTTAAGTCGCACTTTTACAAATTCATATTAAAATAACTTTTGCTAATAGCTTTGACAGTGATTCTTTAATCTAAATCATTATTTCATGACAGAATAAAGATATTTCCTTTGCAGTGAAGGAGAATCTAACTGACTTACATTATCAAACCAGTTTTGGCCCCTTGGAAAATCTGGTAACTCATAAAATGATGTAGTGTGGGCAGTGTAGTTTTTTATCAGCAGCAATAAACTTTCACCTATTTCTATCAACAATGTCTTTAAAATCGGGTCAGACTTATGGTTTTCAAAATGGTAGCTTCCGGATTTAACTCACAACAGCACTTACTTGTAATATTCAGGGAATTCTGTTGTTGTATTGACATGAGGGACAAAGAAAAAATTTGAGATATTATTTAAAAATTGGCCTCCAAAGGGGTATTCTGATGTTCACCTGGAGCAGCATGACATAATTTCAATGCGTTTTTTTATACACAAAGAGTTTCAAAGCAAGGAATGTAATTCCATATAAAATTATCACAAGTGTTTCACTTGTAAAAAGTTGCTTGCCTGTGCATTGTGTCAGGTTAGGTATGTTCTTCTGCCTGTCAGATGTGGAATGGTGTGTAACACTAAGACACGGTTGTGGCATAAGCTTACTCGGCACTTTTCTGGTAGAGAAGTGCATTAACGGTAAAGTTGTCACGAAGTAATGAGACATACGTATTAATAAGAATTACTAGGTCTTCTGGGTTCATGGTGACTTTCATTTTCGCTTCATGGAAGGGCAGTGATTAATGAAACCTCTGTATGTGGGATACAACTAGGGAAAAGAAACCCAGCTTTCCAAATACAAGCAAGATCTGTCCATACGAGACATCAGGTCTGAGCTGTGACTCACCAGCCAGAGCACAAGGAGTGAGAGATGAAAAAGGAGTGGCTCATCTGTTGGAATCAAATTGCAGGAAATCACTGCTCCAGGACTGGATCTGTCACCTACGTGATGTATGAGCCTTCAGAGGCAGAGCCAGATGTCTCCTGAAGATATCTACAAACCCTATTTTAAATTAGTTTTATAACAGAATTCTGAGACAATAATTCAGCTTTTCAGGACTGACTAATCACAGTCCACCCGTATGATATCACTTGGATCCTCAGCCTGTTTTCTTCATCCTGGGTAAATGGGTTGGAGCAGAAAGGATCATACCAGCTGCATACCTGCTTATGTGAAGATTACTATAAGACAACTACGGTGGCTATGCAAGGTCTGTAGGAGGAGGTAGTACAAGAACAACAGAAGCAGAGCTGCAGACCACAGCCACTAACACACCTACTGTAAGACTCAGCTCTGCCTGAATTTCAAGGGTCCTCATTTGACTTCTGAACTTAAAGCATTCATATTCTCCAGGCATCTGGAGAGGCAGAGCACAGATTTTTACCATGTGCCTCCTCAGGAAGACTTGTCCTTCAAGAGATGTGTTTCATCAAACCACCACAGTAGTTAGCACCTTTCCCTCAGTGCCTGTTCTTGTTTTGCAAGCCTCTGTGGTTTCCAAGCTGTTCCGCCAGTGATCAAGTAAGATGGAAAAGGCAGAAAAAAAAAAAAAAATCCCACTCTTCAGGATATGTCTTCTTTGGCAAAGGCAGCATAAGCTTTCTCATACAAGCTTTGGCACTAAGGGGAAGAGAGAGACAGAGCCATTTTTTCCACAGCTAAATAAGGTTCTCAGGAGCTTAAGCTGTGCTGAGAGAGAACAAACTGTGCTGACAAGCAACTAGTCTTCAGGACTTCGTGCATTTTTTGAAGAGACCATAAAAGAAATACCTGGTTCAGAGAAATATATATATGTCTGAAAATTCTTCACCCTTTGTAGTACCTGCTTCTTCAGGGCCTTAGACAATCACACCTAAAAGGCTCTGTCTTTCAGGCACTTGTTCTCCAGGTTTGCAGGGTTTTACCTGCATGAGTTCACTGAAGGAGATTTCTCTTAATCTCTTTCTTACACCCTTAAACCCTCTGTGCTGGCCTGAAGTTAAGAAATATAGAATATGACACAAGTAATGTAAAAGCTGCATCCATCAGCATTTACTTTGATTTTCCTTTCATAAACAAATGCAAATCAGATAATACATCAGAAAAGAAATAACATCTGAGTAATTATTTTAAAATACCTTTCACATCTTCTAAGCACAAATACAATTATTAATAGCAATTTTTGGAAAATAATTTCCAAAACTAATAATAACTTTATCCAGCTACTCTACCAAAAGGTCATGTCCTCTATCATTGTAAGATGTGCATGAAAACTTAAAACTGCATCAAATAAACATCTGCATGAAAAGTAAAATACTGAAAGACGTCTTTAAATGTGCTTGTGTATGAGGGATAATCACTAAAAATATACTGATATGTAAAAACATCTATCCATATATTTGTAATACAGATGGTACCTTAAATTAGTTAGTCTATATTTTAAAGGGATTCTATGAAAAATAAGAAATGGAGATCACATTTTATTATATTTATGTTCTGCAAGTACTTGAGGAACATGCAGAAGAAAAATTTACCCCCGAGTATTTTAATAAAGCTGATTATTTATACAGCTGTTTGAAAAGATGTGTCATGCTGCTCATCTGAAATGTCACATTCACATTCTCACAAATATCAAACACAGCTAACAAGGCTTTTTCAAGTATGAATTTGAATGACAATAGTGACATCAAGCGGCCATCGTTGTTAGTTGCCGCTGTATATTGCCATGAAACCCCTGCTATAATAATAATACCAAAGTGTAGACTTCAGATAGTATACAGTGCTAAATCAGCTAGCACTGCTTGTAGAGCAACTGCAAAGGAGAATTCATTGCAAATTGTCAATGTGCAGTCAAGCATTTTAAACATAACCCTGTGTACAATGTAGCAGAGCCCATAATGTACTGATAAAGCACAAGCAGAATATGAGGGCAGAGCATCTGCCACAGGATGGGCTGCACCCTTAAAAGTTTGGCATCAAAGGCCAGAAGAACATGGCCTGAACCATACAAGCATTCACGCATGTGCATAATGCTAGGTGTGTGACCAGCACCAAATTCTGTGGCTAATTTCTGTCTCCAGAAGTGCTTCCCCAACACTCAGTCCTGGTGCTTGCTCTGGTCCTCAGCCTCGACACTGGAGGGGGACCCACTCATGCCCACATGCCCTTGTTCTTTGAATACTTTATACCTGTGCAAAACAGTGTGTGTGCGCAGGCTGAATGGGTGCCAGAGCAAAACCTCTAACTGGTCCCTTTGCTTGGATTATCAGAGAACCAGCACATCACTGAGTTCTCTCATGCCTCAGAAGCCAGCCTCGGTGCAGCAGATTAAGTCACCAAGATGAGCTGCATAATTAAAGTTAATCATGTACCTAAGCGCTCAGCTGGCTGGAGCCATGTGCTTGGCTTTTGGTGTGGCTGAGAGGCCTTCACTGGACAGCGGGAGGGCCAAGATCATTCAGTAGTCAAGGATACAGTGAATGCTCATGTGGTTATTTCTTGTGCTTATTGAATCCACATTATGTTCCTAGCCTGTTGTTTCTTTCTTCACCCCTCCCCAATGCCCATGGCCACAGTGTGACAGAACTTCTACTAAAATTCCCCATCTTTTTTAGTTCTCTATTACTTTTTTTTTTTAATAGTTTGTTTCATTTCTGCATTTAAAACCACTGCTTCTTCTTTATTGCCCTCACTGATCACATGTTAAAGCTGTAGCCTTAGCTGTGAGGGCAGACGTCTTCTGGCAGCGACAACCTCTCATATCACAGTATCTTTCCACAGGTTTGGGTGCACACGTATAGCTCCCATCCAGAGCATATCTCAGGTAATAATAATACATTCTGTGCTCCAACATACTTCCATATCATGCCCTGCGTCTCCAGGCCATGCCTTTAACAGATGGATCTCCTCATGATTTCAAGGAGGGAGTGGTATTTTGTCTGTATGATGTGCAAGAGCTTCTGCACATGGTATGAGACTTTAGTAGAATTTGAGAAACAATGCAGAAAAGGAATTTGGTTTTACACAGTTGTAATAACAGCCCACGTGGATAAGCAGCTCCTTTCTCAAAGACAAGGTGTGCACAAAACGTCCAGTTTAATTTGTTTGCTGTTTTCTTGTTCTGATGTCCCCAAGTCATTATTTATTGATGTGCTACATAGGAAAGAATTTCCATAGCATTTCTGTAAGAACACTAATCAAGAGCACTACACTAACTGATATTTACAATGGGGCTTAAGCAGATCAAAAACACTGATGGGCTTTGGTATATACACAGAAGGCTGAGGTATCCAATGTCCTGCAACTGCGACGATTCTTGCATGGGCCTGCAACAGTGCCCTCCCTGTAGCACTCCAGGGGACTGACAGGGATAGCCATCTTAGGAGAGAGGGAAAATGGCTCTCAAGCTCCCAAAGAATGTACAAGCTTGATTTTTGTGGTGGGTTGACCTTTGCTGGATGGCAGGTGCCCATCAAGCCACTCTATCACTCCCCCTCCTCAACTGGACGGGCGAGAGCAAACATGACAAAAGGCTTGTGGGTTGAGATAAGGACAAGGAAGATCACTTAGCAATTATGGGGGGAAAACAGATTCAACTTGGGGAAATTAATTCAATTTATTACCAATCAAATCAGAGTAGGTTAATGAGAAATAAAAACAAATCTTAAAAAACTTTCTCTGCACTTCTCCCTTCTTCCTAGGCTCAACTTCACCCTCAGCTTCTCTATCTCTTCCCATTGAGCAGTGCAGGGGGACAGAAAATCCGGGTTGTGGTCAGTTCATCACGTATTGTCTCTGCCGTTCCCTTCACCTGAAGTGCTAAGATTTTTGATTTTAAGTTCAGATTCTTTTTGGCAGGATGCATTTCAAAACAACACTCAGAATACTAATTTGTTAGCATTGGCTGCTCTGAGATGTAATAACATCCTACAGAGAATGATTGGCTGGCATCTGACCATCAGTGGTATTCTTTGTGAGAGTGTATACAGCAAATCAAAGAGGACTGGGCACTGTTCTCTGACTTGTACCCTTTGCAGAGGCAAGGGAAGTGAATCACTATTATAATCAGCACATATGAATTAATGGCCAAGCCCCAGGACAGTGGGTGCAGAACGACCAACAGCCCCATGTAGAGCTTAAAGGGTTTTGTTTGCTTGGTTGGTTGTTTGTTGTTGTTGTTGTTTGCTTGTTGGTTTGGGGGTTTTTGTTTGGTTTTGTTTTGGGTTTTTTTTAAAAACAACTGGTCCCCACAAACTGTAAATGCCCTAATTGACACCAGAGCAGAGGCCTCCAGTGAAATTTAAAGGACAACCTGTAATTATTACAGGTTTGGGAGGAAAATAAATCAAAGCTGTACAAACACAAATAGAAATGAAAACAGGAAACCTCTCAAAACAATTATATTCAGTCATGATTGTCCCCATTCCTGAATATATAATTGGTATAGACATTCTAAAAAGACTAAATTTTTCTGATTGTCAGTATAAACTGTATTAGTGCCAGGACCTGTTACGGTCCCAGCTGCAACTAAGTTAGTTACAATGAGGCAATATAGAATTCTGGGAGGACATGAAGAGATACCACAGACAATTAGAGATTTATTAGATGTAGAAGTTTTGAGGTGTCAATCCAGTGTGGCCTGTCAAGAGAAGTGATGGATCCTAGAGAATGACAGTGGATTTTAGAGAAGTAAACAAACATGCTGCACTTCTTGCAACAGCTGTGCCAGACACTGTCACTTTAATAGAAGAAGTTCAGAAACATCCAGGACCTTGGTATGCTGTAATAGATTTGGCTAATGCCTTTTTACTATCCCCATTGCAGAAGAGCATTGGGATCAATTTGCTTTCACAAGGGTGGCTTCATAGCCCCACTATCTGTTACTGAATCGTGGCTGAACACTTAGATGAAATACATCTGCCTCCTCACACACAATTAAGCCACTATATAGATGATATTTTGATTCAAGAAAATGATGAAGAGGAAATACAACAAGTTCTTGAATTAGTGGTAGATCATATGAAACAGAAGGGTTGGAAAATTAACTCTGCAAAAATCCAAGGACTGTCTCAGACAGTGAAGTTTCTGGGAATTCAGTAGCACTGTGGGCATCAAGCCAGCCCCACGTGTCCCTGACCACCCCAGAAATCCATCTCTTTTTCCAGGACAACCTGTCTTAGTCAAGCTCCCTACGGTGGGAGCAGTGCCATTGGTATTGGATACCCCAATAAACAAGTATACTTGGAAAGCCAAAGATGCTCATGGAAAGGAGCACAAAATTAATACAAGGTGGATTATCCCATCTTTCTAATTATAACCCACTTCCAGTTCTCAAAATGAACCAAGAAGTTTTTCTTTCCTTTTTGTTGCAGGTAAAACCCCTAGAGACAGACATCCTAAGTCACAACGGGGGATCCTTAGGTAAATTTAATTTTTTTGTATAGTGTTGATGTTCATTGTCTTATTAATATTTCTAGGTTGTACTGTTTATCATTGCAAAAATTGCTTTGGGTGACCATTCACCTCGCCCTTGGTTCTGGGGGAAGCTCTGGCTATCTAAGTGTTAACCAAGAATGAGAGGAAAATGAATTTGTGGGTTTAGGTCATTCTGTTGTCAGTATTATGAGCAAACAATAGACACTGAGCCAACAGGACATTGCTGGATTCGTGGTGGTGGTGGCTGATCTTGCTGCACCTCTTCTGTTTGCTTGCTTAGGTATTCTGACTTTCTTCTTCCCTCTCTTCTATCACCATTATCACTTGTTACAGGAAATAGAGTTTACAAGGTTGTATGGCATCTAACCTTGTTTGTGTCTTAAGTTCACTACTGAGATCGTTTAAGAATCCTCCCTGATATTGGATCAGGACATGCCTGATGAGACATCAATTGACGAATGAAAACTAATGTCACTAACCATAGAAAAGGTTTGAGAGCCATAATTCACCTATAGGTCAAAGGACCGATTGAAGTACTAAGGCTTGGAAAATAGGCCCAAGCCAGAGCTGACCTACAGATGAAACCTGTATATCTGATAACCATTGTGCTAACAGGTATTACACTAAGTTATAACAAACCACCTATTCTGATGTAAAAGGTGGAAGTGCTGAAGCCTGAGCAACAGTTACTATTAACTCAGTATGTAATCATTAACGAAACATGCATGGAGGATGTAGCTATCTTGAATCTATCTTTCCTTTCCTTGGTATGTGAATAGAATAACAGAGTCGTGAAGACAGGTGTCTGTCCCCGAGACCTGATGTGAGACCTTGCACATAATCTGATCAGATAAGCAGAGAAACTCCCTTAGCTTCTTCCTTAAACCCTGGCCAGGCTCTGGGGGGAACCTAATGTGACACTGAAACCAGATATTTCCGCTTAAAACAAAAGTGACAGCTATTCTGGCTTACTGATTTTGGGGTATATAAGGCTGGGCCCGCTCACAGCGACTTTGGCAGCCTCACCCATGGGTGGACGCACCACGTAGGATCCCCCACTTGCTGGGACAGGGTCTCCAAACCCTCGCTGTAACCGGGGCTGCCCAGCATCTGCGGGTCTGGATGATGGTAAAGTATGCAAATGGTGATGTATCTTTTCTTAATCACTATTTTCTCCCTCTCGGGTAGTAATGATTTGATGCATTACCCTGTATTTTCCTATTTGTTTAAGTGTCCTATTCTGTCTTTTCTCACTGTATGTTTTCTGTATTATTCTGTTACATTATTTAGTTATTTTGAGTAAAATACACCTGCTCTTTTCACTCCAGTGTCTGAGTTTAATTGATATCCCTAATCAACAAAACATCACCTCACACTCTTCCCCTGCTCCAGTGTGGAGTCCCTCCCACAGAAGACAGTCCTCCACAAACTTCTCCAGCATGGGTCCTTCCCACAGGCTGCAGTTCTTCACAAACTGCTCCAGCGTGGGTCCCTTCCACCGGGTGCAGTCCTTCAGGAACAGACTGCTCCAGCATGGGTCACCCACGGGGTCACAAGTCCTGCCAGGAAACCTGCTCCAGCGTGGGTTTCTCTCTCTCCATGGGTCCACAGATCCTGCCAGGAGCCTGCTCCAGCACAGGCTCTCCACAGTTTCACAGCCTCCTTCAGACACATGCACCTGCTCTGCTGTGGGGTCCTCCCCGGGGTGCAGGTGGAGATCTGCTCCACCATTCACCTCCCTGGGCTGCAGGGGCACAGCTGCCTCACCATGGCCTGCACCACGGGCTGCAGGGGAACCTCTGCTCCGGTGCCTGGAGCACCTCCTGCCCCTCCTTCTTCTCTGACCTTGGTGTCTGAAGAGCTGTTTCTCTCATATGTTTTCACTCCTCCCTACCGGCTGTAATTGCACAGGGGTTTTTTTCCTCCTTCTTAAACATGTTATCACAGAGGCACTACCACCATCAATGACTGGCTCTGCCTTGGCCAGTGGCAGGTCAGTCTTGAAGACAGCTGACACTGACTCTATTGAACATAGGGAAAGCTTCTGACATTTTCTCACAGAAGCCACCACTGCAGCCCCCCTGCTACCAAAACGTTCCCACACAAACCCAATCCAAAACAACAGCAGTTTTGCACTGTGTGCTATAGTTATAATACTTATTAAGTTGCAAGCTTCTGTGTGGGTCACAGAGTTTTTCTGGCTTCACTGTGTATCTCTTGATGCACATCATGTAGATGCTCACATGCCCAAAATCAGCACCACTGAAGAACACTGAAACAATGAACAGGCAAGCAAGGCCACCAAAATTGAAATAGCTCATGTGGACCTGGACCGGCAGCATGAGGGTGAGCTGTTTGTAGATCAGTGGGCCCACAAAACATCAGGACATCTAGGCAGAGATGCAACATACAGATGGGCTCATGATCAAGGGGTGAACCTGACATGGAGGCCATCATACAGGTCCCTAATCAATGTGAAACATGTACTGCAATCAAGCGAGCTACACGAGTCTCCTTAGAATAAAGGGAGGCGACTAGGTTTTCAATATGGTGAGGCCTGGCAAATGGACTGTATTGGACCACCGCCACTAATACAACAGCAAATGCTACTTACTCACCATGGTGGAAGGAACTACCAGTTGGCTAGAAACATACCCTGCCTAAACCATGACAGTGCCTGAAACACCATCTTAAGTGTTGTTTTGAAAGGCAAATTTTGTGGTGACATCATACCACAGAAAGAATTGAATCAGACAATGGGACTCATTTCTGAAATAACCTCATAAACTCTTGTGCCAAGAAACATAGCATTGAGTGGGTTTACCACATCCCCTATCACCCACAAGCCTCTGGAAAGACCACGAGATATAATGGACTGCTAAAGACTATGCTGAGAGCATTGGGCAATGGGGCATGGAAGTGCTGAGTTATAAACTTAGCAGAAACTACTTGGCTGGCTAACACCAGAGGAGCTGCTAACTGTCCTCGTCCTGCCCAAGAGAAGCCCTACGTGCTGTGGGAGGAGATAAGGTCCCCATAGAGCACACAGGGAAGTGGCTGAGGAAGGCAGCGTGGATTGTTCCACCCTTGTGAAAAGGCAAACCCATTCATGGAATTGTCTTTCCTCAAGGACCTGGGTGTACTTGGTGGGTAATGTGGAAGAATGGGGAGACCCTCATCCTTGTGCCTCACTGGGGGAAAAATAATTTGTGTGTGTTGCAGGAAGTAACATAACAGGAATGATCTGAACTGATGAAGAGTGAGATTTGCAAGGAACCCAGCAAGTGCAACAATGATCCAAACAAAGCTTGTGTTGGTGCCCAACACCCAGACATCATGCTTCTCTTGTCCTGAGCACCCATCTTGACAGATGGGGCCCAAGTCATAGCCTGCTCTTATAAACATTTGGAGGTGTGGACACTGTCCATGGAATGGGAGAATAATATCGATCTGTTAAGGGACAGGGGACAGTAGTTAAAGAGAACGTAAAAATCTGTATGTTGGGTAAAAGATGAGTTAAGTATGTAGTATAAGAAGGAATTTCAGTAATGAGAATTGGATTCAAAAGGATGGTTAGAAGATGTATAAATGTATTAAATCACATGGGACCTGAGCATGATGCAAATAGTGTGGAATAAGGTATAGAGACTGTATTGGGTCTGGGTGGGATGGAGTTAACTTTCCCCATAACAGCCCTCATAGTACTATGATTTGTATTTGTAGCTAGAAAGGTGTTGATAACACACCAGTGTTCTGACTATTGCTGAGCAGTGCTCCCACAGCACCAAGGCTGTCACCCCAGCATCCCCCTCACACCAGAAGGACAGTAGGCTGGGGGTGGGCAAGAGCCTGGGAAGGGACATAGCCAGAACAGCTGTCTCAAGGTGACCAAAGGGATATTCCATAGCAAATTATGTCATGCTCAGCAATAAAAGCTAAGAGAAAGAGGATGGGAGGGGGCACTCATCATTAAGGCCTTTGTCTTCTGGAGCATCTGCTACACATACTGGGGCCCTACTTCCCAGGCAGTGGCTGGACATTGCCTGCTGATGGGAAGCAGAGAATAAATCTTTTTGTTTTCCTTTGCTTCAATGTGTGGCCTTTGCTTTTCTTCATTAAACTGCCTTTGTCTTGACCCATGAGTTCCTTTTCATCTTATTTTCTTCTCCCCTGTCCTGCTGAGGAGGGGAGGAGTAGAAGAGCTGCATGGGCATCTGCTGTCCAGCCAAGGTCAATCCACCACACCTTTTCACAGAGGAAGACCACAAAGTTAGTTCTTGCCTGTAAGAACATTACTGCAAGGTACTTCTGAAAGGACCCAGCCCAAGTACAGCCCAATTTATTTATTTTTCTCTAAGTACCTCTCTAGGTGTCCTGGCCATTTCCATCAATAAATCAGTAAATCATCTGGATATTCATGCTTTACGTGACACCAAAATGAAGCTGCTGCAAAAGTATCCAAAAGCTTAGAAGCAAGCATATACTCAATAACAGAATAAAAATTAAATCTCACCTAAGGCTCCAAAAATGCAGAATGACCACATTTTTCAAAGAAGTATGGGACACTTGGACACCCAAAGAGGCTGATAATTCTTTTTTAATGGTCAAGCAGACACAGCACATAAAAACGAGCAACCTACTGAAGAGCAATGTATGATGACATTCATAAGCACAGAAGCCTTCAGTGAGTTTAACTCCTTTCACAAGCCAACCTATAGGAGGCTACTGTCTTCTTCCTGCAAGTCTTAGTCAATGGTCTTATTAAAAAAAATTAGCTAGTTAACAATTGCATAATATATGAATAATCAGAACTCTGAAAGAATTTTTAACGATCAGATGTATAAAACCCATGTAATCTTACCTGTCCTTCTCTATGTTGTCTTCTCCCTCTTTCCCACCTATTCCTTGTACTCTTTAATTATCTTTGACCAGTTTTGACAGTATTTAAGAAAAAGGAATCCATCTTTTATTTTATTTGTATTGCTTTAAATATAAATATTTCTAACCCAAGTTTAAACCTCTGAGTTGTAAAGAAATAATAAATAATAGAAATTAATTAGTATTTTCCTACAAGAACTTTGAATCCTTCCAGACTTACAGAAGCAGGTTAGACTCAAATTTCCAATCTCAGCTTATATCAGAAATTCTTACTGAAGGAAAACTTAAACAGGATTAACCTCCTGTTTTGTTACTCACAAAAGGTGCAATAGCAAAACAAACTTCTTAATTGTTTTAAAGCCACAATATTTTCTGATTTGAAAAGATAACTATTTTTCAGGTATTGAAAATCTTCTAAAATCACACCATCTTGATAGATTCGCCAGAACTAACTTCTTACAGTTCCTAGAATGTCAGTACCAGTGACTAAATTGCAGTTGTTTTCTTGGCCAGCATCTACAATATTTTTATTGATGCTTCTATGCTGGAGATGAAAAGGATTCCCATCCTGCATATTTCCCCTGGTATTTCACTTTTACTTTGACTATATGTACAGCACAGTTACTATAACATACTGTCAGTTTGAAGGTCGTGTTCTAAACTAATTTGTATTTAATGCTCTTAAAACTTATCCTTTATAAAACTTTCGAAAACGTGGTTTTGATAATTCTGCTGAGGTATGGATCTATACTAGAGATTTTCATTTATTTAAAATATTTACACAGAGACATATTTCGTTTACCAAATCAGACAAAATTTCTCTTTTTAATTGAAGACCACAAGGTGGCATGTGAACCATACAATAAATAAATATACTTGAAAGAATATAGTAGAAAACTAGTACACAGTAGTACCAGATCACCATTACCTGAAAATTCAAGCAGTTTTAAGACACAGTCTAAACTTTTTGTGGGCTTTTGTCTTTTTCAGTCCGACTGCTTTACACTGGAAAGGGAATAAGGTGCACAAGCCTTTTATTAACAAGAAGGGACTACTCTTTCTAATATAAAAGTATATTAGGGCATTCTAACACAAACATTGGGTCTTGTTACCCACAGAGGTAAAATACAGAACAATAAGCATAAACTTCAGTGAATTTCTTCCGTTATTTCCATTCAACAGCCATAAGAACCAGACAGACCATCGTGTATGCAGCTGTGGTGTGATAAATCTTCCTTTTAACAAAAAATTCATTAAGAGTTTTTGCTAAACTATTATTTGACTATATATGACTATATTTTAAAACAGAAATATGGCATCTGGTTGTGTTGTGCTACACCATGGGAGGTCTGAACCTGTTCGCACTGATGTCTGTTTGAGTAGAATGAAACAATTTACACTTACCTCACACACCTGAATTCAGCAAATTCAGCGGATGCCTTGGGATGCCTAAAGGACACTAAAGCTATGAGGGTATTAACCGTCAGGAGCTAGTTGTTGGGATGTCTTCTTTTCAGACTCTTTATCCAAGATGATAACATCACATTTTCGCCATTGCCAGTAAAGAGTGTATTAGGTTGATGTGGCTAGTTTTCTGAATTGCACTCTGGGGAAACATCTTCATCCTGCAGATCACTTCAAATGCATTCACAAAAAATGTCTTTCTGTCCTATCCCAACTGCGATCTCAGCCTGTCGGTGCTATTTTCCCCTGTACGATGGTAAGCTATGGGAACTCCAGACCTGTTAAATCTTCACAAGCATTTCATATATTGGCCAAGTCAATGAGCTGATGAATGACCCCCACAGAAGTGGACCATGGGCTCCAGCCTAGAGACATGGGAAAGGGCCAATCTAATACCTTTAGGCATTCAGACAACTTGAATCTGTAGGAGCAGTGTTTGGTACCCTGTACATGTGGACTGGTAAGTGGGGTTCTCGTTTAATATCTTTTACATACATATTTTTTGTTAAAATATTCCACCTTCATTTTTGGTTTGGTGTTGGGTTTTTTTAAGATCTTTTTCTGGAATTTACCCTCTTCCAAGCTGTTACATTTGTGCTGAAAATATGCCTTACATTATTGCCAGAGGATGCATGTTAATTACGTATACAAACAGGAAGAGAGGGCCATGTGTTTATGCCTGAAACTCGAGGAAATGATTAACAGGGTTGATTCATTTCAGCTTACTATAAATTCCTCAAGACATAAGTACTGTTGCTAAAAGTCATAGACTTTCAGCAGAATACTCATCAGGAATTACCTGCTCCTAAATGAAGAATTAATTGCACTTACTAAGAAAATGACTAAGGCTTGGATTATCAGCGAATGAGGTTGAATGTTGTAGTCAGCAAACACCAGGAAGACTTAATTACTCTCTTAAAAAAAAAAAAAAAGTTGCCATAACCATTAGTTTTATCAAGAAAAATGACATTTCATTAAACAAAAGAGTATCTATTGAAGATGGTTCAGAATATCAGAATTCGGGCAGGACTTGACATTGCTCAAGCCTGAAGGGTTTCAAACGTGGAGTTGGAAACTGGGGCTGTTGCTTCTATTGAGAATTCAGTTTTGTTCTGTACTAAATCTGCTCAGTTCCTACAAGTCTTAGTTCCTCATTTCACTTACAGATAGGCTGCATCTTAATTTGATTTCAAGACACATAGGTGTTGTCAAATAAACACGTTGATTTTTTATCCTAAGTGAAGTGCCAACACAAAACACAAAAAAAGCAAGCATTTCCAGCCCCCACTTGACCACGTATTTCAATGCATCCATTTGATTATGCAGACCTCTCCTTGCAGTCTTGTAGTAAAGTAACAAATGTTATCCTTTACGACTCCATCATGACTGACAGCTTGACAGCTATTTGGAGAGAATTTAGATATTCAACATACAGGACAGAGCTCGAACAGATTATGTACTTCTGGGAACTTTAATTACAGACCTAGGAGATTTTTGACACTCTAGGCGTGCTTTGCATCAAATCTGCCGCACTCGTATAACAGTTTAAATTTAAAAAGAGAAAAAAAAAAGGGAGAAAAATAAATTTTGCTCTGATGCACGGTTGAAAGTAAATTTTTCAGCTTGGTCTCAGATGAAATAATTTTGTGGAAAACACCAAGAACATCGACATTTTGAAAAATCAAAATAATTGAAAATCAAAATTAAGGTTAAAACCTGGAAGTGGGAGGAAGAGGGAAGCCGAAGCATTTGAGAAAATACCCCAGTATAAGAAATGAACATAGCTTGATCCTGAACATAGCAGGCCACTGAACACCTTTATACTACCTGTGCTAATAAATTCAGAGGTGTCAGAAAATGCTCCCAGGCCCTGGCACTCAATCTTCTGTCAGAAGATTGTTCGGTTAGAAGACTATTGAAAAATCCTTTCTGGCTCATGAGAAATACCACTCTCCTAAACAATCCCTCTGCTTCAGGAGTTAGAGCCAGGAACTCTTCTTAACGGGCATTTCTGATTCAGATTCTCTGTTTTGGATGGATGGCAGTCATCTCACGCTAGCTGGCTTTGTTGCTAAGAAATGGCCCAGCGCATGTTTAATTTAGTAGCATGGATTCAGCACTGAGAGACCTGAGCTCCACGTGGCCCCAGAGAATCCAAGACAGCACACATTGAGAAAGCCACAGAAAAGTACCACAGTGTTACTGTGTCCCAGCAGAATCCATCAAAATCTCCCTCTCATTCCCTTCCTCCTCCTCCACCAAGCTTTTGTCTCTGCATTACTTCCACACAGAAAGCTTCACTGGGTTCAGGCAGAGAAGGTGGCTAGGAAGAGGACTGGCATCATAAAATTGCCCATGTCCCACAAGCAAGAGGAGAAAAGAGCAAACTCAGTGAAAAGAGCAACATCAAAACGATTCAAGCATGAGATGGCTTTGTTAAACTGCTAGTGCTGAAAGAAAATACCATTTATCTTCCAGAGAGCACCAGAGTTTATCCTAACATTACACTTTTAACATGTCATCACCACATGGGCACTGCCACAGCTGTAGCACAAGATGGAAAGAAAATCCCAGGTGACTCAGAAGTATTGTGCTCCCAAGCGCTCCCTCCCTCCCTCCCTCCAAACTGCTAGAGAAGCTCCTAGCAGCTCTGCCCCTTGATTCAGTCAGCTAGGTAGTATCGACATGTTGCAATAGCTGGATGCAAGTATTTTCATGCAGACCTCTTAATGCAAAATTGTGTAAACAGTCATCTAAAACAATAGGTAATAATTTCCAAAAGAATTCAGATGTTCAGGAACAACCCAGCTAGTGTGTGGCACATGCTAACAAGGAGGGGTTAATTAAGGCTTGTGGGAGACTACACAGGTGATTGCAAAGGGTGTTGGTTTTCACCCTGCTCCTGGGTTGTAGCCCTCACTACCAATAGATCTGAGCAAGCGTATCACTATATTGCCAGGGTGGCAGCAGTCAAAACAGGATCTCTGCCAGAATTTAAACACCTGACATTTTGTTTCAGAAACTATCAGGACTGGGAATGATCTCTCACTGGTAAGAACAACCACAGCTGAAGACGTTACTACCAAACTCCTTCATTCCTGCTATGCAGACAGTAAAAAATATTCAGACAAGATAACCCTTTTTAAAAAGCTATTCTAAAACAAATCTCCATTATCTTTTCATTTAGAAGCTTGGAAAAATCCACCAAAAAAAAAGCAAGGACAAAAGCATTGGGATTACTGAATGAAAGCTTATTTTCTGAAACAGGATCCTTTATACAACTCTAAACATACAAATAAAATTCAATGACTATCAAGAGTTAGGAGAAAAATACTATCTTTACCCAAAATGTTTCAAACTATTTAGTAGGTAACAGGGTGTGTCATGTTTAAGTCCAACAGTATAAATATAGTGAAGCTGTATGAGAGATATAATGGCTAAATATGTAAGCCCATATTCTGACTACTGCCATGCTTTTATATTACTTCATATGATGATGTAAATAGTTTTATCTAAGTGATACAGATTAGTGTATTTAAGATTAGTATTTTCCTGTCCTCAGGTTAATCATATCCAGTAAACCTTGAAAATGGATATTAAATGTTATATGTCCATAGGAAATTATATTAGTGACCTGAATGAATGTTCAACTATCGTTACGAGATAAAACCACTTTCAGTATTTGATTTTAATCACTTATCATTTATTTTTTTACTATGCCACTAAAAATATGGCAGATTGCTATACAATCCTCCCCAAATTTTGTGGGCAAGGTAATAATTCTATTTTGCTGGGCCTGTCATTTTAAATCCTGCCACAAAAACAATCCTACTTGCAAAATACTGTAAACATCACCAAAAAGAACAGCAACAACAAAAAAGTAGTCTAAAAAAATGAGGAAGGGCCCTGGTAGAGCCAAAGTAAGGCTGTATTTCTGAGGCACGACAGACAGCGACCATCACAGTCCTGGTGCCGCTGTTCAGTGGGAGCTGTTGTCCTCTCTGAATATTGCATCACTTTGTATGGGAACCACAGCACAAGATGAGGAAACTGAGGTGGGAAAATATGATGTACAGGTAGACCTCTTCCTAGATCTTTTCCAGCTAGGTCACAACTAGGTGATACATCCAGACTGTGATCTATCCTTGATCTCAACACACAGTCATAGTCTAAGTGTTTGATACAGTCCTCTGGTTTTGATACTCTTCCAGCTATTGAAGTCAGAGAGGATCACTTGGTTGTCATCTCTGAACTTCAGTGTAATTCCAGCTGTTCCACTAACCCCAGATATATTTATAAAGCAAATGACCAAACACACAAGACCTAAGGCATATAGACAGTATAAATTACACTTCCACAACCAAACCAGAATGTTATTCTTTCTAAAAACTGGCATACAAAGAGAAACTGCACTGAAAGGAAAGTATTTGAAATTGAACCTGACTTATTCAGGGATAAAATTACCTCTCTTTGGCTGGGATTAAATCAGTTTTTAAAATTGCATCATGAAACCATAGCTTCCTTAAATCTGAATATCTTGTCTTGACAACAAAAAGATCAGTACAACCTTCTGTACTGTTTTGGAAACACAGTCAATCTGGTGAATTTTAGAAACAACACAACTGGATTTGGTGTTTAATGTCCACAAAAATGAAGGCACTAAAATTCTTCTAGATGGAGGGACAAGACTGAAAAAAAGCAGTTCAGAAGACAAGTCTTTCTATCAGTAAAGACATGCACACGGTGTGCATTTTTATACATATATATGAATATAAAGGGGTGCATGCACATCTCTGCATTGGAGGCCTGTCTTTCAGATGGAAACAATGTGTATGAGTTCCACGAGTGTACAGAAAAAGAGACCTTTCTGTATTTTGTACCCGCTTCTCAACATCTCTGTGAATATCTGTTTACAGCAGAATTCTAAAAGCTCTTTCCACCCTATGCTGCCCATAGGGAAGAATGTCAGAAAGCAAATGCCATCTCAGTCTGGAAAATGTGTTTAATTTTAGTTGACATTTTATACAGAGATATAAGTAATGAAAAACATTTTACAAGTCCTTACCATCATGTACTGAACACACAGCAGCTGCTCTCCTGGATTGCACAAGCTGAAGACTAAACTCATCAACATAGCTGTCACACTTTCAAAACCAGTTTCGCCAAATACTTCTTAAATTCAAGAAAGAGAATTACATTCATTGCCAACACTCATCAAACCATAAGGAATATTACACACACAAAAAAATATCCTCTTTGCTGTGGACTTTTGCTTATCTCATTATCAATGTGGACCTTCAGAAAATTCTCATGTGAAGGGAAGAGTCAGAATGAAGACTTCTTAACAAGAATGAAAAGGACAATATAGGAATTCTCACAAGTTAAAAATTCAAAGAAGAAACAAAGAGGCAGCTGTTATCTGCTACATCGTCTAAATACTGTTTCTAAATGATGGATTTTGTCTAATCATAGGAAGCCCACATGAATAGGGATCCTGTCTACAGACATAGTGATGGACTTTGAACCTTCTCACCGAGTATGAAGAATATATTTTTATTCTTATGCCTCATAGATAACAATGTGAAAGGCACAGTTTGCCATACCAGGTCAGATACGACCTGACACAGCGAGACAGATGGTAAATTACAGATTACATCACCTGCTCCTTCAGATGTAGCAACAGCACGGTCAGAAACATTATGGACTTAATTAGGCCCCCGAAAAAAGTTTATTGCATAAATAACACATTAAAGGTGGTTATCAGACATTCTACCAGTTGTTTTTATTAGTATACTTAGCATCTTCTCTCTTATCAACTGCACGTTTTCAAATTACAGTTTAACAGGTCTGCACCTTGCTAAAGGCCTCTGCAATAACAAGCAAAGCTGTTCTGACATGATCTAACATCCAGCCCCAGGAACGGGAAGAAAACACAAACCTACTTTTCCTCCCTGGTCCTGTGCTCAGCCTCTGGGATGTAGATTCTGATTTTCAGGTCTGTATTCTTTCTTTATCCCAGCATTATACAGATAGAAATAATCAAGTTAATTTATCCAGAAAGGCTATTTGCTCACTCCTTTAGAACTTCCTACAAATTTAACTCTTCAACATGATTCCAGAAATCTGGGGTGGAAAACGCCAGTGCTTTGAGATACAGATATGCTCAGGTTCCTTCTAGGGGAGCATCGTATCCTGCTAACACCACCAGAAAGGAACACACAAATTAACACTGTCACAAGCAGCCTCACTAGACATTGTCTCCATCACCCTTCTCTTCTTTTAATGACCACACCTGTGGGAAGTCTGTCACATAGTCTTTACTGATGAGGGAGCTGCACGTCCTCTCTGTGAAGTTTGAGGTGTCACTATGGTTGCATAGATGGATAGATGGAGTTTTAGAAGAAAATGCTTATTTCCTCAATCTTCAGCATACTGAAAGCATAAAAACTAATCAGAGTTCACCATTTAATCACTGATTATCCTTAAATCTGTCGCTGATTTTTCCTGCAGGTCACTTTGCACTTAATGCAAGAAGGGATTCTGCTTATATTTAAAAATACCAAAAGGATCCTACTTACATTTAGGGATACCAAAGTAAAAATCAGTAACACTGGGAACAATAAAGTTTAGATTTTTTTACATGTGATGAACTGCTGAAAGAAGTTAGGTCTTACACTGATTGTGAAATACACTTATGAAGGTATTTCTCAAAAGTTGTAAAAAAGTATTAAAAAGAAAATCAAATGCACGTACTATGAGTGAGTGTAATATATGTCTCTCGGATATGAGGCTGTGACTCAGTTTACAGCTGGAAACAGAAAGTCAACAGTTATTGTTACATGGCTTTCCTGAACACCATTATAGCATTGATTTAAAGCTAATTATACAGTTAATCTAAAATTCAGAACACCACATATAACACTTCAATTGACATCACATCATATTTAGTCTTTACAACAGTTAACAAGGAATCGAAGGAATATTTTAAACTTTAATTTGTGCTCCAGTTCCTTTGTATTGTAACTGCAGTTTATGCCATATAACATTAACAATGAAACCTTAAGCCAGCTGTGATGCCACTTATGTCATTGGAGAGAATGCCTTTTAAAATAGTAATGAAAAAAAGGGGGTTTCCAGAAGAAGTAATGATTTACTCTAATTTTTCCTCAGAAGCCCCTCGTCTTGGGAACTCCAACTCAGCAATTTATCTTTTTGGAACTTCTGTTTTGGTGTGCCAACAAAACATGCCACTCACCACAGCACTACAGCCACAGAACTCAGATCAAATGGAGCATTCCTCTTCCCTTTCCACCTTCCTTCCAATAAGCTTGCCTTCAAACTCTGACAAAATTCCTCAAGATCTGTAGAAAGCAGCAACTGACTACTTAGTCCTGCTGCTCATCCTGTATTCCTTTACTGTGATGAAAATGTCAGTATTGCTTCCATTCGGCTAGCAGAAACTGCTCAGCGCTGTCTTAGCATGGTCTAAAAACCCACTGATGTCAGCAGAAATGGACAGGCTCTTTAGACAATATATAAGGTTCTAAGCCACAAAACCATTCTACATTTTATAACAAAACAATTAGTTAAATAAAAGACTATCATAATACTCTTGGCACCGTTACAAATCTATCACTTTCTGTAATCGCAATCATTTTCTTGGTTTTTGATAGTATACTTAAAGTTATAAATATACATTAACAGAATACACAGTAACAAGATGCACAAATAACTTTTTGTACAGTACCTTAAACTTTTTAGTATAGCAGCATCCATAATCTCTTAATGGGAAATACCATAAGCATGTACTTACCCAGTGGTTTTGGAGTACATGCTCACCGTGTTATGTCCATTATATGTTATTTTCTTTAGAAAACAAAAACTTCCTTATATATCAAAGTTGAAATAGTATGACAAATCCTGCTACAAACATGGTAAATACAGAGAGGGATATGCATAAACAGATACACAAAACCTGCATATTGCAAAAACTGCATCAAAATTACACTTCTGGGAAACCAGCTAGGGTGTCTGAGGGACACAGGCTAAACAAAAACTGAAAACAGGGTAAGCCAGCACTTGCTTTATATGGCTGCTCAGCATGCTAGTAATGCTGCAGCATTTGGAGCATATAAATTGTGCAAGATAGAAGAAAATTGGCTAAAAATAGCAAAGATATCTAAAGTACCAGGACCTAGACAGACATGAAAAATAATTGCCATGCTTTAAAATGCATGCTGTGAAATACTGCACAATACCATAGTCTAAAAACGTAGCTCCTTTCCCTCATTCTCTGGTCCCTAGCCATGATTTGGGAGAAAAGAGGAGATGTGAAAAGCCCAAGATCCATCCACAGGGAAAGGCGAGAGATTTGCTGTATGTGCCTCCGCTTCATCCCACTGAACTGTCACTCCTTGTGGAAAGCAACAGACTTCTAACTTTAATTTAAAGCATGTTGTTAGCCTGTGAGAACCTGACTTGGTGCACAGGCCTTGCAAAACCTTCCTGCGTAACTCTCACGTGAAGCCATCACAAACACATCCACCGATCCGGCAGCTCGCGGGGGCAAGGGTGAACTTGCACTTTCTGGAAATTTCGAAAATACCTTTTTGAAACACCGCTATCCTGAAAAACCTTCCTAGGACAGACACGGAGAGGACAAGTGAGTGCTTGCCGTCAGGGGGAAGAGCCAACTCTCTCACTGCACCCGAGCAACGAGCAGACACCCGGCAACGCCCAGGTGGCAGCTCCGGGGGGCGGCGGCGGCGCCCCGGGCCCGGCCCGGCTCGGCCCCGGCGTCCCGCATCACCTTTCGGGAACACCGATAACACATCCCCTTCCCACCTCCGGACGAAGAGGGATGCTTCTCCCCTCTCCCCCATCCCCAACTCGGGGGATGCCTCCCGGCTCCCCCCAAAGAGGACGGTGTTGCCCCGGGGGACCACCGGGACCGGGTTCTACCGGCTCCCTCCTCCCCGCAAGATTCATCGCGGCGGCTCCGCCTTCCCCGGCCCGGGAGGCCGTGGTCCGCGGGGAAGGGAAGCGGCTCCTCCGGGGGGCTGCCGCGGAGGCGGGCCCAGGAGAGGCGGGGCGAGGCGGGGAGGGCGGGAGGAGCAGAGCTCTGGGCTCCGCCGCGCCCGGCCTAGACACGGCGCGGCCGCCCCCGGAGTGCGAGGATGAGCGGTGGGGATGATGGAGACCGGGCGGACGCCATCAGCTACGCCCTTCCCTCCATCCCTTCCAACAAACTCCCGGATTTGCGCTTTATCAGCCGTGGCGCTTACGGTACCGTGTCTGCCGCCCGCCACGCCGACTGGAGGGTCCCGGTGGCTCTCAAAAGCTTGCAGGGACCGCTGCTAGACAGGTAATGGGGGCCGGAGGGGGACGCCGAGATGGGGCATTGCGGGGGGGTGGCGCGGCTCACGTGGCGGCCGCGCCGCCTCCATCATCCCCCCCCTCGGGCCGCCCCCCGTGGGGAAGGACCGAGCTGAACCCGCCTTTCCCCTAAACCAAGAATGGGGTCCCACGCTCCCGCATTGCCCGGGACTCTCCGTGAGTGCGTCCGTCGGTGGGTAGAGCGGCCGCGGGTAGTGGAGCCCGGGCTCTGCCGGGCGTGGGTCCATCCGCCGCGGCGGAGACGCCGGCGTGGGTTTCTCAGCTTGGTGGATCAGGAACCGGGTGTCTTGGTAGGCAGAGCTGTTAAATCCAAGGGAAAGGAAATCCCACGAAGAATGATTCAGCCTGAGCCATAAGAAAGCACGTACCAGGCCCGGAGCTTCCTCACTTTCGGTTATTGAAAATGGGTGGTTTCAGTCTCGGCGTGTGAGACACCAAGCATGTTGCCTCTTTTGAAGGTTTTTTCTTGTGCAGCGTGCAACTTGGCTCCTCCTCAAGGTGGGATTTGCACAGCTCAGTTTCTGTCTGGGTCTGTTGGTTGCTAACCGTTTTGCTGAGGTATCAGCAGGGTATTAAAATACAGTGATTACTATAGATGTTTTGTTTACAGAGAGAATATAAGGAATATATTACTGTATTGACTAGAGATTGCTTTGAGCTCCTAGAAGAAGCTTCTCTAAGACAGTGCACGATTGACTTTTTTTTTTTCTCGTTTCCCCCAGATCTCACAGTACTGAGAGAAGCTAATTTAAAATAGTAGGCTTGTAGGTACCCACGTACAAGTGATATTTTTCCATTAGCTTCTCAACTTGTAGCAGTTGTGTTCCCCATTTTCCCGGACCCCAGGTGACAGCGTGTTTATTACAGGAGCTGTCAGTCCATATAAGGGGATTGCAGGTAATAAGTTTTCATCCATCTCTGTGTCATTCACTCCCTAGAGTGCCAATTTTTTCTCATATTAATGCAAATTTGCCTCTTAGGCTGTCCAAAGCCTGCCTTACTGTAAACCTGCCTCTAATATTTGCTGCCTCGGGTTTCTTTGATCTAGTATTAGCCGTTTAGGCAGAATAGCTTCACTCAAAATGACAAGGCTTGTAGTCTTGTGACTTAATATGCCAGAGTATAAGAGAAGTTGGTTTAAGCTATCTCACCTCTTATTCTCCAGGTGTGTATACACAGGCTTTATCTCTGAAATCTTGCCAGAATGAAGTGGAATCTCAGTTATGTTTTTAAGCAGGAATATCATATTCTCTGATAAGTTTATTATTTTTTTTTTCTTTAATTTAAATGCCTGCTGAAATCCCTGTTAATCAGAAATACAATGTTTATCCTCTAAAGTCATTTAGGAGAAAACAGCAAATTCTATTTTTAGAATTTAGATTAGTGTGACAACTAACCCATGAAATTATGATGAAAAGGGCAACTGAGATAATCAAAATAATTCAGCCACCTACCATATTATCATGCAAAGCTTGGAAATGCTATCAGAACACCGAAAACTGTAAGAAATCCGTTATACCTGAGTCTCTGCAGAAAGTGATTTGTTGATTGTATAGCAGGCAACATAAAATGCCATCCTGTAAATGCTGTCAAGAAAAGGTTCACGGTGCAGATAATTCCCCAAACAGGAAGCCTGAGGTGTGTATCCCAGAACTTGGTGTGTGACCAGCCAAAGAGCAAAGCCCGTTGGGAAGCTATTGTGGGCTTGTACTAATTTTGGCATTACTCAATACCCTTCTGGTATGGAGCAGAGTTGAAGTGACTTACAGGCACAGGAATAGGCCTCAATATGCTGCAACTCGTTTCCCAGCTACGGCTGAATCCCATGCAGATGTGCCTCACAGTCTGGGAAAACCCCTAGCTTTCTCAAACCTAATCCTTTCTGGAGAGAGGGAGGAAGGGAGGGAGTTGTGTCATTTGTCCCATGCTTTTTTTTTTTTTAAGGCTGCCTTTTTACTTTCATTTCCTAGAGTTTGCTATAATAGAAGCCTTTTTCCATCACATAGATAAGGACCAACAATTGCCTTTAATTTCACATCTATCTGAATTTGAAGTTTTCCTATCATAAAAGCAGCAGGCTTTAGTTCTCTGGGCTTTCTCTTTTCCTCCTATGCTCTGACAGCCTTTACTTTGTGAGGGCTATATCTGCACCAATGGGTCCAGACTAATGTGAGCTCTTCAGTGTGTGCCCTGAACTTGATGGACACAAGCCAGCTCTCACCCAGGAGCTGTATAGCCACATTAACACGGCACTGTGATGAGCAGATTGTGGAGGGCATAGCCCTGGCTTGTACGCGGCCATGCCCCAGCCCAGCTGTATTGCTTCTGAATCAGACTGGCTCACATCCAAAGGATCTGTCTTAGATGTGCTGTAGAAGTCCTGTAGTTGGACATCCTCCTAGTCATGCCCTTGTATCTGTACCATTCCCCACTGGTATAAAATCTAAATCTTTTTTCATGGTCCAAATATCCTCACTGTCAACAAACCCGTTTTGTTTTTTTTTTTCAAGAGCATTTGAGATATAAGGCATACCAAATAGTTTATCATTTTAAGGGATAGAAGCCTACTCAATTCTAAATCAGACTTGAGCTTCTCGAATCCACATGCTCCAAGGTCTGAATTTGTAAAGATGCATCAAGTTCACATTTACGATGAGCTTTGACATAACAGACAGTATTCACACAGCCAAATTCAGGCATCCAAACATCATGAGGCTGGTCCCTTCCTGCTTCCTGTGCAAACAGGGAATGTTTTTTCCAGTCGGTGATTCAAAGCAGTGGCCTGATTTGAAGGAACAATTTATGCGGAAACAAAATATAGTTGGTTGTTTCTTTTCCTTCAAAAACTGAAGGTGTATTCCTTTAAACCATAATATTTTAGTGCACGTCAGTGTCCACTAAATTTAAATGGTTGGAGAATTGTGACTATTAAGGTCTTCTCTCTGTAGGAGATTAATACTGGACATCAGTGAAAACTCAGTGTTCAAAGATGGGCAGTAGAATAGGACAAATGTAGCTGGTTATTACCATTATGGTTACACAGGGTGGTGAAAGTTGGATTTCTGACTGTATCCTTATTTACAGGAAACATGGCTGAAAAGTGTGATGGAAATAGATTTGTGTGGTGCGACACAACTGGGGAAGCTATCTTGTATTTGAATTTGCAGATTCTAATTTGTCTTACAGTGACTTGTTATTGAAACCGTGTAGTAGGAAACAAATACTGAAAGGTGGTGGTACTGCATATAGGTACATCATTTTTTAAAGAGAATATATGAACTCAGCATTTGCTTTGAGATTCCCAGTATTAGTATGGTAATGGTTTTTGTTTGTTTGTTTTCTTTAAGTGATAGAAACCACCTTCTAAAAGAAGCAGAGATATTACACAAAGCCAGGTTTAGTTACATTCTTCCAATTTTGGGAATTTGCAACGAGCCTGAATTTCTGGGGATAGTAACAGAATACATGACAAATGGGTCATTAAACCAGCTTTTACATGGGGTAAGTGTACTTGCAGTCTTTAAATAAAATCACTGGTTGTTTCAAATAGATGGTGATTTCCATACTTAAGAGAAGTAGTAAAGTGTGTTACTAATAATATTTCAAATTAAGGGACAGTCATTATCACTAGTAGTTTTTGGTGCTGAGATGGATTTTCTGTATCCCCAAAAGACAAACAAATTCAGCAGACTTTAGTTTTATTACACTTTTTCATTTAATGCTGTGACCTATTACTGGCTTCATTTTGAGTTATTATATACAATTGCTATAAAAATCTCTGTTGTTCTCTAATTAGAAGATAAAATACTTACGCTTACTTAAGTCTGGGTTTCAGAATTATTGCCAATGTAAATATCACACAAAGATGAAGTTCTTTTCCTAAATTTGAATCCTTGTTTTTTTAAAAAATGGAAATTTTTACTTTAGTTTATAGAAGTCAAATATTGCTAATTAAATAGATATGGGTATTTCTACCAGATCTTACTCCCAGGAGTAAGTCCTGCTATGCTGAACTCTCAGCTGCTCCCATTAGCTTGGTCTGAGCATCCAGCATTGCCGCTGTAAAACTACTTCAGTTTGTCTCAGCAGCACTGCAGTCTCTTGCATACCTGTCATCAACACGTATCTCGTGCTTTAGAAAGTTCAGCAATGTGTCCTTCATAAAGGCATTAGTGTTAATGTAACTTTTAACGTTTCAGTTTTTTACTGCCTTTTTCTGGGTGTATTAATATTTGTAAATGTAGTATTTTGTGCTTAGTTTCACCGCAGCTTTTTTTTCCCGGTGTCAGTTGAAGATACAATTCTTGCCTTCTTTTATGTAGTACTCGTAATCTGCTCATTGCAAGTTTCATGCAGGAGAATCATATTTCCACATGAATGAGTAATGTAGTAAATGTCCTACATCATGTATGGCAGTCATGAACTATTACATGAATGCTAGGGAACGGAAGCATAATGCTGCATGATTAACATTTATATATTTGTTTTAGGAGCTAACCAGTCTTAATGCTCAGTCACAAATTTTTAAGGAATTCATGTAACGTATGTTTTAAATGAGTACTGCTTGTCCAGATAACTTTCTTCCTATTATAAAAGTCTTTGTGTTATGCTGTTAGATCAGAACAGAGGATTATATTCTGGTTTTGTGGTTTTATCTTGGCAGAAAGATGTATACCCTGACGTTCCCTGGTGCCTGAGATTCCGCATTCTTTATGAAATTGCTTTGGGAGTAAACTATTTGCACAACATGAATCCTCCATTGCTGCACCATGACTTGAAAACCCAGAATATATTACTTGATGATGAGTTTCATGTCAAGGTACACTTACATAATTCTTACGTTCTTCGGCATCCAGAACAAGCAATGAAAATGTTTTAACTATTGTAGAGGAGGAAGAGTGAGGATGTGGTCATACAGAGGGGATGTAATTGTATGTCAGACGTTTTCTTCTATCCTTGAAGACAGAACTTTTGAGTTTTTCTTTCGAAAACTCTGCTTTGCTCAAGTGTGGATTTGATCCATCTGAAAAGACCAGAAAGCCAGAATTTGGAATGGTTTTGCCATAGCAGTAGCTGATAATAGCAGTTACACTGTCATATGGCAACCCTCCTCCAAGGGTAGCTACGTCTGGCCCTTTCTGAGAAGAAAATAGGCAGTGTTCCTGTCTGAGATGCTCAGACAAGTTAGTTCTGGAGGACAGTAGGTCAAATTCAAACGTTAATACCCCATTTGATATTTATCGTGCAATATGCACATATATGTTCTGTTAGTGTAGAATAAGAACATGTAAAATGTAACTGCGAAATCTGAACATGTTGGAAGATTGCTTTTGTGAAGCTTCTTCAAGTAAGTAAACATACATAGAGAAGTAACATTAGTTGAAAACTTTAATTCTGCCTTTTAAAATATCAGTGCCTTGGTGTGGAAAAGAGATGAAAAGTACTTCTGACAAAATGGTGAGGTGCTTCCATAAGTGCAAGAGTTGGGTTTTTTTTATAAAAGATCATCTGTTTTTAAAATTGATAGAATATACTATTCAAGTAAATGCGAAATAAGAGGTATTTTGCACTTGAGCATTCACCATTCAGGTATAAATTCAGCTGTTACCGTGAGATGAATCTTTCTGTGGGTCCTCTGCATAAAGATCAAAGATCCAGTGCTGATTTCTTCTCCATTGCAAAGATGTCTTTCTTGCAGCAAGGTGCTTTACAGAGCTCTGTCTCCACTCACACCCTCATCCTCCCACTCAGTTCTGCTGGTATGGCCTTCTCTCGAGCTTCCTGGTAAAGCTGATTGGGAAACTGGTCCAAGTAATTATTTTATCCACTGTTTTTTTTAATCTCTGACAGCATTGGTATGGTCTGGTGCCCTGCCTGACCACATCTAAACAGTTGCTTTGCTGGAGTAATTGAAGGGAAAAGGTTAACTCTTGCATACCTGCCCTGCCTCCTGTATGAAGTCTCTGTAAAATTGTCCTTAGTGTTTTTAAGTGTTTTTTGGGGGTGGAGCAAGATTCTTTAAATTAGGAGAGCTGGCAGGAAATGCAAAGAAGATTATCATCCATGCCAAATAGAAGTATTGCATATGTATAAAAGTAACACCATTCATAGAGTGCTTCTGACTGTCCCAGATTTACTGAATGAGCAAGATAATGTGACCAGTTACAGTGAGGAAGGCTTGATGAGAGTGAGTTGTAGAGGAAAACAAAGGTTATTCTTCACTGTGGATTTTGACCCTACACTCTCCAGAAAGCTTATTTCTGTTATCTGAATTGCCACAGTGCTCTCATGGGCATCTTTGTTGAAAAGGTTTTTTTGCTTTTATGCAAATGCTGGACAAGTGGACAAGTGAAGAGCTTGTAGCTGGCTGCTTATCTCTCTCCCAGTATGCCAGACACTCTGCAGCTCAGCCAGCAAGTTTATTCTGCTGCTTGTTTGTCTCTCTACCTGTAACCTAGTCTGACATCTTGCTCCCTGGCTCATGGATGCCTGGGAATGTAAAGTGAAGTCAATTTTTTTATGCAGATGTACTGTAAACTCTGTAGGAGTAAAGAAGATATTCAGCAACTTTTTGCAGCACAGAATTTCAGAATATCAAATTTGTTAATGCAAGATTAATGTTTCATAGTTTGGGGAGTCGAATGCCCTAAAATTTTTCTGTGAGAGAAACTGTCTTGGGATATCTGCAAGTTATATAGAGCTATTATGATTTATACTAAATTTGTGCTTTCTTCACAACCAAGAATCTAGATTTTTTTGTTTGCTTTTTTTAACCAAAGAAAGTTATTTTCTTCATACAGGACAGACTCCCATAGCAGAATCTCCAGCTGTAGATTATATGAGTCCTTCCTTAAAAGAACAACAGGATAGGGCAGTGCTATAGGGATATCATGAGTCATGACTTCGGAATGTTTTCTCAACTGGAGCTGGTGTTACCTGTTGCTAGGACAACCACATACTTTTTGTGTGTCAGGTTAAGGACTTGCCAGGTTATTGACCCCTTCTTTCGGGCATATTTCAGGAGTTTCTAACAATGGTCAGCAGATAAATCCAGTTTTATTTCTCAGGACAACTGATTTGTCCTTTCCAGATTGCAGATTTTGGCATGTCAAAATGGCGTGTCATATCCATGTCGCAATCACGAAGTGAAACCTCTTTGCCAGAAGGAGGGACGATTGTCTACATGCCACCTGAAGATTACAATCCCAGTCAGAAAACCCGTGCAAGTGTAAAACATGATATCTACAGGTAACTCATGTTGTTCTCAAGTGGGCTTTGTGATCTGAATTCAAATTTGATTTACTGAATTTGAACATATTTTCTGCAATTTTATTATTTTCAGAAATATCATAAGTGTATAAGCAAAGTACCTTGGGGAAAAGAGAATTGAGGTAGCTGGGTTTCATCACCTGTTTCTTTAGAAAACACTGTCACAAGTGTAATTCTCCAGAAATTAAGCTAGAACTACGGAGGCAGACAGAGGAGACTGGTTTCTATAAAAGAATGAACACACAGAGACAATGTAGGGAGGGGAAAAACTGTTCACACCATTATCTCAATGCACATACCCTTGTAATTTGTGCACATCAATTAACATCATTTACAGAATGTACTTGGGGGGAAAGAAGAAGACATTTTTGGAAAGAGGTTAGGAAAAAGCAGAGTAATGGGGTGGGAAGAAGCATTTAGAGAGATCTTCTTAAGAAATAATTTACCGTATGAAAGTTTAGGAACATTTGTATCTTGTAGAGGTAATAGAATACGAAGTAGTACAGTAGTGGTGACCTATATATATAACAAAACAGCAATTGCTCTTAGGACATTAGAGTTAGTTAAAATTAGCTAATCTGAAAAGGCTTGGAGTTTAAAGATTAATTGAACAGCTGTGGAGGGAATTGTGGGGATTGAGGAGGCATGAAGAGGCCTATCACTGTGACAAAGTCCATCTCTCTGTTGCACTCTACCACTTTACTTTCAGCTATCTTTGACAGGGTAGTATTTTGTTGAGAGATTAATTAGTCTCAGAGGGTTTTACTGACTTCCAGGGAGACCAGTATTTCTCTTAATTATCCCTTATCCTTAAGGTGTACATGAAGTTCCTTAACATTCCTGTCCAAAGAATAGAGATGGTAACATACTTGCTTTCCTCACTCACCCTGTGATGAGAAAATCTGGACTAGGAAAACATCGAGAAGGAATAATGATATACTATAGGGAAAGAAGTAGTGGTGTGATATTATCTCCTCTAGCTTCTGATTTTAGAGAATTTGCAAGTGTGGCTAGTGACTTAGTGAGTGGAGAAGAGAAAGACAAATATTTGCTACAAAATAAAAAAAAAATGTACAGAGGCGTAATAACCAAATGGGAGATAATAAGAGAGAAGAGATCAGTAGAAGATCTTAGAATACTTATAAATTAGGAAGGAAAGAGATTATTTGAGAAGAGAGAAAAGAAACTGAGACAACATCATAAAGAGATATGGCAGTGAAGGAAATGAGAACCAGAAAGGTCACACAGGAAGATTGGTTCTCAGGATCAGAAGGAGATGTTATGAAGCAGAAATAAGAAAGGAAAACATGAATAGTGTAAAGGGGAATCCGCAGGAAGTGGTATGCTGCAGTGTTGTAGAATTGAGAAAATAATCTTTAATTGTAGAGCAATTCTAAACTGAATGAAAGACTGATTAACTGACCACAGCTGATACAGCTGAATGTTGTTGGGATATTGCAGATAATTTATGAGGAAGGATCTTTCTTAAAGAAGCAAATAATTTAAACAACAGTCAAGCAGCATTAACTTTTACAAAATGAGTGATTCGCCATGCCAAAAAAAAAACCCAACCCTGCCTGCATTAATTTCTCAGGAATGTATCAAAAGGAGGCTTTCTAACAGGGATGACTGTTTTTATTAAAAGTTACTTGAATAATTTTTAACATTGATGAATGTTAAAATGTGAATAGAATAAGCAGTTAGGAAAGCTCAATTTAAATGATTGACTTTTAAGTGTCAGTTAATTTTTTTTGATTCTTCCTAATTGGTAGTTGTTACATGATACAATGCTTGTAGACAGTTATATGTAACCTGTATGCAAAATTTGGTATTTCTTAGTGATGTAAGAAAATACTGTCTTTGTGTACAGTTATTTGAGTAGTTGAGCAAACATTTATCCTGGTAAGTGTCATTCTTGTTTAGCAAAATCATTTGCATTGTTTAATTTTTATTGCTTCAGTGGAAATTGGATTTCAGTTTTTTTGAAGTAAGATTTTAAATACTTTTCAATGCATTTTTAAATTGATTTACTGAAAAAATAAGGGAGTAGAGGTAGGTTTACAAGGATATGTTTGACATTGGAAATTAGGTTCTTAAGCAGTGAAATATTTTTGCTCTCTCATTTTAGCTTTATTCCTCACATCAAATTCCTATTTTTAAACAGGAAAGCTAGATTTGAGGTTTTATATTATTTTATTTGCTTTAGCTGCATTGACTTTTATAAATTAATTCAATGCTTCATATAAATGAAATCTAATCTTAATTAAATTACAAAGTTGTTTAAAGTTACCTTTTTTTAATATGTCCTGATGACTGAAGAGAGTGATGAGCCTACTAAAGGTGGAGCAGGTTTGTATTCACTGAACCACTTTCCATTCATGTTAATGTGTGGAAAAAAATGTCACCAGTTTGAGTAAGCAGATATGTTCAGTCTCCTAGCTATAGATCAGGGTGGTCTTCCTGAGAGTCTCTTTTGTAAAGTAAATGCTGTATGTAAGTGACATTTCTTCCTGTAGAGAAGTTTGCGTATGTAGAAAGTATGTATGTCTGTGGGGAAAGCTGGAGTGTGCTTCCTGGGTGCTAGTCTGTATCCTACCTGACTCTTCAGCTTTGTGTTGGGATAGAAGTGAAAGCCATCCTCCCTGCTAGTACCCTGTAGGGAGAGGCGCTCGGAAGACCTTGCGATGTACGGGAAGAATAGGGAACCAATCATACATGCCGAAGAAGAATGTTACCAAAACACAGCCATGCTTAAGGTGGATCCCTTTAAGGAGCATATGTAAAGCAATTGCACGGCTAGTAAGTTGAACAAGTAGCAACCATCATATTGGTGTCTGTGCTTTTATTCCTGCGAAGGTTTTGACCTCCTGCAAGGGCTAGCTGTGATCTGAATGCCACATTTCTGTGGCTTAGCAGATAGAAAAAGACAGTTAATGCCTTACCACAACGGATAGAAGTGAAAGCCATCCTCCCTGCTAGTTCCCATGCTTCCCATGGGAACACCAGGGAGTGCCGGTCCGGGTTGGGGAGATTCGACAGTATTGCAGTTAGGACAGAGCAGTTGGGACTCTGGGGCTTAGTTTAATTTGTGTGTTGAGATTTAAATTGCATGTTCATAATTCACAACGTATTAGTAGAGCAGAGCTAATACAGATTTGAAATAGGAGTTTATATGCTATGTACCTTTTATGTACTTAATATTGTGAAGTCGTTATTGTCGAAGTCGCTGGTTAAAATTCCTGATAGTTTTTGTATATTCAGGTCATTGTTGTAGTTGGCTATAGTCAGTCCTGTGTCTGCATGTGGGATCATTTTAGCTAAATGTTTTTAATAAAACATAAAGCTGAGCACATTGAGTTATTGTTGGTAATCTAAAATAAAGTCATCTATACTTTTTATACTTTAAACAGTTATGCAATTATTATGTGGGAAGTGATGTCGAGGAAACAGCCATTTGAAGGTAAGGCCATGTCTTCCTTTAATTTATTTTTCCAGCCAGTAAAGGCTAAACCTATGATCTGGGTGCCTGGGGACTGCATTTCAGGGGTTACTTTTTAATGATTCAATTTATAAGCTTGTTAAAGAACATTTTGAGTTACTTTTCAGATTGGACTTTTTTTTTTTTCTCTGTACTTCTTTTTTAAAAAATTACAGTGTTGTTTGATAAATACTTTTTTTTTTTTAATCCAAACCATAACCTTATTTTGGTGAATTAATATACTATGTCTGCAAACTACATTATTCCTCCTAAAGTAAGCTATTTCTATTGCATATATTGCTAATGACTGCACGATGTCTATTTTGACAGAAGTTATAAACCCCTTGCAGATAATGTATAGTGTGTCACAAGGACAGCGACTAGACTTAAGTGAAGAAAGTTTATCAATGGACATTCCTCATCGAATGCTCATCATAAGATTGATAGGAAGTGGATGGGCACAAAACCCAGATGAAAGACCATCATTCTTAAGTAAGTTTACCTTGCATAATGAGAAAAGATTTTTAAATTGCCAGATTTCACTTGAACATCGTACTTGCAGAGCAAGGTTATAGTCGCAAAAGGGAAGTGGTAAAGATGTCAAGAGATATCTGTGCTCAATCTTGTTGCATATGTTAAGGTGGTTGTCTGCTTCCACCATATTTGTAAACAAACTTTTATGAATGGAACTACACGTGTGCCTTAAAATGTTGTTGTTAGTTGGAGTCTTTTGCATTTGCCATCTCTAATTTACCTGCAAAAAAGCAGCATGTTTTGTTTAACTACTTGCACTTGAAGCTTTTTGTTTATTGTTGAAGGGAACTTTTTTTTTTTAATTTAGAAGGGAGGGAAGTGAAGTATGGAATGAGTACTGTGGGATTTATGAGCAAGCCGGCAAACACACAAACCATTACACAGTTTGTATCTCACTATAAATCTTTTTCACTGACTGTTTCTTTGACTGTTCCACCTCCCAGATCGAACGGGAACTGGTTGAACCCATGCACTTAACTTTCTCTTTCCATCCTTCCTCTGTTCAGCTTCTTGTCCAGGAGACCAAATATAGATATTTTCAGCCTTTTTTATAGTGGATTGCTGAATTCAGAGAATAAGATTTAGGTGCAAACTTGTAGAGATTAGAGTGGCATAGTGTGACCTGGAAATGTTTTTTTTTGTTTTTGCAGACCTGTGTTGGTTGCATTTCACTGACGTACTCGGTGTATGTCGAGTCCACACTTATCCCCCATAACAATTTCTCCTTAACATGCTTAATTTTGTGGTGACTTTTGGTTCTTGTTTGGCCATTGCCTAAAGGTAATTCTATCAAAATTGGCAAAAAGTGATTACCCGTTTTCGACTGTGAAATTTGCTCTTCCACGTGTTGCTGTGGTCACGTATGTCAGTGTGGTGAAGCTAACGGTGGTTCCTGCAGCTGCCTCACTGTGCTTGTTTAATTTACATGTGCTTTAAAAACTTCCTCCCTAAACCTTTAGAAAACATGATTCTAATTCTGTAGGAAAAGCTGAATCACCGTGGAGATTTAAAAATGTAGACTAAGAGAGTTACTGAAAGTATTCAAATGTAAAACAGTACAAAGAGCCCTGGCTTAAACAACTCTATATTTTTAGTTTCTTACTGGTTGAGGATGCAATGCCTCAAACCTGAAAGGCTAGGGTTTTTTAGTTGGTTCTAGTGGGTTTTGGTTTTAGGGTTTGTTTTGTTTTTAATGTTAACAGTAGAGAGGTTTGCAATCTTAATGTTTCCTTTGTAGCTTTGCTGAACAGAGGATTGTTTATTATTTTGAAAACCTTTATAGGCATACTTTCTTTGAGCTGGAAAGTGTTAGAAAGCTTAGAGTGTTCAGATAGCTTAGAACGAAATGTTCATTTATTTGCATCAGTTTGTCAGAGGACAAAATGAGGACACGTCCAAACAGATACAGCATCTTCATGTTCAGTTTACAGTCCAAAATTAATTACATGAACTTTTTTTAGGCATTCTTATTTTTGCATTAAGAACATTTTTAAATGTCAGGTTATTTTGGCATGAGTCTGGTTTGTATGATTGTAAATTGTTATTTTTTTTTTTTTTTTTCCAAGCAAGGAAATATATCTATTTATAATATTTTTTTAAAATCAAAAAGAACAGACACATCATGATATTTCCTTATGTATTCTTGTTTTCCTATGGCAGTTAACCAAAATAGCAGTCAAACTCTATGGTCACACTGAAGGAATAATTACCTGGGCTATGTACTAAAGTGTAAGCTAACTTGGGTTCTGTTAAATAGTGCTGTGTCTGTAGTAAGATGGTCTTTGAAGAAAACATGCATTGCTTTTTACCCTACTTTACTATCATGATAAGAAAGAGGAAGTTGCAAAACTGTTGTAAAATTAAGGGAAGTAAAGCTCACTGATTGGGAAATTTTGCAATTACCATACCACGGGGAGAAAAACTGAAAACAGCCGAAACTTTTTTGTTAAATGAACTTTAAATAGAAAACCTCAGTTAACCTGTCTGTTCCCCTTATAAAGAAGGGGTAAAGAGTACATATCATCATGTTTCTGCATGTACTTGGAATGTGTACCTACATTTTAATTATAATCAGCAAAAATTAACTGTGCTAGTATTTCTGTGTGGAAAATGGAGCTGTAAAATTCCGTTTGAGCTGATGCAAGAAAATAAGAATCCCAGTATTGAATACATGTCTTTGAAGGTGCTAGTGGAAGAAAGTAATATGGGATTAAAAAAAAAAAAATAGTAAGGCAGTGTGACAGATTGCTAGTGTGGTAAATGGGTTTACCTGAATGGGTTGAGTCCATAGAAATGCAGTAGAATTATGATACGCCATAATCCTTTCCTGAGTTTTTGTTGAACTTGAGCACAGTTTCAAAAATACATTTTTATGATATGGTTCTTTCAAAATTTGAAATATTTTTTTTAAACTTTAAGCACTGGAAAGCAAGGGAGCATAGCACAGGTTGTCACTTGCTCATTGGGCTGTCATTTGTCTCCCTATGGAAGCAGATGATTTTAGCTGCTCTGACTTGCTGCCTTTGGTGAGCATGAGGACACTATAATTTGGGTTCACTGGGTTTGATAGGTCAGTGCTTTCATTATCACCATCTTCTCTGGCCCTGCTGCACAGCGTCTGTTCTGGATTTCTCTGTGGTGGGGAGTCGTTTGTTTGTTTTTCTTGTATAAATCTTTAAGACCTCTGCTGGAGTGGGAAGACAGCAACCCACTCTGAGGTCTTGTTCTGTTTGGCCCCATTTAGCAAACCAGGCTTGTTGGGTCTATCTTGGAAATATAGCAAACCCACCAATATATCCATTCCAGGAATGCAAGACTTGTGGTCAGGCACAGTCATGGATCTCTTTTGGTACAGAGTGCTCAGGTGGCCAGATCACGACTGGGTTTGTTTTGCTGATGTGAAACTTGCACTTGTAACAGGTAAAAACAAGAAACTTCTGTTTAGCAGCGTAAGTAGTTTGATATGTATCAGTAGACAAATTACTTTTGTAAATGTAAGAAAGTAGCTTTAGCAAAATTAAAAATTAATTTCCACCTTAAATTCTTCAGCAAAGTACTCTCTCTTTGTTTAGAATGCTTAATAGACCTTGAGCCAGTCCTGCGATCATTTGATGAAATAGCTACACTGGAAGCAGTAATTCTGTTAAAGAGATCAAAGGTAAGTGGCTTTTGTTACAGTCATGAATTGGTCAAATAAATTGGTAGGTTTTGCTTGCTAAAAGAAATGTAGTCTCCTTTGTCTTTTATTTAATCTTGTATATGGCTGAAGCATGTGTTTGTATACAGCTGTCATCTTGTCTTATAGCAGAAATTTAATACAGGTAAATATGTCTCTTCCAGTCACTGTATGAATCCCGGTGTATTTACAAGAGTGGAAAGAAATCAGATGCGGAGCAGATATCTCTAAATATACCTCTGAATCCCCAAGAGGTAAATATTTTACATACTGCATTCGGTATGTCGGCATCATTAAAGATCCTGAGAGCTCTAAACGGGGGTTGACTTAGTAAGGGGTATTGTTGTGCAGTTTACTTTCTTATGCAGTCAGGAAAGACGTAAAATGCGTTACTTGAGCCAAGGTGTAACAAATGCATAGCCATATAGTTGAAGATAGTAAAGGGTGAGTAAGTAAAAATAAGAAGGGGCATGATTGGTATATCCTCTAAGTGTGGGACAGTCTGTCCCTCAAGGAGGAATGCAGCACACAGTGGCCGCAACTTGTAAGAGGCTGTTTTCTGCTCCCTTACACCTCTACGGAGCTTGCTTATGTAGGGTTGTATAGATTTGCTTTTACATTTTGATTCTTAATGCTGATTATTTTGATTATTACTAATAATAAAACTTCCATACAAAATTGCTGTCAGCTTTGGAAAATAACAAGTTTTAGGATTACACAGATTTCTTCTGTTTTACTGTATTTTAATGATGCTGTCTATTGAACATTTAGATAGTAGGGAAAACACAGTGATGGGAAAGTACTCTGTAAGTCATTGCAACTTTGTATTTATTTAATGCGCATTTTCATTATACAACTGGAATCATTTCAGGAAACATACTCTGGTTCCATACAATGTGATGCACTTCCCCTTCGGAGCATCTCTCCAGATATGTCAAGACTCAAGTCTGTTCCCAAGTGTAATATCTTCTCATCAGGTAGAGATACTAATGACTTCATATAGATTTAAGTTGCCTTCACAGCTTTACACTCCCACTGTAACATTGCATTTACATAGTGGATAGATGGATCTCTGTTTATGTCAGAAAACAGATGTGTTTTGTAAACTTAGTGCTCTGGGTAAAATAATAGTGTATTTCAGTTCTGATTTTCTGTTCCTGTCACTTGAGAAATCCCCACAGCTCACAGCTTCAGTTTTCCTATTCAGGGTCATGAGTGCAGAGATAGCATTTACTTGTCCCTTCAGACCCTTGGTAGTTTAGTTAATTATTTGTGAACTACTCCTAAAGATAAAAAGGCTAAACATTTTGAGTCACTTCTAAAGCTGAGTAAACTGAAAGTTTCTAATGCAGCCCAACCTCTCTATCATTTTTGATTCAATAAATAAAATGGCTTTAATAAATAGATGGCCTCGCAATAGTATCTGCACAGACCTTTTGTTGCTGTCACTTTTTCTGAATAAAAGTTGGCAAAATTCCCAGACAAAACTCAATTTTGAGGTTTTGTTGACTTGAGAAGCCAGAAAAATGCAATGGGACTCAGGTGAAACAGCAATACATTATGAAACTAAAATCACTTGAGTTTCTTCTCTTCAAAGAATGCAAACATATGTTTCAAAAGAACGGAGCATCCTTTGGCTTTGCAGGGACCAGTGGTGTGAAAGCAGAAACGATGACTGAATTTACTGCTGTAAAGTAGCATATCAAAAAGTATGCTGAGGTGCTGCAAAACTGGAGATACTTTGGTAGAGATAGGAGGGCACAGGCAGGTTTTTTTCCAGCTCATTTCAACACATTCACAATGCTGAGCTTTTACTCAGTGTACTAGAAAGATATAAATACAGCAGGAATTCCAGGGAAAACAAATTACGGGAGGCTTAAGGATTTTGAGTTACAGGGGGAAATAGCAGAAAGCAAACGTAATATAGTTTGGCTATACCCAAGCATATATCTATACACATACCATAAAAATCTTAAAGATGAAGAATACCTTGTGGTAACCAAGCTTGATAGGAATGTTGCGATGAATTTTAGAAAATGGAATCTTAGATTGAGTATGAGTATGGACTGGTAAGTGTAATCAGATAACACAGTGATCAATGTCAGCCCTTTTTAGTGCTGGTTCCTGTTAAAAATTTTCCTATCTGCCTGTGGAGGCCAGTGATGAGATTGCGGGGATGCTATTAATCTGGTTCATCAGTTGATGGTCCTTTACAGAGTCACTGCTTAGACTTCGTTGCATGTATGTGTGGATACTGTAAAGCCTGTGAAAATAGTGTCTACAAAACTGTACTACATCAGAAGTGTTTGTTGTGACCTTGTCAATATCTACATCAGGTAGTTTTATAATGGAAAGCAAGACTGGCATTCTTCTTACTTTGCTTAAATTAGATGCAGTTGTTTCAAGTGAAAATCTGTTCCCACATAGCTGTTGGCAAGAGTTGAGTTTAGCATGACAGCAAGGCAGAAATTAATGACTGTAGATTTTAGTTTAGTTTTTTTTTCCCGCCAATACAACTAGAAAACATTTTCAGAAACTTGCTCCTTCAGAGTTAAGATGGGTCCTCTAGCTTTTAGTCTCTCTAATTTTTTCTTCCCTATCCAGCTTATATACACACTTGTTCATGGGCACTGCTTTAAGCTTAAATAGCTCTTTTCCCTCTTCTCATTTTATTTCTGATATAGAGTAATATTTTATATTCTGATATAGTGAATAATCTTTTAATACACTTGGGTTTGAAATCCATTTGTAAAATAAGTTTTTCATTCTCCTGGTATCCTACTAGTCCTCCCTGTGCATGTTCTAACTTAAGTCATGGAATTAAGGGTACCAGACATCTGTACTTAGTATTTAAAAAGAAGTGTGACAGGTATTTTCTTCCTGAAATAAGAACATTATTTAATATACCTTAGAATTTTATTTTTCTTTTCTTACAAGATTCTTCATTACAGAATAATCTACCCAGGTGTCTTTTTTTTTTCTCAGCTCAATTTCCAAATCATCATTGGCAGCTTGAAGCAGAAAGTCTAGGTCTCATGTTTTGTGCTACTGAATTTCCACTTCTATTACACCAGTCTTCTAGGTCAGCTAGGTTATTTCTGAGTAACATGAGTCAACCTGTTCTTTCTGAATAACACCTGAAAATCTCCTCAGCATGTTTCATAATTTTAATGCTATGGTCCCTGGTCAAGTTTATTCTCCCATACCAGTACAATCCCAGTAGTTTTGTCTCTAATGCTGTTAAAGACCTATGTATGCCTAGAGATCTATAACAATCTATCCTAGCAGAGCTGTTCAAAATCCTTTTCTAAAATGATCTTTCACTCACACCAGTTGCCTCCTAATCCTGTCTCATTCATACAGTAGATAACATCTGCTGCTTCACACTGTATAACTCTGCCCAGCTTACTTTGTCTGTAATGAAATGAAATGCTAGTTACTATGAGTTCTAGTCCACCATTTTTTAAATAATGTGTGCCAGTTACTATGAGTTCTAGTCCACCATTTTTTAAATAATGTGTGCCATTTCCTTCACAGTTTCCTATTTCTGCTCCATGTACTTAGAGCCATATTCTTTAACAGATCAACACTCTGATCTAGGAATCTACCTTCAAATACCCCTATAAGTCCTGAGCTGTGTAGGGGGCTACCTGTTTTTAGGGTGTCTTTAGATGTTCACCTGAATTCTTACATCTGTATCTCTGGTTCTTAGTTAACATCTCTGAATCTCTTTATCAAGTGACACTGTGGAAGTCTGTAATAAAAACTGTACACAGAATTAGGCATATGCCCTGTAATTTCTTTCTCATTAGCTCTTTTTCATCTCTTCTTTGAGTCATACCTACTGCTGCTTTCATGTCCATCGTCTTTTTCTGCCATAAAAAAATCCTAAAAATAGAAACTATTAAGCTTTCCACCTGATAAAACCCCTGTTCTTCATTTCTTTGCAAGCGTTTACATGAAGCTTTCTTGAAGTTATGTTCTATTTTGACAGACTACCCAAAACTTCTATTGGCTTCCCACCAAATACTACCATTGGTTTTCATGTTCTTTCCCTCCACCTGAATCTTTGTTTCAATCTTTCCACCTTTGATATGCTGCTGAACTTCATCAGAATAAATTAGTCAGCCCTTATACTGACTCCTAGCTACCCCTTCAAATACTTGAAGGAGTTATTTTGTTCTTCCAGTCCCTACAAATATTTTCTGTTGAACAGAGCATTTTTTTAAAGTTCACATCTACTGGATTTGTTCTCTCTGTGTTCTTTTAAAACAAAACAAGACCCCCAAACCCATGGTCTAGCCCTGGTAGAAGATAAGGAGCATAAAGTTACTCAGAACCTGAGTATAAGGAATAATGTATTTGAGGTGAATTTATGTTTTATGGAATTACTCTAAATAGTCTGTGACGGCTGTGTATTATTTGTACATAGAATTAATACAGCTTGCTGCTTTTTTTTTTTTTTTTTTTAAGATGGAAATTCTGGGCGTCTACAACCGCTCAGCAGTCAGAGCACAGATGAAAATCTCTCTGTACCTCAGAGCGCCAAACTTCTTGTGCATCCATACAGTTACTTTCCCTCATCAGACAAGAGTGTTTCAGATGCCTCAAATTCTGCATCATGTATGCTGCGGTCATCACCAATTTCTTCAGGTACAGCAAACACTGATTTAATTCCAAGACCCACAATAAGTGTCCTAATATCAAATATATGTGTGTATGAAATGGAAATTGTTCATCTGTAAAATGAAAAGCATTCTACAAATTAAGAATTCAAGTAATTTTGATCTTGTAGCCTTATATTGCAAAGTAAAACCAACGTAAAATGTGACCTAGTACATGTACATGTAGCTCCTAGCTTTTTTTTTTGGCTTGGGTCTTCCTTACCCCATTCCCTTTGCTGATATTATTTCTCCTACTACTTCTGTAGCAGTGCTTCAGTCCAGCAGAACAGAAATAAAAGTTACCTTTAGCTTAACTCATCTTGTTGCCTGTCGCTTCTCCTCACTTCTTAGGCTTGTCAATCTTCCTCTTAGTAATGGTGAGGCAAAGAGAGGCAGCAGCTGTGTCAGCATCTCACCTTTAATGAACTTCTGTGTTAGCTGTGAACCCACTGCATGATATTACTATGCACCAAATAACTGTTAAAATTGTACTTCCAAAAAGAATAACAGAAGATAACTTTAATGCGTGATGAATTACTCAGAGACATTTTTTTGTGGGCCACACAATAGCGTGCAACTTTATAAAGATCTGCCGCATTACTCTCTTCTGGAAATATGATAATCCGCACCTTTTCACTGTGTGAATCCTTAGTTTGGGTAAAATAGGCAGGAAACTATAGGGGTGTTTTAAGTAAATTTCAATAAAAATCCCACTGCAAAGTGAAGTTACCACCTCTCTCTTTTTAGTACCAGGACAGGTTGAACACTGAAATAGGTTGTTCACAGAAGCTGTAGAAGTCCCATCACTTGGAGATGCTCAAAATTCATCTGGACAAGGCCCTGAACAACCTGAGTTATCCTCAAATTTGGCCCAGCTTTGAGCAGTCCGTTAGACCAGATGTGACCTCCCTGAGGCTTCCTTTCAACCTAAATTATTCTGTGATTCAAATAAAATAAACACTCTAACCACCAAATTTGACAAATCAGAACATTTGAAACGTGGAATACATTAGTGAAATGTTAAAGGCATGTTTAGTACTCTAGTCTAGTGTATTTCTGACCAAACCCAAGTTTTAAACAGCTCTTTCTCAGTTTGTTCCTTGTTCTATGGCACTGTTTATTGACAGATAGTTACAATACTTTTTTTTTTTTTTTTTTTAAATCCTCTCTAATCTCAGATTTCGTTTTGGAAACTGTGCAACAGAATGTAGCTCATCAATGGATCCAAAGTAAAAGAGAAGAAATTATTGATCAGATGACTGAAGCATGTTTGAATCAATCACTGGATGCTCTTCTATCAAGATTTTTACTCATGAAAGAAGACTATGAACTTATAAGCACCAAACCTACAAGGACATCAAAAGTCCGACAACTTCTTGATACCTCAGATAGCCAAGGAGAGGAATTTGCCAGAATTATAATACAGAAGTTGAAAGATAACAAACAGCTAGGACTTCAACCTTATCCAGACATTCTATCTAATTCTCTAAGACTGCATCTTTAAAATTATTCTTTCTATGTGAAATTCTTGTTTTTATATAGTAGTTTTATATATGTACCGCTTTGTCTTTATTATGCCATTGTAGTGCCTCAGAAATGACACTGACTTCATCTCGACTGCATTTGGTGAGTTACAATTAATCAATTGGAGTGCAGTCATAAATCCAAACACTTGACACTTGTTGTTGACTCAATTCATAGAAGTATTTTGTTTATACATGACAAAGAAAAAACATTAAATGTTCCCTGCTTTACATATTTTCTGTTTATACAAATCCTTTCTCATCACCTCACAGGATTGAGACAACCCATCTCAACTTGGAGTATTGTTTTTTCTCCCTCCATCTGGTCTTTCTCATACAGGAGGAAAAAAAAATCTGGGTGCTCTATTTCAGGGCTTGTATGCTGTGTGTATAATAGTTTTTCTTCTTTCAGTCATACTGACTACTCCTCCCAAGATACCAGGAAGAGTAGTAGGTAAGAGGAAGATTACATTGCATTTTTACAGGATTTTTTTATTATGTTTTGTTTTGGTTTTCCCACTTTGTTGCCAGGGAAAGCACTTCTGACCACTGCATAAGAAGAATATCAGTCCAAAGAGGAGCCCAAGGGCAAGGAGGACATTGTGTTGATCATCTTTGTTCTGCTAGGAACTGATACATTAGAAAGGGTGCAACTATAGCCTTTTTACATGATTTGGTTACACTCACTTAAATTCCTCTTGAAATCATAGTATGATGAGATCCACATATTGTTTATACAAGGGAACCCTCAGTTAATACCTCTTTTATATTTCCTCAGTTAATGCCTCCCTTACCTTTGCTATCTGCCATAAATACTTCTCATCTCATGTTGTTGGATCAAACTTTAAATTCAATTTTAGTTTTAGTATTTACATGATGAGCAGTAGTTTAGATCTGTACAGAGATCAAGCATGCACTGCCAATGTCAGTCTGGAAGTGATGTGCATGGGTCTCTTCTCCCATGACCTGCCTTAACCTTCACTGGACAACATCTCTGCTGCCCTTTTTTTGTCTGAAGGATGGTGCTAACACATTGAGGTACAAATGGGGCCACCTGAGAGGAAAAGGTATGTGGTACTTTTTTCAGCTCATTTCAGAAAGCTGTAGTGATTTTACCTAGGTGGCTTCAAAACTATTAAAAAAAAAATGCTGGATTTAATTTGTCAGAACACAGCACAGGCAAATTATTTTTACAAGCACTAATAATTACAAATTCTGCTAACGCTACCTAAAATATGTGAAAATCTGAACTTCATGTACAAGAAATCTGAAATCTACATAAACTACCATATAAAAAGCAGCAGATAAATAAGAAATCCTAAGTGATGGCTGTTTGGAAACCTATGGAGCTGTGAGATCTGCCCCATTTCAATGATTCAAGAGTTATTGTAGGCATTGTTAGTTGGCAACAGCTTATTTTTTCAATATCTGTCTTATTTTATTAACTGAATCACAGAATGCAAAGTATAGTTTATTGGCTAGAAAATGAATTTTTTAAAATACTTTTGAAGTAAATTTTCAGCATAAACTGGGAATTTGGGTTTTTATCCTGCTCCTTTCTGAAGGCTGTAAAATTCAAACTAGACAGCCGAAACCAGGACATGGTGCTTTTTCTAGAGCAGACCTGAAGATGCGTGGCAGGAACAGGCTTTGAGGAAAGCTGCCAGCCTTGATTGTGGAAGTTTGGTACAGAACTGTGTGTTTCACTGCATGTCACATTTTAAGCGACACCTGTTAAATTTTACTGCCTAAAAAATATGTCATGCAAAGTAGCAAAATAGCACTTTTAGTTGTGTGTCCAGAATTCATTGTGTATTAAGAGCTTTCCTAAATTGGGGTTTTAGTAACTAGATGAACAGAGGCTTCTTTAGGGATATTTTTTTACAAGCTGATGTTGTTCTTATAGTGGAGTCTGCATGAGCTCCAAACTTTGTCATTTACTGTTTTAAATTATGTGTAAGAAGGTAAAAGCAGTCCTGCTATGTGTAAAGCCTTGTCCTGCCAGGTGGTATCTGATGTCTCATGTCTGAGGCCCTGCACTTTCTTCCTATTTCCCAACTCATTGAAAGAAACTACTGCCTTAAAGCAAACAGAACTTAACCACAGGACAGATGCCATGCTTCGCAGTCCTGTATGCTGTGCACAGTACCTGATGATACTTGTGCAGGCTGATAGACTAATATGAATTGGTGATTTGTGCTGTTGATCCTTCTGGGTGCTGCTGCTGCACCTTTGCGCTCACTTACCTCTGACATGTTCTGCAGCCTGCCAGCGTGCTTGCTGCAGTTTTTCTGCCAGCACCTAGTTAGCTACTGTTCCCCACAGAAGCCATGTGGATGGGTGGAAGCACCCTGGGACATGAATGTGACAGATCCCAAAGCCATTCCAGCTGCTGCCAAGGCAAGTGAGGTGGTTGCCCATCATCCAGCCTCTTCATAGTGGAGAGGAAATGCTGGACATGAAAGATGAGGACCCGTTGGTAGAACAGTGGCTGAGGGAAAAGGACATCCTGCTGCTTTCTGAAGTCTCCCTGCTGGCTCTTTCCTGTCAGTAGGGAACTAGCTTGGGGTCAGTTAATTATAATGATAATGATAAAGCTGGCCTACAGAGTCACGTTCAGGAATGGTGCTGTCCCGCTGCTGCAATCACTATGGGCTACCCCTTTTCATGTGTCATCATCCAGAGGTGGCGCAGCTGCAGGTAAAGTAGTTTTCTACCTCCCGTCCTGAATACATGTGTATCTGTAAGGCTATGAGTGTTGTTCTAGCCAAAGCCCAGCCCTTCAAGGAAACCCTGAAGCCACTCAATAGAACTTAGTCTTATCTCCCTCTTCTTTCCTTAGATCCTGAGCCTCTCTTCATGAGGGAGTAGAATCCTTAAACCTGCCCTCTCCAACTTGTTAGGCACGAACAGATTTCCTCAAGAGTGAAACGGAGGAGGGGACAGTCACACTCAGGACTTGAGAGATACAGAAGAAGGGGTAAGGAGGAAGCTTTGGGGTGGGCATGGGGAAGGGAGGGTGGAGGCTGTGTGCCTGATCCACATAGGGTGTGTAGGGTTTGTGGTGGTGACAGCCATACGAAGTAGTATGTCAAAGTTTTCTGCTGCTTCTGTTGTTTAACTCCAGTACTATGAAAGAGGAAGAGAGTTTCTGTGCAGCTGGAACACTCAGCACTGATTTTGACTGTGGCAGCAAGTCCGGAGTCAGCAAGGCACAGTCATGCCGTTCACGCACAACTTCTCTGTCAGGAAGCCTAAGTCTGGGGTGTCTGCTAAAGTCATGCCAGATGTGTGGATGTGGCAGGTGTGACCCTGCTCTGCGAGAGAAAGGGTTGCAAGCTCTCAGGAAGACTGAAAAGATGGTCGGTTTCCCCTCCCACACCTTCCACTACTCAACAGTATTTTGTGCATTCCTTACTTCTTCACAGCAATTCCTAATAGATTTTTCAGTGTTTTTACTCCAGGGAGGAATGTCACTGATATTTCTGAGCACTGACAATAAAAGCGTTTCTCTGAGTTGTAACAGCTCACTGAGAACTTTTTAAAATTTATACATAAAAACATCTTTTTACATGTATATGGGGAAAAATAGGAGCATAGAACTATACATATTACTTTGCACTTCTTGCCATTAGATTTCATATGCCATTTGAGGACCTAGTCAATTCATAGTGACTGATTCTCAGTCACTTAGCAGTGTCTGATCCTCATGTTCTGGTCCCATACCTTGAGTTAACATGGTTAGTAGAGATTCCTTGATGTGGTATGTGTGCTATGCTCTGTCCTGCATCAGCTTCATGGAAAAGTATGTAAGGATCTGATTTTACCAAGATGACACAAATGGTGGTCTTTGTTTGTCATTCAGACTCTTGCAGCTAATGGCAGAGGGTGTTTGGCAGTGTTTTTTCAATCATGGCTAATTGTAAGTGCATCTGTTGTAGACGAGGGTTGTAGGAGCCTGTGCTGGCTTAGCACTGAAGCAGGGGGCAGAGGTAAGGAATGGGAGGAAGCAGAAAACTTGGCAGAGGTGCAGCTGAACTGATTGCTGCATCTGGGCAATGGTATGAATGAAGAGGCTCTGGAAATAATTGAAGTACTTTTGTTTCCAGTGCAGAGTATGAAAAGCCTTCCTGACCAGTTATGGAAGTGTAGGTAAGAAACAAGCAAATATCACAGGTTTATTCAGACAGATGAATGTCACTTAGCTGTTCCATATGCAAATGTGTGTATGTGTAGCTATAACACACAGAAGAATTGCTATGAGCAGTAAGTTGTCACAGGAGAATCCTCACTGCACAAGTGCTGGCCAAATTCTGCAAGACTGTAAAAATGAATGAGAAAAACATGTTATACATATTTACTTCTTCACATTACCAATCCTACTTACATAAAATACAAATGTGTGATCTTCCTTTGCAAAGGAAGTAGATTTTGTGTTCACAGAAGAAATCTTCAAGAAATAAATGTTTTTCATCACACTGCATGCTTTATGATTGCTTAATGCTGATTTATGTGCTGATACTGTAAATTTGTGGGAAATGTCAAGTAGACATAACCATCAGGGTCAGACCAATAGTAATACGGGAAGCATTAATGAAGAAAACGTTTTGTTTCATCTTCCAACGTGCAGCCTCTGCAGAATTAAAACAAAGGGCTGAGGCTGACTCATAAGGGGGATATATGAAGAATGTAAAGGCGCTCTCCAGGTCTAAGGGGGGCCAAATGCCTGATGACAGAATCCCTCAGCATAACACACAATCAAAAAAAAAAAAAAGTTTGATGCCCCAAACCAGAAACAGGACAAATTCAAGGTCAAATTTCAGAGTGAAAGTAGTCATGCACTCTTGAAAATATGCATTCTGTTTTCTAGGCTATAGTTTAACACTGCTGTGACAGAAGAAAAAGATTTTAAGATGATAGATGCCTTGATTAAGGAATGTGGCACTCAGCCTCTCTGTTTTTCCAGCAGAGAGCAACATCCCTGCAAAACAATTCTGTTGCCAAAATGTTTCTTGATATATTATAATGTACGTAATCACAGACTTGCAGGCAGCTGGAGTTGTGCAATCTTTTCAGGCGGACTTAGAGAGTTCTCAGGGATAAATAATATCTTCATAGATACAAATAAAGCAATTTTGAGCTGTTTATTCAAAATACTTGTCATATACCTGCTTTGAATAGTGTCTTTAAAAAGCACAGACATTTCTGTGTAAACATTAACTGTAGACCTGAATCAATCTATCACAGAAAGCATGTTTTTACAAGATGTTACTTTAAAAGGAAGAAAAAGGAGGAGCACCGACTTACGATAGAAAGTTTTGCATTGTTTTTATTATTCCTTTTGGTAACTGTGGGTTACAGTATGGAAACGACAACATGATGCAACTCTCCTTGTTTTCCAGTTGGATTACTGAGGCTGCTTAGAGGGATATCTGTTTGAATTCGATTATTTCACTTCTTATGAAACTTATGTGTGGATTAGGAGCCCATTCTGATGAAGTCTTGTTATCTGGTGCCTCAACTCAGTCCAGTGACTTAAGACTCTAGACCTGCTGGATCAGCTCCTTCCAGATGCCTTTTGACACGTGAGTACAAATTTTGCCTTACAATCGGCCTTGTCGTTCATGGAAAACAAAAATTCCAGGTTAGTGCTCTTGCATTCATTAACTTTTTGCTCTGGCCAGAAGACTTTGTTTTCTGGGTATTTCCTTGTTTCAGTAGATATTGTGCTGAATATCATACTGGCTTTCCAAAACTACTTTGTAGGCAGGGCAACATATTGTTTCAGAAGACAAAGCTGAATACATTGGGTAAGTAATTTCTTCTCTTATTTTTTATCTTTTTTTTTAAAAAAAGACTTAATTAAAAGACAATCAGCCTGCTTTGTGTATCATGCATCATGTCATAAATTATTAGAAAAGCCACAGATATATAATTATCTGGTTAAGAAGAATAACTGAGCTGATAAATATTTAGCAATGAGTAGATTAAATTTAGAAGAAAATATATTTTAAAAAGTTAACAGATGAACTTTAGGTTGTTTGAAATGAAATGACACCTATGATTTTCAGTTAAATACCACTATTTGCTAGTCTCCCCACACAGTCTTTCTGTTTTGGCAAGTTATGCTACGAGAATAAATGTCTTTGTGTATAGTGTTAGTAAAAAGTGCCAGTGGGGCTTTCTAAATTAACAAGAAAGAATAAGATCGCATTTGTTTTGCATAAACATCTGGGAAAGTTTTGTTCTGAGTTTCAGTGACACATGGGTGAAGGATTTTTTTTTTCTCCAACCTTTTGTCTTATTCCTATCACAACTTTCTAAGGAATAGAGAGCAGCTGATATTTAAGCTGCCTGCTTCTGCCTGCAAATGACCTCAGTTGGGGTTGTTTGGAGAAACCACATTCCAGGTGATTCTGGGATCTTCTTTCTTGAAAGCTGTCATTGATTTTAGTATTCATGCTACGGTAATAAAAATAGCAGCTAAAGGCAAAGCTAAACTGAGAGTGAGAAAATAGGCTATTCATATTAGTGTTAACTTACCCATCCTGGTGAAACAGATGTGTGCTTATTTATTGCAGCAGCTAGAGAGTCACTATTCAATTACAGTAGCCCTTCTGCCAAAGGAAGCAAGCTTATCACATACCCCCTGGTAAGCTGCTACCTTCTCTTTTTAATACCTTTCATAAATTTTGACTACTAGCTTCTTTCTCAAATATCCTCTGTGATTTGCTTTGGAGTTGGAATAGAGTGCTGGGGGTGGAGTTTCTCCTATGGGAAAAACCATCTTCTGATCATAGTAATGCAATTGGAGCATGTGAAGCATTAATTCATTGAATATTTTTATAAAGATAAAATTTAAAAAACAAAAGGAAATATGCTCATTTCCTACTGAGTGGGATATGTTTTCTTCAGAGGAGATCAAAGTGGATTTGTTGTTTGGGTTGTTTATTATTATTGCTAGGAGTGTTTTATTTTATGCTCTTCCTTCATAATGCATAATCTTGTTTTCTTTGCTTGATCTCCTCTCTCACTGGAAAATGTTCAACAATGTAATCTGACATGAATACTCCCTTCAGGACCTATTGATGCTCATGCTCAGCAACAGTGTTTTGAAGTTTGATCTACACATTTTATGTCATGTTGAAAATTGCTAGCTCATCTGATTTCATGTTCCAATAGCTATTAATACAAAAGTATATAGTTGTGAGTTGTTTTTATTTTTGGTCAATCTACTACAGGCAGGAGAAAATTACCCAGAGTGTCCTTGGAGAAAATAAGAGACTGCTCATGACTTTTAAATAGGCTTTCTACACATATATTGATTTCTAATACAAACACAATTAAAATATGCTAGATTATGGTTTAAAATGTCATCTTTAATGTCATTAGTTTTTTAACTGAAACTAGAAAATATTGGGGGTTTATCAGTTTTATTACCTGTTTTGACTTTGCTGTGATCATTGATGGCACTTTCATTATTGAGAAATTATGTGGCATAGACAGCAATCACCTAAAGAAAAGGCCGTGAAATTATCTGAAATAATAGTAAGGAGTAAATTTGATGTCCAGCATGTTCCATCATCTTTGATAGGAGATGACTTTCTAAATGCCCTCAGTTTCCAAGGGAATCTGCTGAAACAAACAATATTTGGTGTCTGAGAGAGATGCTCTGATTTATTTGTAAGTATTTCTTGAATTAAAAGCAGAGAATTTCAAAATATCCTAACAAACGGAGGAAGTTCAGTCACTCTGGAAGTCTATGTACCTGTTCAGACAATGTCACACTTTGAGAACCCCTGACCAATCCTTGCATAATCATTTGGCAAAGGTTAATTACCTCCTCAAGGAGGCAATCACTCATGAGGCCATAGATCCCTGGAGGATGAGAATTGTCTGAGAAAATCCTGCCCTGTCAAACCAGTCCTGCACTAATTTATGGAAGAACTGTCTTTGGTTTCAACTCAGGTTTTCAACTACTGTCAAGCTGTCCCTTCTTCCCTCATTTTTCTGTATGCCTTCTGGCAGTGGCTTGACTAAAAAATGAGCTATTAAGAATTACCTGTATATGGCACTATTATTTTCTTTAACTTCTCAGGTATCAGTCTACAAGTTCCTTTCTGTTGCTCCTTGTGCATACAGCTGGGAGGTAAACATAAGATTTCAAAGGATTTAGGACCATTATGCCTGTCTGTGCTTTAAAGGCATTCTGCTTTTTCTCTGAGGAAAATTTTCCTCCATTTTTTGAGGGGATCCCTAAGAAAGAGCAGGACCTGCATGAAAACAGGATTCTGAAGTTCTGTAGTAGAGATCACTTGCTGACACAAGGTACAGGCAAGTGTTTGCAGCTGTTTCATTTAGCCTGCTGCAGCCTCTGAGGCACATCAGCATGTTGATGCCTGTCTGAATCTCTGATTTCCAGAGAGCAATAGTTCTTTCTGTTTGTCACAGTCTGTGGGGACCAAGAGAGCAGGAACATTTCTTCATGTCAGGAATATTTTATGTATTGCTCTTCAGACTTAATACACAAGAGCTACTAAAATATCTGTACTTATATCTTTGATACCATAAAGTATTATTATTGCAGTAGAGTTAGCCTTTAAATTCTCAACCATGTTAAAGCAGAATGCCAGAATGCAAAGAACCTTCTTTTTTTAATTACTGCATAAATTAAATCTTTCCATTCTCAGGAAGCCACCCTGATTTCCTTTCTGCTAGAGGATTCACCATAAGGATTTGTTACCTTTTAAAATACAGGATTTTCCAACTGAAAATGGCCACTCCCCTGTAAGAAGTCAACTTGTTACATCTCTGATAGTTGTCCCTAGCACGTCAGCCCTCTCAGATCTTAGCTCATACTGGCTCTCACTTGGATTATGTGCACCCTCAAAAACTGATCTGCAGAGATGCACAGACAGAAAACAGAGTCATGCTTGAACAACTAGGCTTTTTAGCTTAAACTTTTTGGCCCACCAGTTCGACAAAGAAACATCAGTGATGGTCCCAGAAAGGGACAATGGTAGCATGAGGATGAAGTGACAGTGATGACAGTAGGGCCAGAATATGGGTGAAGTTCAGTAGGAACAAAATAGCAAAAGCTATAAATGAGGGAAAGGGTTAGACCATGGCAATAGACCTTGGGCATATCCTCAAATTATTTTCATCACTGCCTGTATTCTAACAGCAGTAAATTCTTTACCCATTTGACAAAAAATTATTCTCCTTTTGCTGTTACACAGGAAGATTTGTACAGGAGACTATTTCCTATTTTCCGCTGACTTTCTTAGTATCATGAGGACTTTGCTGAGAACTAGCTTGAGTTGTGCCTCAGTCAAACCTTGTTTATTTAAGGAAGACATAATCCTGAATAAAGAAATCAATAACAGCTTCAACATTGCAACCCCACTGAAAGAAATCAGTGCACTGTCAAAGCTAGTGGGAATATTGCTATTGGCTTGGGGGAGCAGAGGAGGGACAGGCAGAAGCTGTTTAAAAACTTTTGTTCTCAAATTGTTATTTTCTTGCAGATTTTCAGCTGATATGAAATGGGGTAACTTAACTACAGTGAAGTTACACATCTTGGTTATGGAAACAAAATCTCTTACCCTTTGATTTTCAGGCTTTACCTATTCGAGGACTAAATTCAGGGTCTGGTTAAAAGTTTTGCTAATGTGATGTCTCTCAAAGTACAGAAGTTTGAACTGTTTCTTCTACTTGTTTTTCTTTCAAAATGGTTTCATCCACAGTCACTTATTTATGAAAGAAATATTTCCCTACACAGCTCTCGTTACACATTTTTAGAGATCTGAAACAATCTTTTGTTAGCACGAGAGAAGAAAAATATATGCAAAACATTGTGTTACTTAAGAAAATTATTTAATCTTTACCTTTGTGCTCTCATGAAAGCTAGAGATTGTAAAAGTTCTACTAGACTCAGGTGGCATTGCCAGTTTAAATTCTCGAATTCGCTTTAGCTACCAGGTCATCCATACAAGACATCAAAGTTCAGGTTTGATACCATTTACACAAGTTACCCATACTATTACTAACCTACCAATTGCTATATGTATCCTACTTTCCAGGAAAATAACTATCTCATTTATCAGTGAGACTTCATTTCAGGAAAACTAATAGCCATTGTGTTTGATCACTACTTGCATAGCTCCACATTCACATCACATCAGTAACAGCTGCATTTTAAATTTTCACTCCCTTTGGGCTGTACCCACTTAAACATTTGTGCCTTTTGGCTCAGAGACAGAGTTCTGAATGACCCACATTTAAAACAAATAATAATAATTCCCAGATCAGGCATAAAAAGCACATGGTGATTTTAAACCTGCTCTGCTGCCAAAGTAATATTAATAGAGAGTTCTGCTCAAATTTCTAGCATGTTGCTGTCCTGATGGGCTGTCCAGACAGCTGCTATCATGGGAGGGGGTTTCTGCCCACATTTCACATAGCCATGGAAAGCAGAAACAGAGCCAGGAGGTTCTGGAAGTATTAGCTCATATTTTGGGGGGGGGGGGGGGGGGGGAGGGTGTGACTTCTTTTTCCTCCTTTCTTTCACACAAGAAGAAAAATTGTGCTAATAGTAGGAAACTGGAAATGTGTATCAAGAATTTTAAAGAAGATAATATGACTGATGTATTGGATGCCTGAAATTCCTCCCCCCTAGACCAAGGTGAGGTTTTTTATTTTTAGAGGGACAAAGGTAGAAGTAAGAGCAGTCACCTGAGTGTGAAGAGGAGGTCAGGAAAAGATAGGAGACTCAGCAGTCGCTCTTGAACACCTATGGCAAGGATTAATGTTCAACTTCACTCCAGTGTTTCCGCAGTTTTCCTGTAGTTAGAGAAAGTGCCATTGGGATGAGAAAAGCTTTTAATCTTTAAAGAGAGTCTGACATCTTTTAATCTTTAATACCTACCAGGTCTCATTAGTTATTTGATCAACTAGGAAACTGAGTTGCACCCAAAAAAGCTAGAAAACACAGAGTTATAAATCATTCAGGCTGCTAAAACAGACATACTTTTAAAAAAGAAAACAAATCTTTCAAGCAAATCTTTCAGGAACTTTGGGGAGGGCAGGTTGTTTGTTTTAAACTGGCCATTGACCCACATTTTAACAACATAAATAAATTTGTGATCAAGTGGTTTTGGCCAGTGTCATGAGGAAAAGCTTTGTTCTGCTTAAAGAAGTTGGCTTTAGGTCATAGGATTTTGAGAAAGTTTTCTTTGGAAGTGTTTTAGAGTGTGTGTGGACAGGGGAATGGAAGGAGAAATACATTTCTTTTGAGACAGTCACCAAAAAATATCCGTTGTTCTAAGTAAGCATCGTTATGAGTCAGCAGGACCAAGGAAATGAACAGTCCCAACTGTTACATTTTCCCATCCCCAAGGACCTCAGCCCCAGAGGAGTGCAGTGTGTGCACAAGGCTGATTTATCAACACAGCTACACAGTTACATCATTTTTCCCAGCTCCCAGCGTTACTGGGATCCTGCTCTGCGAGTACTGAAGTAATAGGAAGCTTTTACAGTCATGTTTTGTTAAACTCCCTTATACAAAAGTGTTCCAGGAACAGGGTGTTCAAAACTTGATTCCAATGCATACCAGTGGCTTCTACCCAGAAGTCAAGTGAGGTTAATAACTAAACAAGCTGCATTATTCACTGCAGCAGCAATCTCATCTCTAGGAATAGCTAAAGCTCTCTTTTTTTTTTTAATCCTCATATTAACCTCCTGAGGGTGGAGTTCTTGAGTATCTTTTTCTCTTTTGTTCCTCAGCAGATAATTTTCAGATAGGTGTGATCTGATGAAATAAATAATAATGAAGTAAAGTTTTTCCTGAGATAAGAGCAAAATTTAGGAAGAGGTGTACCTGTGTGCGACATTCCAGCTGTATTGGAACATGTTTCCATGGGTACAGTGTCTCTTTCTTTTCTAAGATATCTTCCAATAACTTAACATAGACTTACAATTCAAGATAAATTGTAAAAGTGAACTCAGAGTTCATGAAAGATTCAGAATCTATAGCCAAAGACAGTGGCCTCACATTTATAAGGTACAGAACAGTGACAGTTAAGAAAACCCACTAGTATGTGGTTCCTGGACTGCAAAAGCAAAATAATCTCTCTTTGTGCCATTTATGCCTTGTATGCTAATTATCTTATATGTGTCTCTGATGCCATGTGTTACAAAAAATGTTCTCTCCTCTTGTTTTCAGGTAATGATAGTTGAGGATGGCAGCCCCCTGGCGAATATGCTGTAATAAAAAATCCAAAACTAAGAGTGGAAAAGCTGAAATGGACAATATGGCAGACACAAGTGACAAAATGCAGATGAAAAAAGAAATCACGTTACTAAATGGAGTTTCTTTAATTGTAGGGAACATGATTGGCTCTGGGATATTTGTATCCCCCAGAGGTGTTTTAATGTACAGTGCTTCCTATGGACTCTCTCTAGTCATCTGGGCACTTGGTGGAATGTTTTCACTGTTTGGAGCTTTGTGTTACGCTGAATTGGGAACATCCATTGTTAAATCTGGAGGCAGCTATGCCTATATCCTGGAAGCATTTGGTGCCTTTATGGCCTTCATCAGACTGTGGTCTTCCTTGCTCATTATCGAACCAACAACCCAGGCAGTGATAGCAATCACATTTGCTAACTACATTGTTCAACCAATTTTTCCTCATTGTGAGCCGCCGTATGATGCAGTCAGGCTGATTGCAGCTGCTTGTATTTGTAAGTAAAGGTGGATTCCTGGAAGTTAAGAACTACAATTGTAGGTGCCCGGAGGATTTTTTTAAACTTTCTGTTCCTTCACCTTTATGAAAATAATTACTGCCTCTCTAAAACATGTTCTTAGGAACTAATAATCTTTTATTCAGATGGATTTTGTTTGTAGATAGGAGTATTAGAGGGGAGAGAAGAATTACAACAATTTGGCTGGGGAAGACTATGACTGCTGATTAAAGATACATATATCTCTATGGATCATTGACCTAATTTGCAGCCCACATTTGGTCCATTCATCTCTTCCCTATTTCTTGCAAATGACAAAAAAATAACAAAAATCTTAAAATGGATGTGGAATTAAAAATATTCTGTCTAATACGAGTTTTGTCTCTGGAAAAATGGTGTAGTGTAATCAGACACTCCACAGAGTTGACTTTGTCATGACTGTATATCTTAGGTGACCACAGGAATAAGTGTTACCAATCTATCCTCCAGTAGATGAACTGCACTCAGATTCTTCTCCTTATAAACGTAGATTTGCCAAGATGGAGTGTGTGTTCATTTTAGGCTGTGCTATAGCATGATCTTTTAAAAATGGCTTAAATTGTACAAAGCTTCCAAAAGGATAAGTAATTTTAACTTGAGATAAACTGACAATTCTGAGAAGGTGTTTTCTCTGTCACCCTGATTCTTGGCACTGTGGTGCAGAGGAAGTTCACTTCTGAAAAAGACTCCATGGTAGAACTTGAGACCGTCAGGACCACTCAGCAACCTAAAAGGCAACTAACCCTATTCCAAAAGACTTTGTGACTCGCACAGGAAAGCAGTTATTTATTAGATCAAAGTTTCTTTTCCTGGTGTTCTAGGTGTACCACATGAAATCCTAACACTTAAGTCCTCAAATGGTGATGTTTCTTTAAGCCTTCATTTTATTAATTATTCTTGCTGTAGTTTTCATGTGCTTCAGCTGTGTGTTCTAGCAGCTCTGATTTCTGAGCTGATGCCCAAGGTGTGGCTGGCAGCTGCCTCTTTCTTATGCAGCTTTCTCATACCCCTTCTGTGGTTTTTTAAATACCAGAATAAAACCAAAATTCTGTCCCCTTTGCACAACATTGGTATATTAATAAGAAATAGTGGGAGCAAATCAGGTCCCATTTCTGTAAGGTCTGTTACTACCCTGACAGCTGACAGGACAGTGTCAAATATGCAGAGTTGCTCACGATAATGAAGGCAAGGACTTCTGAGAGCATGTGCAGATGGATGCTAATTTCCTTACTATATAGAAATGCTTCTCAGTGGTTCATTTGAAGCGTTACAAACCCCTTTTTCTACCTTTCAAAACGAAAGTGTAGTTATAGGCAGGTCAACAGAATGAAAGACCAGCAAGACTGCTAGAGAAGAAATAGACCATAGTGATCCATGCTTGAGAGTGCTCTGGACAGCCCATGCTGCGTTTGGCCTGCTGTCTTCTCCAGCACCTGGGTTTCATACCTGGTACCTATGCATGCCCTTTCCTCATCTACCTCTGTTTTGGAGTTGCAAGAGAGAAGTTTCCCATGACACCATGTGTGTGTGTAAGAGCAAGAGGAGGTGAGTACATGGCTCAGCCCCTGGCCAGACCTGCCGTCAGCTGAGCAGCAGCACTCATCACAGTGCTTTATCCACTCATCGGGATTTAACATCTGCGGCAAAACCGAATGCAAAGAAGGAAGTACTTCTGTAATGTTCAGTCTCAGGGTCAAAGTGTGAATAGCACAGCTCCTAAGCTATGGACACAGGGTAATGGCATACTGGCCTGGCTCTACTCGATATCTTGTCAATCACTTCCAAACTTTTTGGTGCAAAATCTGTACTTACTCTGCATGTAGACTAGAGCTCAAATTCGCAGGGAGAACTTCATGACAAACTTCCCCCTAAGAAAAGATTTAAAGAAATCTCACCTTCTGCCTGTGAGCAACTCTAATAAAATTTAAAGATTATTTAAAAGGAGCAGGAGTTAGTCTTGAAATTCAAAATCGTGATGTATTTTGTCTTACCTACTGTCATGAAAACAGTATCCTCCAGAAAATTATTGTGTAACTTTTAAATCAGGTATTTAATTTATCAAATAGATCATTCAGGATGTATTTGAAATGTGCTTTATGTGATGTAAAATATCATTGCTCCCCTCATGCATGTTCTTTTTTTCTACAGGTTCCTTAACATTTATTAATTGTGTTAATGTGAAGTGGGGAACCCGTGTACAAGATGTTTTCACGTATGCAAAAGTTATGGCTCTTATCTTGGTGATATCTGTTGGCCTTTACAAAATTGGTAAAGGTAAGAATATTTTTCATTTACTTAAATTTTTATCAATGAACTGTTTATAAGTTTCAGTGCAGGAATATCAGACACATTAAGACTTACATATGAATTGTTATTTAATCTGAAAAAAACTGTCTGACATAGGTAGATTAGAAGGAATTTATGGCTTGTTAAGCAATGGGGGTTTAATTATTCTTCTCCCTTAGCATGGCAAACCAACACACACCAAGTTCTGCATTGCACAGGCTGAATAGCAAATAGCAGCTGAATTAACATCACAGAATCATAGAGTCATCTAGGTTGGAAAAGACCTCAAAGACATTGACAGTTCCCAACTACACCATATCCCTCAGTGCTATGTCAACCTGACTCTTAAACACCTCCAGGGATGGGGACTCCACCACCTCCCTGGGCAGCCCATTCCAACCCCTAACAACACATGCTGTAAAGAAATGCTTCCTGACATTTAGTCTAAACCTTCCCTGGCACAATTTGAGGCCATTACCTCTTGTCCTGTTGCTTATTACTTAGTTAAAGAGACTCATCCCCAGCTCTCTGCAACCTCCTTTCAGGGAGCTGTAGAGGGCGATGAGGTCTCCCCTCAGCCTCCTCTTCTCCAGACTAAACACCCCCAGTTCCCTCAGCCGCTCCCCGTACGACCTGTGCTCCAGACCCTGCACCAGCTTCGTTGCCCTTCTCTGGACACGCTCGAGTCATTCAATGTCCTTTTTGTAGTGAGGGGCCCAAAACTGAACACAGGAATCGAGGGGCGGCCTCACCAGTGCCGAGTACAGGGGTCAGATCCCTTCCCTGTCCCTGCTTTCCACGCTATTGCTGACACAAGCCAGGATGCCATTGGCCTTCTTGGCCCCCTGGGCACACTGCTGGCTCCTGTTCAGCCGGCTGTCAATCAACACCCGCAGGTCCCTCTCTGACTGGCAGCTCTCCAGCCACTCCTCCCCAAGCCTGTAGCACTGCTGGGGGTTGTTGTGGCCCAAGGGCAGCCCCCGGCATTTGGCCTTATGGAAACTCCTCCAGTTGGCCTCAGCCCATGGCTCCAGCCTGTCCAAGTCTCTCTGCAGAGCCTCCCTACCCTCGAGCAGATCAACACTCCCACCCAACTGGGTGTCATCTGCAAACTGACTGAGGGTGCACTCGATCCCCTCGTCTAGATCATCAATAAAGATGTTTAACAGGAGTGGCCCCAAAACCCAGCCCTGGGGGACACCACTTGTGACTGGCCACCAAATGGATTTAACTCCATTCACGACAACTCTTTGGGCCTGGCCATCCAGCCAGTTTTTTACCCAGCAAAGCGTGTGCCCATCAGAGACAATGTCAAAGGCCTTGCTAAAGTCAAGGTAAATTACATCCACAGCCTTTCCCTCATCCGATAAGTAGGTCGCCCTGTCGTAGAAGGAGATCAGGTTTGTCAGGCAGGACCTGCCTTTCACAAACCCATGCTGTCTGGGCCTGATCATCTGGTTGTCCCACATGTGTTGCATGATGGTACTCAGGATGAGCTGCTCCATCACCTTCCCAGGCACCGACATCAAGCTGACAGGCCTGTAATTTCCCGGATCATCCTTCTGACCCTTCATGTATATGGGCGTCACATTGGCCAATTTCCAATCTGTTGGGACCTCCCTGGTCAGCCAGGACTGCTGGTAAATGATGGAAAGCGTCTTGGAGAGCACCCCAGCCAGCTCCTTCAGCATCCTCAGGTGTATCCCATCTGGTCCCATAGACTTGTGTGTGTCTGTGTGATGCAGCAGATCACTGACTGTCTCCTCCTGGACTTCAGGGGAGTTGTTCTTCCAGTGTCTGTCTTCTGGCTGAGGAGGCTGGATTCCCTCAGTACAACTAGCCTTGTTATTAAAGACTGAGGCAAAGAAGGCATTAAGGACCTCAGCCTTCTCATCACTCATTACCATGTTTCCTCCTGCAGCTTTCAGGGGATGGAGGCTCTCCCTTGTCTTTCTTTTGCTGTTGACAACATCAGTTTAGTGCTAACTAGTTTAAAAGCCAGCTTCAGTGTTTCTGACATGCTTGTTAAGGGCTCTCATCGCTACTTGTCCTATGACAGGAGAGCACAGCAGAAATTGCCAGGCACATCCTTCATGTACTCCTCACCACGCCCCCTCCCTGCTCTCCCTAACCTGCTGTGCTGGTTTAGGCCCTGCCGGGACAGAGACCATGTTGCCGTTGCTCCTCCCCCACCCTCAGCCGGTCAGGCTGGCAGTGAGGCACAAACCCCGGGGTGGGAATAAAAAGAGATTTAATACAACAGTGTGATAAATAACAGTCTGAACAACAACAGTAGCAATGATAACAACAATAAACAGTAAACAAGACAGAAGATATACAGAGAAATACCGAAATGGACACAGCCAGCCCGCGGCCTGCTTCCCGCCTTCAGACCTGACCTCAGCATGGTATGAATAACCCAGCTGGAGATCACTTCCCCCTGCTTGGGAGAAACTTAACCCTATCCTAGCTGAACCAGGACACCTGCCTGGGGCAGAGAGCCACCACAGCACACTGCGAGGGGAGAGGATCCGGGAGAGAGGGACTTGTCCTTTGCTTCATCGGTGAGAAGGCATCCTGGAAACAAGAGAAAAGACTGTAATGTTGCACTCCTGTGAATCACTGCAGTACTGTAAGACATCACAGGACAGATGAGCCAGCCTGTACCAGCAGTAACTAGACTGAACTGAATATACTGAATAGCAGGAGTGTTCTGGTGCTACCTCTAATCTTTGCAAATGACAACAGATATTATTTTATTAATTTGTGTCTCTGGTACAGTGAAGACTCCTCTAGCTCTAGCTCTGTTGCTTAGTTACTAAGGTTTTCTTCATTTTCCTTTCCCATGAAATTCCGCAACAGCCATTGTTATTCAGTTAAAACAAAGGTGGTTTTTTGTCTTCGGTTTAGGAATTGTCTTTTTCTCATGCTGGAACTAGCTTATAAAACCTAATGAGCATGATTGCTTTTCTGTGTTTGCTGGTCTTCTTTCCTTGGCTGCAGTTCTAATGCATCAGCTGTTAGCTACACCAGACTTTAAGAGAGCTTTTTTGTTTACCTATTATCTGTGCATGCCAGTTATCACTGGTTTTGTTCAAGTCTAAAGAAACCTGAACAAATGAACCCAGTTCTAAGGGCAGGAATGTGAAGATGCAGAGGAAAAACATTGCTTAAGGGCCACAATTACATAAAGGAGTAGTTACCCTCATAAAGCTGCAGATTTTCCGAGTTGCCCTCATAAAGTTGCAGTTTTAGAAAGGTGTGAGTCCATGATGTCACCCCTATAACAGTTTTGCCCTATCCTCACAGTGATAAACTTAGTCATGAGTTCAAATAGTCTCCCTCAAAATTCCCAGCCCACTTGCTGGCGTATGGCTGTCACGATGTGGTTTGGCCCAGGGGCTGTTCCCTCTGCTCATGCATCTGCCAGATCCTTTGCATTGCTCCATGGGGTCACGGAGGATAAAGGCAGAGAGGAAGCATTATTGCAAGGAATGAAAATTGCTGAGGCCTTTTTGTGGTAGGTCTCATCTTTGCTTTGTTTAAACAGAACTGAGCACTTAAATAAAGAAAAGACTGCGAGGAGGAATGATGTAGACTTCTGGAGGAAGTTGTGATTGTGTCAAAGCGTTCTTTTAAACTCCACAACTGTTTTAATGAAAAGAACAGTTACGGCGTTTTAGCCCTGTTGTGTTCCTTCTGGTGTGCTCAGATACACTTATTGTTTTAAAACACTGTGAATGTATCTGATTTTGAGAATGAGCTGTCTTTAGCAAAAAAAGCTTTTAAGCTTTTCTTGGTCCTTTTGGATTTTTCTTTTTTTCCTTCCAACCATTTTCTTCTCCAAAGTGTGTGTACATCTCATAGCTTCACCTTCCTTGGTTCAGTTTCCCAGTAGTTACTGCTTTTTAAAGACTGAATTGCTTTTGTGGTATCTGTAAACTCCTTACTTTAACCACAGAGTGAAATTGTTAATTTTACAACAGACCTTACTTTCTTCCCTAATAAAGGTTTCAGCATGTTTCTGTCTTCCTTAATACTTAACCCACTTCCATTTATATTAGACAGTCGACTTTCCTTCTGCAAACTCACTAAGGCCTTTCTTCCCCTTTCCAGAATTGAAATGAAGGCTCACACAGTTTCATTAACATTTCATCTGTTTTGCAGCATTCTGCAGGTTGTTGTCTCAACCTATTGAGATAAACTAGAGGAGAATTTTGAAAGGAAAGATTTTTCAAGTCTCCTCTCTTAATTTTGGGGAACATCTTTGTGGGGCAGAGTATCCCACTGAGAACTATGCCTCCGGAAGTTCCCCTCCAGTGGCGACTAATTCATCTGGTGAAAACAAAAGCACAGATATGAGGAAGAAATATGAGACAGATTCAGGAACTGAAATTTGGTTTCCCAAGTGACTCTGCCTAGCTGACAGGGTATAGCATGACCTCAGTATGGCTCCCTCCTTCGGTAGGCTAGACAGCAATGACAGGATATGAGGACACCATGAATTCTGTTAGAATTACACAATTCACGTCTAAATAAAAAATATGGGAAAACATCTTCTGCTGTCTCCCTGTATAAGTGTAGATGTTTGAACATCTGACTGAAACTTTCCTATTTGTCACGTGAAAATATAACCTGTGTGCTTTTAGAAATAGTAGTGAATCCTGGATGCGTTGGGGTTTTATTTCCTTTTGGTTAGCTGAGACTTCTAGTGTAGTGTCCTACATCATAATCCTTGAAACATAACAGGCCAGGCAATTGGTACCTTCCATCTGTACAGGAGAAACGGAAAACCTGAGAGCTCCGTTCGAGGGTTCAGCAACAAACCCAGGCATGATCGCGCTGGCTCTCTACTCTGCCCTCTTCTCCTATTCAGGATGGGACACGCTCAACTACGTCACCGAGGAAATGCAGAATCCTGAGAGGTAAATGTGTTTTTCCTTTGAATGACTGAAGTGTCCTGGTAAGAAAGGTGATGGCAGGACAAGCCACTCTGTATTTGTTTATGATTGGAAATTAGTCAAAACTATTTTCTCTGTAAAAACCTTCTTCATTTCAAAAGAAGGACTAAGTATGAGAATTCTTCCTGATTATTGTCCTCACTCACGAATTGTATCACACTAATAAATCATTTGTCTGCATATACGTATTTTACATCTTAAGCTTCAGATCGGAATTTTTGAAGGAGGACAACGAATCCCTCCTGAAAGCAGGGAAAAGTGTGGATCCATCTAGCCCTCTAAAATTCCCTACCTCTTTTCAGTCAGACAGAACAATTATTTTCTTTTTCCAGGACTGTTTTTGCCACCAGTGGAGTAAGACTGTGTCAGGTTATGAAGATCATGTCATCTTCAACATTACTGTTTATGGGCAAAATGTTTAATTTTGTTAAAGATAAAAGGTTAAGTAAAAAATAAAAAATTCCACAGTAGAACTGGAAATATAATCTCCTTCCCTCTGTAGGGATATCAACCCTGTGGGAGTTGTGTGCCTCACCTACTCAGACTGATATAGTCCACCTTGTCTTGGGACGTGCATAGATCATGAATCAGGAAAAGAATGCTATAATCGAGAAGACATCTAAGTGTGCATTTAAATCTCTTTGCTTAAGTGCTCTCTTAAATTGCTTCATATAAAGACAGTATATAAAATTTACAGGTATAAATGTACTTTTTTTTTTTTTTTCTCTAAAACTTGTGACAGACCTACAAGCAGCCAACTAAGCTGCTCGTGAAATTGTTCCACACATGGCTGCACATTATCTTGTAAATGCATGATTACAAAATGATGGATTATAAAAAGTGATGGAGGTATCCATTCACAAATGTTTGCATTTGGGAACAATCTTCTGTTTAAATATTCCTTGTTTAAAGAACATGAAATAATTTTGACATTTTCCTTTTTCAGGAATCTGCCACTTTCCATTGCAATTTCAATGCCTATTGTGGCTATTATTTACTTGTTGACTAATATAGCATACTACGTAGTGTTGGACATGTCAGCTCTCCTCACAAGTGATGCAGTGGCTGTGGTAAGTTGTGTAAAATAATTAAAACAAAAGTTATTGTATGGGTGACACTGCAGAAAAATCTCAGGTAGCATACTTCTTGGCAAAACAATTGAAATATTTCCTTGCTGAAGGTTGCTTTGTTTTAAACTTTGTTTTCATGTAAGAGTATCAGTATGTTAGAAGATGCATACAAAGAATATAGCAAATAAATCTGCTCTTGTAAAATCCTCTTATATACTCTGTAAATCTGTCTCCTAGCAGTACTTCACTGTAGAAGATGCTTTTGCCAGGCCTAGACAGAGAAAGAGCTATGGAAAGTCTGGGTGGTTTAAGAACCAGGGGGTTTTGCTATCATTCTCATGTACAGTGTGTGATGTTTAATGCTGCAGGATCACAGAATATTTTCAGCACAAATATGTGCAGTGAAATGCTTTTTAAAACCTTATCCATATTTTAGACATATGAACAATTATAACTCATGGATTACTACAGTCAGGATTTGTCAGAGTACATTAAAGCAAATACATCTTCAATTATCTCATTGACTTTATCTAGGCTTAGAAAATTATTTTAAAAATATTTTTTAATGTATCTGCTGTTTTTACTTTGATACTGATCAGTTTTTCCAAATTTTAATTTTCCAAGTCTATATCAGGTGTCATAAGAAAACATGGGCTATGACACTGTATTTGGGCTGGTGCGTTTTCACAAGAGTTTCTCAGGATTTTCCATATGCTTAACATAATGGGCCTCACTATTATTTTCTTTTTCTGTTACAGACATTTGGCGGTGAAACCCTAAGTTATGCGAAGTGGATAATTCCTATAGCAGTGGCCATGTCTTGCTATAGTGGCTTAAACTCATCAATAATAGCAGCATCTAGGTATGAAGTATAAGATTTATTTTAAATGATTGAAAAGGAATAATTTATTATTAATCTGCATTCTTACTACTGCATTGTAAAAGTGACACAGTTAATTTTTGCCATGTCGAGTTGTTAATTTGTGATAGAAGGATTGTTATGATCTGACGTGTCTTTCTTATGGTCAGCATCAACTGGAAACTAAAGCCGCTTGACGAGAGCAGCATTTACAACAGAGTAATAAAAGAATCAATGCTGCTTTTGTCGGAATGCAACAAACTATTCCTTGGCTACTGTCTGGCTGAGTTTTCTTATTCTTTTTTTTTTAGACTTTTCTATGCTGGAGCCAGGGAAGGACACCTCCCTGACAGTCTGAGCTTGATTCATGTAAAATGTTTCACACCAGTCCCTGCTCTCCTCTTCAATGTAAGTGACAGCCCAGCCCTGTGCCTGGCCAGGGCAGCCAGGGGCTCAGATCCAGGGAGTATCACACCTCACCTCCATCCAGTGCTTCTTCCAGGCTTCTCCTGCACTGAAGACATCTTCCTTAAATGCCCAAAGTTTCTAAAACTCATTGAGGGGGATGAGGATGTTATTTTGTCTGGTGGTATTTTATACAGTGGAAAGAGAATGGCTTGATTCACATTCATATGCTCTCTGAACAAGATTAGTGAGGAGTAAGTACAGTAGTATTACTTAGAAAACAGAGAATGGCTGAATATGTAATAGTATAGACCAGAGTTGTTTAAGTCGTTATGTGAGTTTTCAGAGTGTCAGTGGAGAAGAACATGGCAAGAACATCTCTCAGACTCGGCTATAGGCTGATTTTCTAGGACTCTAGTTACCCAGAGTGGCAAAGCACTTAAAATTAAATTCCTACCATTGGATGCCTATAGCAATATTGACTTTTTCCTGCTGTCACTATACAAATGAATCTTGTGACAAAAAATTGAGGAATCATAAGGTATAGAATTAGTGCAAATGATTTTAATAAATAATCCATAAATCTAACAGATTAAATTAAGAGGGAGGATATGCACAAACAGAGAAGGTAGAATCGTTCAAAAGGATTTCACTGCTCTTCATTTGAACATGTATTTCATTTGGTGTCTTCCATTGCCCTGTGTTACATATGGTTTATGAATAGCTTATCATACCTGTCCTGTTTGACATCAAATACTTTACTAAATAATCCCATTATGAATACTCTTCTCAGAGGGATTTTTTTTTTTGCACCAGTAAGATGAGCTATACTCTTAATACACCACCATTCTCCTTTTACTCAGTGGACTTGTTTTCTGCTCATCTATTAAAACAGACATTGAATTCCTGGTGGTTTAGGTCTTTCCATGCAGGCAGTATAGCATACTTGCATACTGCATAATTACTCTAATGGTCTCAAAGTGTGAGTGGACTGTGAGAGCCTCCAACAGTGAAACTAGATTAAAAGTTTGCTTTCAACCTAAAGCCAGCCAGAACTGCAGAGTAAGCCACTGCCTTCTTAGCAGCCTTCTCCATAGCACAGCAGAGTCTGGGGCTCCTCATCTGGCCTTCCTAGGAGGGTTTCTTGCTGGTGCTGAAACATAACTTCACAAACTCGACACCTCTTCAGCCAAATGCATTGGTCTCACTGTTATGTTTAAGGAAGACATACCAGAATGTTTCTCATAGCATATTTGCAGATTTCTCGGAGTTTTAAGTACATCCTTCTTTCAAGAATCTGATGTGCTAAGCCCAGACAAGTATGCCGGAAACAGGCTGTTTTATAATTTTATTACCTCTTTATTTTATAAGATATGTCTTTATTTTCACATAAAAAAGATTTTGTCTTTATTATCTTTAGGGCTTAATGACTTTGCTTTATCTCCTTGTGGAAGATGTTTTCCTCCTCATTAATTACTACTGCTTCAACTACTGGCTCTTCGTGGGTCTCTCTATTGCAGGACTAATATATTTGAGATATACTCAGCCCCGTAGACCACGGCCTATTAAAGTAAGTAAAGAAGAGAGGAAACAAGCCCTAAATGCCAACTAATGCATATGTTTATGTGATCCTTAATACCACAACCATAACATTGCCTGTACGTTACAGACTATTTATCAGCCATAGAAATCTTTGCAACATATAAGATAAGAAATGAAGGAGCAGATCCCATTTGGGTTTCCACAAGAACATCTGTTCTGGTATTTTTGCTGTGAGGTTGAAACAATATTTACCATTACTTTTTCCTTTCATTCAACCTTATAACTGTATTTATTTTTAAATAAATAAGGAATAAAGAAATGCCTGAGATCCTCAGCCTATCCTGGAACAACCCCCTTTTGTATTGTTCACAATGGACCTCAGTAGAGCTAGTAATGGGGGCTCCCAAGAGGTTAACACTCTGGTCAAACTTACATGAACTAATAAATTTATTAAACCCCCTTCAAAGCCCATAAATGCCCCAAAGTCTGTGCATGCAAAAGCTTGAATAATCAAATACATTTTGATAGTTCCCTCACACTGCATAGTGGTCATAGACAGTAAAATACAAATTTAATGACTGATTGTAGAAGAGTGTCTGCTATCAGTTGGGAGAGGGAGACTTCACAGAAGCAAAGCACACCTAAAACTTGTTTCTAGTTTTAATCCAGTGACTGTCCGGGAAGCAGGAATGGAAGTCCCCCAGTCACACGAAAACATGCACTGACTCCCATTTCACTGTGCTCTGTTGGCTCCATGACCTGCATTTCACCTCTGCAGTGATGCAGTAAAAATTATGAGAAATCCAAATTAATACCCAATCTAATTTCTTGCTTGTCACTCTCTTCCTAATCTAGTGCACCATTTTTACCAACACATGTTTTTTTCGTTTAAGTGTAACATCCATGAACACATGGTTCAAACAAAGGCATAAAATATCCTAAGCGCCTACTGCTAGTAAAAGTTTCCAGTCTTCCAGAGCCGACCAAATTTTCCTGAAGCATGTTCACACTTCAAACTCTTCCCCACAATATGTGGAAGACAAAGATTAAATCTTGCCTTACTGGCTGTTTTGCTACTAACTCTACTAAAGCAAGGATTACAGCCGGATTATAGATAATGACTTTAATTCCTATCAGCATTTGTCAGTTTAGTCACTGTCACAACTCTGCATACACTTTTTCCTTTCCTGTGATGTAGCAGTTGGTTTTCATCAACTTACATTTTTACCCTTTGTAAGGAAAAAGAAGTATTTATACCAGTAAACTCTCAGGAGTTTCAGCTAGTATTCTTGAGAAGGCTCATTACTACAGGCAGTCAAAAATATTTTAGTGAAAAATAAAACCAAAAAGAGGTTACTGAAACTTTCCTTACTTGTGGTATATTTGTTAAGAGCCCAGGCAAAATGGCTGTGAATCAGTCCATTAGTTCTGTACCATCAACGTGGTAATTGAAAGCCTAGTTGAGTTAGTTCCCAATCAATATGACAATTAAATATCTGCAACTGAAGTTAGAGGAAAAATCACCCATTACTGCTCAGTTTTAAAGTACTTCTTTCAAAGATTGATCTCTTACTAATTGAGTTTGTGCAGGCCTGAAAACAACAAAATGGTCAGATCCTCAGGTGTATGTCAAATAAGAGGCTCTCACTAGCATACACAGAAGGTAGCAAATTGTACTGACTGTAGGCAGTCAAACGAATCAGTACATAGTAGTCATATAGTCAATAGCTATATTTTTATTATTGACATGTCAGGCTTTGCAGATTAAAGTTAGACATCTTTACAGTAGAGTATTTACTACATCTTTTAATAAATGCTGGATTATTTTTTTTTTTTTGTCTCCACAGCTTAACCTCTTCTTTCCTATAGTATATTGTTTATGTTCCCTTTTCCTGGTCATAGTTCCTCTCTACAGTGATACAATCAATTCCCTTATTGGCATTGGTATTGCCCTCTCAGGCATTCCTGCATATTATTTGGGAGTCTATCTGCCAGTTGAAAAACGACCTAAATGTCTACAGTGGCTCTCTGGTAAGCAACATCATCTTGTCCTAGTCAGTGTGGCAAAATTCTGAATGTTCTTTCAGAAGAAAGAAAGAATAATTTTTTCCTAGAATCCTTTTTATTTATGAAGTTTTGTCATGCTTTTCTATACAGCATGTCTGAGATCATTTGCTTCATCGCGTAGTCCTGAGAACAAAACCATGCATACCTGTACAAAACAGTCCTGTATGTGGATATAATATGGTCATCTAATATTTGTGGTGTTGAGACATTTCAGTATGTTGGCTCAATAAAAGCCATGTAGGATTGTGAAGACTAAATGCTTGCAGTTTGATATTCCAGAAGGCAGAAATACCAGGACAGCATTGCTTCACATTCTGTCAAACGAATGGAATATCTGAGTTGGAGAAGTCCATGCATCTTCATAAATTATGAAATAATGAATTATTGGGCTGAAGGGTAGTTTCCACTCTTCAGATTCAGGCAGGCTTGAAAAGCAAAATTTTAATACTTTTTTTCAGTTTGAACTCAGCTATTAAGCTGACAATTCAATGAAAATGTTGATGAAAGTCTGATTGTACAAGACTTCATTTAATTATTGAGCTCCTTTTGCCTTTAGCTACTTATAACACGTGCTTAATCCAATTGATTAAGGTGTTCTAGTATCTTTCCTAGTGCTTTCAAATCCTCAGAATCCATATATTTGTCTAACACATATTATAACTTTGTCTCATATATTTTTGCTATGTATTACAGCTACAACAACAAAATATGTTCAGATGATCTTCTACTGTGCTCTGTCAGACCTGGACATAGACATGGAAGCTACAGCAGCTAAGAGTAAATAGAGTTGCTTTGACACTGAGAGTTGTGCCTTGACATTTCCTATCTGGAGCAACTTTTAACATCTGAAGTTCTCCCCATGTGTTCAGTTACACTAAAGCACTGACCATGTACTATGCATCAGTTTGATATCTGTTAATTTGTGCTTGTTTTATAAACCACTCGTGTTTTACAGGATTTTTTTAAAAAATGTTTGTAATAGTGAGTTATCATGTAACAATTTCAAACTATAAAGCACTGTATGAACAAACATTTATTAGTAGATAAGTGCTAAATATTAGATTAATTGCAAAATCATAATAAAAAGTATTAGCTCTAGTCACAATTCTAAAAAATAAATTGATAAATATAACAAAAGACAGACCGGGTGTTTGCAAGATTCAAAACCTGAGCTGGGAAGTAGAAGCCACAGTGTACTTATAAAAATATAACTAAATTCTTAGCCAAAGTAAAAAATATATGATTCAAACTGGTAGACATGCTTTGAGTCAATGTAGTATTAGTGTTAAACTACTCTAATGCATAATTCCTGGCAAACATAGTTTACCAAAAGGAGAAAACCAAACAATATCCCACATCTATTACTCTTTTGCAGAAGAGGTGTTTTCAGTAAATAAATTATACCATTGTAACTGAAGTACTTTTGCTTTCCAGCAGAACAACCTGCTGTGGAGCACTGTAAGGGACCGATTCATCTTCCAGGTAGTGTATATTGAGGGAAAACATGTTTTCATAGTGTCCATTTCTTGCCTAGAAACATCAAAGATGTGACCCCTAGAATCATATTAATTTTTTCCATGGTGGAACTTATTTAAGGTATTCACAAGTAGAAATTAAAATCCTTTGATGTTTACAAAACCTCTTGAGCCCTTACTGAACCCATCAGGCCTCAACAGTTCCTGCTGTCAAGGTAACCGGCAGGTCTCCTGCTGAGCATGCAGGGAGCCTCCAGCACCAGCTGCCAGGTCTTCACCTCATGTAGGTGCCTGTTGCACAATACCCAGCACAGGCACATGCGCTGTGCAAGCACACCCACCATTAGGTGCCATGAAAGAAAAGGGGAGTTAACAACTAGGACCATTCTCTTAAACATTAATTTTTTCAGTGTGGCACACAGGAATGTGCAACTAGTCCTAATTCTTATCCTTCTGAAATGGAAGAGACAATAACTGTCGTTAGAAAAAAGTCATCAGCCTTGTGACCTAGACCATAAAAACAGCTGCTCCAGCTCTAATATGGTTTGTTGATATGTAGTCCTGTTTGTTATCCTTGTTGGCAAGTCGTACTTCCTTTCTGTAATTGTATTTGAATATAACATCATTGTTTCTAATTTGAGTTTCATCATTCCTATTCAATTAACCCCAATTAAGGTAATTTAATCTTTTACAAGTCCCTGTAGCTTTTAGCATTATTGTCTTTTATTGATGTCTGCCCAGAGAAAGAGCAATGGAACAGGCAATCATTGCTACTTACTCTCTTCATTCTCTACCCATGTTGTAAAGTCATTTGCAGGATTATAATTTTGTGCATCTCCAACACAGTGTTTGCTGACAGGGCCCTTGTGAAACCTTCTATTTGCATTTCAATGCCATCTGCTGTTGCAGTTTCTTTTCTGCAGGGTTTTCTTTTCCTACAAAGTATGAATAATAAAAATGCACTAAATTAAGGAAAACATTACGCCGTTAGAGATGCATGTTTTGCTTTTTGGAAGCCACAGCTTTCAAGCACTAAAATCACAAGTATCACAATCACAAAACACAAAGAGGAAAGATGACCTGGGGTGTAGTTTAGTTTACCCAGCTCAGAACATCCCCATGTACTCTTCACACGCACAAAGAATACCTCTGTTACACTATAGCACCATTTTGATCCTGCTCTACAATTCTATGCAAAGATTGTGTTTTCACCCCATCTTTTACAAAGCACTGGTTAACAACAGAACATGGTCCCGGACTGCATCAGGGCACAAAGAGAGGACATTTGGCAGGTACCAAATTAAACATGACAGTCTTTGCCCCCACAGAGGTCAACGCTTGGCGCTGAGCTATGTGTCACACCAAGACAGCACTACAGGTAGTGTAATGAGGGCTACAGACTAAGACCCTTTCTATAGAGAATTCTGAGCTGAGAAACTTCTTTCTTTGTCTGTTTTTTGTCAAAATCTGGCTTTGAATGAATCTGTAAACTTTTGCAGCATGACACAAAAGCCTTTGTTTTCCTTCTTTCTGGACAGAAGGAAAGTAGTAGTCGGATGCAAGGTTATAAATGTGAATGTTATTGAAATTCTCTATGAACGTTAGAATCTCAGAAATATTGTGTTGATTTTTCACTCCTTACAAATAATACATGTAAGTTCTTGTCAAATACCTAAAGCAAGTCATAGATGATGAAGTGTTTAAATACATAAAACTTTGATCCTTGGAAAATGCTGTAGTTGTGTGGGTTCAAAGCCTAAAAATAGTACTGTGAATTAAATTTGCCCTGCCTTACATCTCACAAGTTGGTTTACCAGGAGAGCAACGAGACTTTAATACTTATTTGTGTTCTCTATAACACAACAAAATAAGCATTTATGGAAGCAAAAATTTCTAGTTACTCCAGGTGGGACTCCTTCTCACTGCAGTTATGAGCAGTTCTTTACCCAAACACTTTCTTGTTCTAAGAGTAAACACAGTTTTCTTACATTGTTCACAGATGCTCAATTATGCAGTCAAACAATAAACAGTTTTATTTTTTCAGAGATGGTCTTGGCATCCAAGCTAAGTATCTCATCATTACATAACAAAATATTTTGGCATCTAGTTTGTCAGCTGGCATCTCTGTGGTGGAAGGGACTGAGGTATGGGTAACACTGGAAACCTTTGGAAGACATAGCCTGTGGAGGTGCAGGCTGCGCTGCAATGTGTAATGGGATTCTGGCAGGCTGCAGGGACAAGAGACCCTGCAGAACAGCCCACATGCAGAGCTGGGGAAGGGTCTTTCAGGGACAAGAACTGGAGCAATACAGTACTTGGGAGTAGTACTAGCTCTTTAGGAATCAAAAAATACAACATTCTTGCTTTTTATGAAGAATCACAGTTCTTTGACTAAAACTAGGAGAAGAAAATTGATAGCAGATTGCATTTCTGTGTCAGCAAAGAAACCAGAAGTTGGTGTTGACAGAAGAATGACTATCAGCCACAGAAAGTTTGAAGATGCCTGGACTTTGCATGAGCCTGAAGAGCTGTAAGGGCTGTTGTGTGCTTCCAGGCTACAGAGGTGAAGAAATGCCTTCATATGTTAGGACGAGGATATTGAAGTGTGAAACAACCTGACAGATGCAGGACCTGACACTGGGCCAGGCCAGAGCTCTGTCACAGCATGAAGTGCCTTTGTCACATGTGTGACTTGAACTGAAGACACTTCCTAAATATCTCTTCTTGAAATTTATCTTCTTTGTGTAACTGGAACTTTAGAAGTATTATGGGACGATCTTTGAATCTGTAGTATTAGATCTGTCAAGTCCCCATTCTCTAGCTGATAAGCTATCAGGTTTGGTAAATATTTCCATTATTTTTCTGCAGGATTGATTTTTGCCTTACAAGGAGTGGCAGCCAAGCAACTATGTGAAGTGCGATAATTTTGCAAGTGGCTCAAAAGCTCTAAAATTTAAATAAGAAAAAGGTAAATGAGGAAAATAAAATGCAAACCTGAATAAGATGCCACACAGTAAGGTGAGAATAACTTCTTTATCTTGTATATCAGGAGCCTGAAAATTAGTTAAGTACTTAGGAACACACATTTAATGTAATGGATGTCAATAAAAAACATGAAAGATGAATGGGTTACCGAAATGTCTGGTTATTAGCTTCCTAGAAAGATCAGTATTAGAGTCAAAAGAAGGGAATGGAATTTGTTTTACATGACCATGGTTTTGAAACAGGAGAGGTCAACATTAATGCAAATGATTGTGAGACGATCCTCTTCTAACAGGAAGAATAAATTAGAAGGAATTGGTTCATGCTACAATTCAAAAACACAATAGAAATTAGTAGCTGTGTAAAGAGCTGGTCACCCAAAATGTGCTATCTGTCAAGTGATGGAACTGAATACACTTCAGCATAGAAACAGAACAAAGATTAATTCAGCAATATATTTACATACTGCTCAGAAGTGTTAATTTCACAGAGCCAAAACCAAGTGTGAGCCATACCTTCTGGAGGAAGGACAAAGAGTTTGAACTGGAAAAAAAACTGCTTGAGACTGTTAAGGAACATTTTACCTACATGCAGAAACCAGAGGGGAAAAAAAAAAAAAAAAAAAGGAACATACACTGGTTTAAAACTAATATTTTCTTCCTCTTTAGAGAGGAAGTGCAAAGAGTCATTTAGAAATAAGAAGAAAGGCAGATTTGATGGTAATGACCATAAGTTCAAGGATAAGCTGCTGAACAAGAGGCCTCACCCATTCAGATGTGCTTCTGCAGCACAAAAGAAGAATTTTAGAACCTACTTGCAGTGACACAGTATGTTCTCGGGTCAAAATATTCTCATTATGACGATATTACCTTATTTGTGATTAGCCATTGCACTTGCCCATACCATCCCATCACATAAGGAAACCTGCAAATTAAATTCACCTTTCTCTTGTTATCTTGGGAGTTCGATCCTGTCTCAGCTTGTGTGTGGTCAGGGAAGCAGAATTTAAAATCTCCAGTGGAGTTACATTTGACTCCACAAGGGGGAGAACTTCTTTGTTTGAGACTCCAGGAAAGAGAGCCCGTTGTTCTGAGACCCGCTGCTCAGAGCAGCAGAATTGGAGCGATGTGTATATTCCTGCCCATAACAACAGCCCTGGGAAGAACAGACTTAGCTCGAGTGAAGAGTGTCAGCTACATATTCTGAATAACGCTGTACAACAGCCTGCTGCAAATGCAAACGAAGATGATGTCAAAGTTCAAACATTCCTCCTTCCTTATAGAATTGCCTTTGTGTCTGTAGCAGAAGACAGATTTTCTGATCGTGGCTGTTTCCTATATATAATAGCATATATGAATAGTTAAATCAAAAGGATAACATCCTTTTCAGAACTTCCCCATTAAACATAAATAATAAAAAACCCCTAATAATAGCTAATAGATAATTATTTTATGGAAATGAAAAAAAAAAAAATATTCTGTTTGATTGTCTGAGCAGTTCTCCATCTTCTTACTTTCCTTTTTTCTTCTTCATCTTTTTCTCAGATAAAATTTGTGAAATCTCCAAGTCCCTCTGTTGTTTGGTAGTGAAAAGATATTTATAAAGACAGCCTTTGGAAAACACAGTTCTTAGGTCACATCAGTTGCCTGTTGACCTCCTGTCCATATGATGTCAGTCCATAGGCAGCTATGGGCTTTGTTCTATATATATTTGTTATTTTTCCATATCACTGTTGAATTCACTTATGCTTTCAACTGCCTTCACGAGTAATCCCTTAGCTCTGCCCACTTAGCGGAATACCAAGCCATCCTTGCCTTTCATCTCAGTTTATGATATCCACCTGCTGCCAGTAATTCTCTGGATACATTAAGGTACTCTGAATTAGTTTCTGCCAGTAATAGCTCCAAGTGAATAATATGCACAGAGCAGCCAAAATCTCTATAAGCAGTTGCCAGCAAAAGGTAGCAAGTTGAGAAGGGTATACAGGTTTCATATTCCTTTCTTCATTTTGCTTATTTTTCTCTCGGGCATAGCACCTATATTAGTTGCAGTGCTTGCTTCAAATTTGTATACTGGCATACTGACTTCCCTCCATATATCTGAGTTATTCATTCTTCAAAATGTGTTAAGTAGTAGCAGACTTGACAGTGTTCCCACTTTCTGTTCATGCCCTCGTTTGTCAGCTGTGCAGAGTTTCTGACCCTATGAGGTTGCTTGCTAGGCAAGCATGGTGGCACTTGGGTCATTTATAATAGTATCACCTTACACCCTTGCATTGCACAGGCTTTGCCTTTTCCTTCTTCTGTGGGACACAAATTTCAGCAGCACTGTTTGGACCCTCTGCATCTGAGAAGGAAGTTACTGATGCTGAAACAATTCCGGTTGACTCAAAATGTACCTCTTCACCTTCTGTGTGAACTCACTGCACTGAGCACATCTGCCCTGGCAAGAGTCGCCAGTGAGCAGGATTTATTCCTAACATTCACTGTAACTAATAGATCAAATCCCAGATATACTAAATATTGAATTGAGACCTAAAGTCATTAAGGTGTTTCTGCTTTTCTGGGACAGTGCAAATTACCAGACTTCATGTGTGTTTTGGTACAAGTGATCTAACTTTCTAAGAGTTTTGAGGCTTTTTGGAGAGCAAGGTTTATTCGGTAATCTATATAATCTGATTCTTGTTCCAGGTAAGAATTTGGCTGTATGACAAACTTTCAGAGACCATTGGACCACTCTCAGGGTCTGACCAGCCTTAGATGTTGCTGTAAACTTCCTCTTTTGGGGATCTCAGGAGCAGCAAAGAATGAGAAGTGAGGAGATTAAAAACTCTAGAACAAAAAGAATGAAGATATTTCTTCTGTTCAGCAAATGGCAATTATTTTTTCCATAATAAAATGCTAAACCAAGAAAATCAACCAAGTACCTTCCACACTCAAAGAATATATTTATTCCTTAAAAAGACAGGACACTAGAAACCAGGTAAGATCAAACTGCCCAGGAGAGGTTCACGGAATCACAAGGAGAAATGTGACCGTGATTTTATCCCCTCTCCTCTGTTAGACTGACTTGTCCTCCTACAATTTATCAAGACAAACATTTTTATTTTGAATGCAGAAAACATTTTCTTTTACAAACAGCTTCACAAACAATCTAGGTGCTGCCTGGGGACTAGTCATGTAGTAAATGACTGCCAAAACAGGTTTAAAGTGTAGGAGTGTGGGGCAAAGAAAAGGATTCAAGAATCAATTTCTTTTTGCTTTAAGGTATTTCACAAGCTGACTACATGAAGTATCTGGTTTCGTGAGTAATTATGAGAAGCCTACTACCATGGTATTGGATGCAACCTGCAAATAAACAGCATAAAGATTGCTAAAAATCATGCTGGCTTTACTGGAACTATTCCAGCCTTCTTCAGCCATGCATATTCTCAAAGTAATTTTATTTTAGGTTAGGGATGAACAATATTAACTGATCCTTACATATCAATATGTCAAGATTTGGTCTGACCACAGTGTATGAAAAGTATTACAGTCGATGGATATTTGTAATTAACATTAAGCGAGGATTCATCCATCTTTCCTTTCTTTATTTGACAAACAAGATGGGCATTTTTCTTAAGTCTTTCTGTGTTTATTAACTTACTTTGCAATGGACAGTAATAAAAGAAGAATAAACATCCCAGTGTCTCTCCTGGAGAAGCTTGGGCTGTTCTGACAGGTTCAGTGAATCTGTCATGGTCTGTCACTCTCCTCAGTGTCTCAGTCCTACCACCACATCTGGAGTGAAAGTGCTGGTGCTCTCTGACATGCCAGACATCTCAGGGGAGTGGACTAAGTTTGTTCAGTTGTGTCTTGATTTTTTAAGAGGTAGCCTTTTGATCCCCCCTGCTTTTTTTCTAGTTCCAAATGTCCCCATTTCCTAATAATAGGGACTGAGCAAGCTTTCCAGCAAGTCCATCAACACCAGCCAAGCTGTTGATCAGATCAAAATTCCTGCAAATTGCCACCCCTTTACATCCTAGGTGATGTTGCACAGAAATTAAATGAGCATAGCTGGATCCAAAATAAAAGGATTCATAAAATGTACATGAACATGGCTACATATTGCAGCATTGAATAACTTTTGATGGTTCCTCAAACAGCCCATGCTGAACTCTCCAAGAAGACACTAATAAACTTTCCTTTATGTCTTGGATGCCCTGAGAGGTCCATAGGAAGAGCTAGGTGCCTGTACACCATGAGCTGCTGTCATTATCAGCCTAAAGAAGGGCAAGTGAAAGGTTACAGTATCTGAGCGAGCAGTAAATGCCTGCCACATAAAATTACACAAAGCCACATTTTAAAAGTTAAATACAGGAGCAGACATGTTATATTTCTATTTTTATGAATGGATTTCCACTTAGAAATGCTTATTTGATTTTACATATTGTCTAGATATGCCACTGAAAGCTATGTCATACTTAACAGAAAAAAGAAATAGAATAACTCTCTTTTCAGGGCAGAATGAGGCATGAAGTAGAAAGGGAAAAGAAACAACAGAGGGGATGCTGGGATTTGCTGAACAGTTTTATGACCCTTTGCTTGCAGACTTCTCAATGTGCCCAGTAAGTTAAGCTTTCTGATGAGGGTTTCTCAGAGATATAGTCCACTATAGAGAAACTGTTTTGGGATTTCAGTTATTTTCTTGTTTTCCCTTCTCCTCAAGCCCCGTCTCTTTATGTTGTATATATTATACTTCCATTGCAAACAACATGCAAAAAGGATGAGGGCACAGCCTCAGGTACTGGCTTCAATTTAATTTTCACCATGGGGTTCACCTTTCTCAAATGAGGAAGTATGAGTCATTCACAGAGCTTTAAACTAGACCTGAAGGGGGAGGAGGTAATTATCATGCTTGCCTGTGACAAGACAACATGCAAAGGTTAGAGGGTCAAGGATGCTAGTGAGGGCCCTCAGCCTGCTGCTCTGAGATGCTGGTACACTGGAGTGCACTTGAAGACTTACAGAGATGAGTCAGGGGCTCCTGAGGTAATAGGAGCCCACAGAGAAACACTGGTTAAATACCTCAAAGTAATTAAGGTGTGTTCCTCTAAGAAGGTAACATGGCCAACAGTACAGCTGAAATGCCTCTACACCAATTCACACAGCATGGGCAACAAACAGGAGGAACTGGAAGCCACCATGCTGCTAGAAAGCTACAACCTAGTTGCCATTACTGAAACTTGGTGGGATGAATCCCATGACTGGAGTGTGGCTATTGATGGCTACAGGCTGTTCAGATGCAACAGGCAATGAAGGAGGGGCAGAGGGGTTGTCCTGTACATCAAGAAATGGGTAGAGTGTGAAGAGCTGTCTCTGAAGAATAAACACGAGCAAGTTGAAAGCTTATGGGTAAGAATTAGAATGGAGGCAACAAAGGGAACCTTGTGGCTGGTGTCTACTAAGGCTACCGATCAAGAGCAGCCTATTGATTAAGACTTCTTACTCCAGCTACAGGACACATTGTGTTCACAGGCTCTTGTCCTGCTGGGGGACTTCAACCACCCCAACATCTGCTGGAACAGTAGCATGGTGAGCTGTAGGCAATCCAGAAGACTCCTGGAGTACATTGAGGATAGCTTCTTAAGCCAGGTAATAGCCCTACCAGAGGCGATGCAATACTGGACCTGATGGTTACCAGTGCAAGTGAAATCATTGGTGACATCAAGATTGGAGGCAGTCTGGGCTGCAGTGATCAAGCACTGGTGGGGTTTACAGTCCTGAGAGATATATGGGACAGGCGAAGAGGCAACTCAGGACCCTGGATTTTAGAAAAGCAAACTTCCAACTGTTTAAGGAGTAGTCAGTAGGACCCCATGGGAAACTGCCCTCAGGGACAAGGGAGCAGAACAGACCTGGCAGATCTTTAAGGACACTTTTCATAGAGCATAAGAACTCTTGATCCCTATGTATAAGAAATCAGGAAAGGAAGGCAAGAGACCAGCATGGAGTCAAGACCTGCTGGTCAAACTAAAGGGCGAGAAGGAAACAGGCAGTGGAAGCAGGGACAGATAGATATCCTGGGAAGAGTATAGGGATGGTCCCTGGTTGTGTAGGAAGGCCAAGGTGCAGCTGGAGCTGAACTTGGCAAGGGCTGCAAAGAATAATAAGGACTTCTACAGGTATGTCAGCCAGAAAAGAAAGGTCAGAGAAAGTGTAGCCTCCTCCCGCCACCTCAATGAACAAGACTGGCAAACTGGTAAGCATGGTCGAGGAGAATGCTGAGGTACTCAACTATTTTTTTGCCTCAGACTTCACTGGCAACCTCTCTTCACATACCTCTAAGTGGATGGACTGCAAGATGGGGACTGGGGGAGCAAAGTCCCTCCCACTGTAAGAGAAGATCAGATTAGTGACCACCTGAGGAACCTGATGAGATGCATCCCAGACTCCTGAGGGAATCGGCTAATGTAGTTGCCAAGCCACTCTCCATGATGTTTGAAAAGGCATGGCAGTCATATGAAGTCCCCAGTGACTGGAAAAGGGGAAATATTACACCCACTTATTAGAAGGGTAGAAAGGAGGGCCCTGGGAACTACCAACCTGTCAGCCCCACCTCTGTGCCTAGGAAGATCATGGAACAGATCCTCCTAGAAGCTATGTTAAGGCATGTGAAGGACAGGGAGTTGATTTTGTTACAGCCAGCATGGCTTCACCAAGGGCAAGTCCTGCCCAACCACCTAGTGGCCTTCTATGATGGAGTGGTTACATCAGTGAACAAGGGAAGAGCTATGGATGACGTCTATTTGGACTTCTGTAAGGCCTTTGACACGGTCCCCCACAACATCCTTCTCTATAAATTGAAGAAGTATGGGTTCGATGGGTGGACTGTTCAGTAGATGAGGAATTGTTTGGATGGTCACATCCAGAGGGTAGTGGCCAATGTCTTAATGTCTGGGTGGGGATCAGTAACAAGTGGTGTCCCTCAAGGGTCTGTACTGGGACCAGTACAGTTTAATACCTTCATTGATGACACAGATAGTGGGATTGAGTGCATCCTCAGCACATTTGCAGATGATGCCAAGCTGAGTGGTGCAGCTGACATGCCTGAGGGATGGGATGCCGCCCAGAGGGACCTGGACAAGCTTGAGAAGTGGGCCCATGTGAACCTCTTGAGGTTCATCAAGGCCAAGTACAAGGTCCTGCACATGGGTTGGGGGAACCCCCAGCATCAACACAGGCTGGGGGATGAAGGGATTGAGAGCAGTATTGAAGAGAAGAACTTGGGGGTACTGGTGGATGAAAAGCTGGACATGAGCTGACAATGTGCAATTGCAGTCCAGAAAGCCAACTGCAACAAAAGAAGGGTGGCCAGCAGGTCGAGGGAAGTGACCTCGACCCTCACCCTCTCTAATCCACTCTTGTTAGACCCCACCAGGAGTACTGTGTTCAGCTCTGGAGCCCTCAGCACAAGGAAGATATGGACCTGTCGGAGTGGGTCCAGAGGAGGGACACAAAAACAACTGGAGGGATGGAACATCTTTCCTATGAAGAAAGGCTGAGAGAGTTGGGGTTGTTCAGCCTGGAGAAGAGAAGACACCAGGGAGACCTTTTTGCAGCCTTTCAATACTGAAAGGAGGCTTATAAGAAAGAAGGGGACAGACTTTTTAATGGGGCCCATAGCAATATGATAAGGGGTACTGGTTTTAAACTAAAAGAGGGTAGATTTAGACTAGATATAAGGAAGACATTTTTTATGATGAAGGTGGTGAAACACTGGAACAGATTTCCCAGAGAGGTCGCAGGTGCCCCATCCCTGGACACATTCAAGGTCAGGTTGGACGAGGCTCAGAACAACTTGATCTTGTTGAAGATGTCCCTGCTCACTGCAGGGGGCTTGGACTAGATCACCTTTAAAGGTCCCTTCCAATCCAAACTGTTCTATGATTCTGACAAACATACATTGCCTTTCTAGCCTAAACTCTTTCATGGGCTTAGCCAGCTGTGCCTGTAAGACCTGTGTTTGAGTTAAGGCTGAGTTCTCGTACAGTTCAAGCACACTCAAGCCACTGTAGGTGGTTTTGATGTTTGGGGATCTGAGATGTAACCTGTGCAATGACAAGTAATTCATCTATCTCTTTCTAAGCCTCAGCTATTTAAAATGATGGTAACAGGGGTTCTTCACAGCATGATTGTTTAAGCACGTTCCTTAAAGATAGGATGATGCTTAGATGCTTCAATAAGACTTTAGTATGTACTTTTTTAGAGCTGCACAGTCTATAATACATCAGCCAGACTTTTCTAAACCTTCATGTAATATTTAGGCTACAGCTTTGCATTAATTTTTCTGGTTGCTGTCAGCTGAATTATGGAAAGGCTGTGAATTCTTCTTTATTTCAAAAGGTTTTAGAATAGTAGAGATCTTATTTCACACTTCTGAGTGTTTCTAGAAGGAAGATGAGGTTTGGGATACCTAGAAATTCACGCTTTCAGTCCCCACGCTGCCTCTTCTGTCACTATGGAGAAGGATGTGGAAAGATATTTCTCAATACAGAGACTCACACAGCACTTAAAAAAACTAGTCCCAGACCCAAAGCCTTTCCCCTTTTGAGGACATTCCAGCAGCAATCACCTGGGAAACGAGGGGTGAGATGCAGGGAAAAGGCTGTTCCCCTGCAGGACGATACTGTTCTGCTGTGGCAGGTCCAGGATTACAAAGGGGAGCCCAGGTTAGCTGCCTCCCCCTGCACTGCCATCCACAGCACTTGGGCACATCCCTCACCCTGATTTCACTAGACAGTAAAGTTTCCCTTACTACATACCTCGCACATTTCTCAGACAGGGAAACTGATGGGAGCGGGGGGGGTGGGGGGTGTAAACATCATCAGCTTACACGAACTGCAGTCATTACAGTCCTACAGTTTCTCAGAGCTCTGCAAAAACACCAGCATTGCCATATGGTATCTCCCACACCAGAGGTTTTACATCCTGTTGACATCCATGGCACGTCTAAACCAATACTACTGTATAACTTAAATTCCAGGTTAGAGAGAGAATGGGGATTGACAGCAGGTCAGCCTCTCATGAAATTGGGACAATGTATCAGCACAGGCTAAGGTGGGATAACACATCCTCCTGAATACAGCTCAGCCTATCCATTTCTGCTAAAGGTTCAGAACAGGGCGTTATTGCAAGATCAGGTCCTTAGGGCAAAAATCTGTGACTGAGTCACCTTTGTGCCTCCAACACCCTGGGCTCAAGCAGCACTGGTTGGTTTTCAGTTGCCCTGTGGCGCTATCACACTTAGCAGGATGAAAAAGGCTGTTAACACAGACATGGTCACTAGGAAAAGAACATCTGGGGATAATTTCTCTGTGTGAAGTAGGGCCAGGTTAGACATTTTTGACCCCTAAGTGCACTATAGGGAACTATCAGAGAAATGCTGTGCTCTGGTTGATCACATGCACCAGAGCAGTCCTGTGGTACCACAAGCATCTGAGGATAAATGACAGATCAGAGCTCAAGACGATAGCTGGGTAGACCAGGCAGCAGACACGCTGAGGTTATGAAGCTATGTAGGAACATGGAGCCTTCTGCACAAACGGGACAGACACTCAGCATCCTACAGCCAGAACAGGAATATCCACACTCTGACATCTACCGGGATATAAATAATCCTAATTAAGTAACTCCTGCATTGATAGGCTTGGGGCTGACAGTCCTTAAGTAGTGTGAGCTGTGCTTGTGCTGTTCAGCTTTGAGAGTCAGCAGGGCTGGGCAGTGCCTGTGGGAGACAAGGGAGGACAGCAATACTTTCCTGCTGGTATTGTCTTAACTTACTGTTCAAAAGTAAAAAATCAGGCTCTCAAATTAATAAACCTAAAAAAACCCCATGAGATCTAAACCAGCAGTGTTGAATTCTTTTCTGTCAGGCCTTTTAGCTTCTCTGTACTTAAGTCACATTTCAAACCTTCCTTTGCAATAATGAGGCACGGAAAGGCTGTTTGTTCAGATAGGTTTGTTCTTTTATTAGTTACTTTTTGGTTTTAAAAGGAGAGAGTACTACAGAATCGAAAGATTCAAGTTAGAGTTTAACCAAAACCACTGAACAGTTTAAAGTGAGGAATACAATGAATAGATTTTAACAACTACCCTCCTTGTGAAAGTCTGAAAGGAAGGCAATCAGAGGTGCAGCTGTGGTCACTCTGCAGTTTCCAGGTATGGCTGATGGGCCGCTTCTGGCCATACATTCTCAGCACTGCGCTTCACCTCTGCATTGAAGTCCTTCCAAACATTGTCACAGGAGCACAGAGAGAGCCAACAGTAAATGAGCTGATGTGGAACCACGGAATAAATCAGCAATGGGTGTGCAAGCACAACAGCAATCTTTCTGCAACAGCCACACTAGCAGAAAACACAGATTTAAGAAGGCCTTATACCTGTTTTTTTTCCTTTCTCCACACACCAGCACTTTACTTCTCCTTTTCAATTTCTTTCTCTTGCTTTTTTTTCCCCTACTCTTTCCTTTTTTACCATTTCACTGCCAAAATTAGATTTTCTTGAGAGTTATTTTACTATATACAACAGTAATAAGGACAGCAATTTCTTTTCATTGCCTCCTTTTTTCCCGTCCCCCCCCTCAAAATTTGTTTTAATGACTTGTCCTAATTAAGTTTGAACAAATTCTTTTTTATGATCCCAGATTTTCTATGGTGTGATCACTTAACCTGCAAATTATAATTGTTTAATTGTATAATGTAGACTGATCATTATAATTAGTACCTGTTACCCCCCTTTTAGTCTTCATTATAGCTTTACACTCAAGGAAGCTAAGACATTTCCATCCCTTCCATTTTAGGAATAAACAGGATACACTGTCCTAAAAGAACATGTTTGTCTTCCAAATGCATATCGCTTTCATATAATTTCTTTAACTTTTAAAAAGAGAATTTCATGAGTGATATCTGGCTAAGTGTGGTAAGAGTTAGACCACAGTTTGAAATAAAAACAATACTTCTGTGTTTATTAGAAACAGAAATCAAACCAATGTTTATTAGAAACAAAAATCAAACCAATGTTTTTGGGGTCAAAATGACATATTCTAGCTGAAAATTTGGCCAAAGATATTTTCAAGAGGCAGCTCTGTCTCACCATTGCATTAGTAAATCTAGTCCTCTTCACTGAAAAGATGAATAATGGATGGTACAGCTCCCCTTGCAGTAACTTACCTTCCTTGTAGCATTCCGTATAATGAAGAGAGCCATTTGGTACCCAAGCTAATGATTTCATAGGAATGCCCTGCAATGCAGATAAAATTCAAAACCGATTGATCTGAGTTTGCTCTAGAAAGGAAAGGATAAGCAGAAAAGTGAAAGGCTCTAGAACAGTCAAAATAAGCTCCGAAGTCCTGTGGGTTGTGTTTCAGAATATGCATAAATCCTGGATATGTAAAGCTTCTTGTCCCTGCAAGGCTGGTTGACAAACATCATTAAAAACTGCCACTTCTTTTTCAGAAAAGTCATGCTTCTGTAAAAAGTTTAAGATATGAAAAATAAATCTAGTAATCTTCACAGAACCTGGTTAAAGTTTTAATTGGTGAGCATTTAAGATTTTTTTTTCTTTCATTCACTCTGAACTCAGGTAAAACGGTAGAAGAAAAGTTACTGAATTACAAAATTATTTTAAGCTGTCATATTTTTTAATTACCAGCACATCACTGATGCTGAATAAAAACAGAAACACATTTTCATCTGCTATAAATGGCAGAAGTTAATACAAATTGACACTGCTCTGGTGACACTTAATAGTCTGTATAACCAAGACGTGAGGAAGTAATTTACAACATTTTTTATTTTTGTGTTAGATTACTTGGAGTATCTCTTATGCATTTGACATTTCATTCCCAATAGCACCTGGAAAACAGCTTAAAGGTTTTAAAAGGTTATTGACTTAGTGTCTGTACCTACAGTCCTTTATTGACCTAAGACAATAGCCAGTAGGCGTTTTGCTCTGATTTAGCTCCAAAATTTTTCTTTATCAGACCTAGCCTGACAATTTTGCTCTGCATTTTCATTCATGAGAGTATGCCTGTATTTGATATTCCTGTCTGTATTCACTCTTACGAAGTGCAGATTTGCCAGTGGAACAGAGAGTTGCAAAGGCCTTCTACAGCCCTCACCAACATGTTTCCAGCATCAGGAGTCTCTTAGTTCTACATAGGTTTGATTCATATGGGTGTTTACCTGCATACTGCTATTGAGAAAGGCAGTTAATCCTACTGGTGAAATAGTTCTTGGTACCAGCACTAGCTCTGCCCTATGGCCAGTTTCTGTAGTGTACTGCCAGACTAGTTTAGCTTTCACAGCGCAGTCGTAACAGGGACATTCTGCAACTCATCCAGTAGAGTCCAGCAAAGCAGTACTATTTTCTCCCTTCCACATTTTCTTTTCTCTCCAGCTGTTCTCCTCCCTTCCTAGGGAGCTTGCAAGGAAACTTCTTTATTTGTTCTTCCTTCTATTCCCTTCCTGGTTTGCTAATTCCTCCTTACTGCTGCCCTGGAGATTGCCAAGTATCACACCATTCTCTCTCCTGCTGTATTTCAGACTTCCTCCTCCCTTTCACCCAGTCTTGTTTATAAAATCTGTGAAATATGGAAGTCTTCTGTTCAGAGTTTGCACAGTGTATTGCACTTGTGTTTGCTGGTGATTGTGAAAGGCTATTGTTTATAATTAATGCAGTCATCCCAAGCTATTTGCAAGTTCAGAAGTTCCCTATTTTATCATATATTTACAGACTTCGAGCTAGAAAGCATCCCTGACCATTTTAACCGTGACTTCACACCACAGAAATAACAAATCACCTCAATGGAGCAAACTGTTTACCCTGGTGTTTATGCTATTTTAAAAGGATAGAGACCCTGTTGCATCACAGAATATGTCTAGAATGTCTAAATTAATTTAAAGCTGTAATAGTATAGCCACTGCAAAACCTTTCACAATGTGTAATGTGCTAAAATAATAAAAATGAGCGAGGCATGAGGCCTTCTGAAAAGTTTATTTTAGTTGTCACCTAGGGGGCAGCAGGGCCCCAAGAACAGAAAACCTTCAGCGATGCTGGGGAGGGCACTTCCCCACAACCACTGGCACAGAGTGGAAAGTTCCCTTTGTAACGCAGGGAGGGCCACTGCTGGGACCAGATGGAAGCAAGTGATGGCAGCCTGGAGAGGGCCGGGTGGTGAAAGCCTGGCTGCCAGGGGAGAAGGAGACACTGGGCTAGGAGGTCCCCCCCAAAAGTGAGCCACACGGTTGTACCAGCCCTTGTTGGAAACGGGTGCCCGCACCAGTCCAGATGGGAATGTTCAGAATGGATCTACACCCTAAGAAGAGCCATGTTATTTAAAATGAACTAAAATACAAATTAATTAAACCACACTTGTGCCAAGAAATTGCAAAAAAATGGCTGAGAGAGGCCTGATATCCACATGTCTACAGTACAGTTTCCTTCAGAAAGAAGTAGGCCGGTAGGTCATTGAGCTTGGTTTACTGATTATATTGACACTGGCTCACTCAACTAATTAAAATCCTCATTAGTGATCTTAACTGAATATCTGCAGTTTTCAGGTCAGGCTTCTGCCTACATTCATTTCTCTGATCCTGGAGTTAAAGTGCAGGGAGTCAGCAGCAGAAAATAGCTCTTCCCAGCTACCTCACCCTCTTCTTGTACGTCCTTGACAAGAGACTTGATCTGTTTGACTTTCTTTGCCAGGTTGTAAATTGAATGAAAGAACTTCTCACTTGTCAGACACACAGAAACTAATTTCCTAGTAATTGAAAAATAAGGTGTCAGAGAAAAACAGATTAATTTTATTTATTCAATCATGGACATTAGTCTGAGGTGTTTGTGAGCCATATACAGGGCGACTGGGTAAGTACCCAGAAGACTTTGTGTTGCAATAGATTTTAAGCTGTATACACACAAGTGATAAAAGCACTCTAAAAACTCGTGACTGAGGTACCTAGCAGTAATAGTGTTGTGTGCAGGCAGTACAGACTTGCTTGATTAAAAAAGGAGAGTGCAGGACTTGCATGTGGAGGTGTAGATAACTGTATATAAACACTGTTAGAGCCAAGTACTGCGTCACCAGCTTCCCCTAAAGCAGTGATCAAATAAGTTTTCCTTGGCTTACTATGTCTTTAAAGGCCTGAACACCCTTGTGTTCTTCAGGTAATAGGTTCACAATATTGTGTTTCCACAGTGCACTTCAGGGTTTCTGACTTTAAAGGAGACTCTTCTGAGCCACATACGCTAAATACAACTGTTAAGATTCATGCTGATTGAAACAGATGAATCTCCATTAAATAAGCTGAATGTACCTACTGAAAACAGAAATGGTACATTAGAGGTCAAGCCATCTACCTCCTTCTCATTCTTTTATGAACAAAGTTTAAACTGGGTCTGAGAATATTTGATAAATTTGTTTCTGTAGTAAAAACCGTCCCCTGTCATCTTGTCACTAAGGATGCTTTGCAGTTTGTTTGACCCATATTTGAATATGTCTACTCCACAGCTGCAAACACAAAAAACAAAATAGTGAAGAAATCTTCCTTTCTTTTTTAATATTATATGGCTATAGTGTTTGACACCTCTTTAAACACTGCTAATACTCCATTTTCTATTAAGAATTATTATCAATTTCCCCTTTTAATAAAGTGCTAGTATAAATAGCACTTTTATAGTAAATAGTTTTTTAGCTGTTGCTTTACTGGAGAAGCATTGGATAGTAGTCTCAGCTAATAACAAAACTACATGTTTTCTATTGTGTTCTAAACATAGGAAAAAAAAAACCTCTTTTCTAGATTATAAATCTAAATACTTTATAACCCTATAGGTCATCTGGAATTTAAACTTTTATTTTCATATCTCAGGTAGGATATAATCACCCAGACATATTCTGAATCATTATTTCAGAGCCCAAAGAGAAATATCAGTCAGGGAGGGGATGGAAAAAACCCTTAAGCGAATAGAATATGTACTTTGTCACTAAGATAAATGATGAATTAGAACAATTATTTGCAAAATGACAAGATGAAGTGTTTCTTCAGTTAAATATTTGTATTTCTTTATGTAATATTTCAACAGTCCTGACAACATTAAATTTTAAAAACTGTATGATTGCATTAAAAATGCCTATATTCTATTTTCCTTACTGAGTATTTTTTACCCATAAACCCCAGATAAAAAATATCAGTACAGCTGCATCAATCAATCCAGGGTGGGTCATCAAGGAAGCTGAGTGCCTGGCTAATGCAACTGTAGCGGCCATTTCATTGTATCAGTGTGAGATAAAGCCTCACCGGTGCAGCGGTGCTCTGGGGCCAGCAGCTGCAGCAGCTTGTGAGGGAAGCCATTTCTCCTCTCTCTGACAAACCCTCAGCAGAAACAGTCCCACACTGCCCTTGGAAGGGCCATGTCAAAGCTTTTGGTCATGAGGGCTGGTGCAATCTGAGACGGCCAAACTACACGAGGCAGCCTCATGTCCCACACAGTGAAATCGCTGTGCCCACATCCTTCTGAGTGTGCTGGGTGGGTGTGTTCAGGACTGTGTCCTGCACAGGATGAAACTACATAATATGGCAAATTCCACGTGATGTGGGACATCTGTTGAGGCTAGGAACTGGCCAACCTCTGAGCAATCCCCCACTGCTTGAGCCCAGGCCCAGAGCTCCGGGTACTGCCCAAGGATAAGGAGAGAACCTCAAGGGGGTCATCCTGTACAGCCTCTGCAGATATAAGATTGGGGACTGATTGTTTTCAAAGACTGTCTTCCAAAGAGCACTAAGAATTAATTTTATATTATTTGCTGTATTAAAGATACATCATTAGCTTTACGAATGACTTTCCACAACATAAGTCTCCACTTGGAAAGAATGGAAAGACTCTGGTAGAGCCAGATGGAAAATATAGAATATACTGTGATGAAAGAAGATATAATTTTAAAACAAAACATTTCTGCTAAGTAGTTTGAAATCAGACTCTAGAGTCATGTCACAAGAGCTTTTATTCTTAAACGAGTATGCCCTAAATGCTGAAAACACCAGCGCACTACAATACCATTATCAAATACCTCAGGCTTTTCCATGTTTCTCGTATGAAAAAAAGGAAAGACATTCTGGAAGCATATTCTCCCAGCTGGAGATAAAAAAGTTCCATAGTATGAATTGATTTGTATGTGCCTGACTCCTGGTGAGAAGTAGAGAGGTACACAACTTCAAGGTCAGGAAGCACTAGAGATTAAGAACTGCTGCAACTCACATGCTACATTTTTATTATTATTATTATTTTATTGTCGCATGGAGAAGTTATATATTTATCTTTCTAAAATCAATGGTCTGCCCAGACTTCATCCCTCCTTACCACTCTAGGTTTTTAATCAACCAACCCTCAGAAAAAGTGCTGCCCAAACTTAGCCCCAAACTGGAAGTTCCTGGGATCAGTGACCAGAGGCTGCCAGGATCCTTCTCTCAGATGTGACACAGTGAGACCAGTTTCAGTGCCATTTGCAAAATAACTACTAGCTCTTTTCTCTTGTGTTCCACTAAGGAATACAACAGCTGTATGATAGTTCTGCAACACACTGTCATTCCCAATCCCCAAACAATTAAAAGTGCTCACAGCACCACTTCAGTAAATCTTCCAAGGTTTAATACTAAATAATAGTGTTAATGTTAATCAGTTTAATACTAATGTTACAAGCATCACAAAGGCAAACTACCCACCTGTACTATGTACTCGATGAAACTCTAAAGCCTTCTCTCTTGTGGAGAACTTGGTCATGTAAGGGTAGAATATACAAGCGAAGATTCAGGGAATAAGGATTTGAGAAAAACTTCTAGCTGAAAGAGACATGGAACAGCTTTATGAGAAAGCAAAGAGAACTGGATTATAAATCATTACCCAAACAGAGGAAGCATTTCTCGGAAAAGGACAAAGTACTATATACAGTTGTCTGATTATTTAGACACAGATTGGATTCCCTACAGTAAACAGGACAGTGTGGGCTGTTCACTTGAACGGTATAGACATTGTATTTCAGCATTGGCACTAGTCACCAAGAATGACCATCACTAGCAGAAGTGAAAAAGGTCAAGATGTAGATGAGGTTAACAAATGTTAACAATGATCATACACTGATCATCATGTTGGGCTCCAAACTAAACAAAAAGATTTAGGGAGTAGGTTAAGTGCAACACTATTAGCAAATCCTCCCACACAGCGTGATTCAAACGGTTGCATAAATGTCATTTTAACTATAGTGAAATCAACACATGGTGACGCACACCATACAAAAGCTAATGTTAGAATCATTTATCCTCTTTTCTTGCCATTAGGACCTGTTTTTTAGAAGGCAAGGGCATATTCTATTTGTTTGTATGTATTAATAATACACTTTACCAGACTGACTGCCAGAAATAGAAAAGGAAGGCAAATTGTGGGATACGCACAACGTTGAAATAGTGTAGCGATAGCAGAATATCAAGCTCTTACACATCCTTCCCACTGGCAATTTCATGTACTGGAACCTACACACATGCAATCGTTGAGAGATTTATTAGAAGACAATCCTGTTTTGAACTAGGGATCTCCAGAACCACCCTTCTAATTACGCAGGCCCTAACCTCACTGAACCTGTTACGAGAAGCAAGCTGTCTGTAGCCAAAACAAACTAAATACATCTAGGCCCTTCCCAAGTATAAAATGTAACCAACATCTCTCCACTACCAGGCCCAATAAACACCCCTTAACACATAACAATCAACTCCTATGACTGTACTTCTGCGGACATAATACATTTCATCAAGTGCGTCAAGTGCTCTCAGGGTAACCATGCAGGTGAAACTAAGCAACTCCTGTGCACCAGAAAGAATGAACATATACAAGCTGTAAAGGACAAAAGCACCCATTTATCAGGGAGGGAACATTTCTTACAAAATAATCACTGTATTTGAATGTCTTAGGCCTGAGTCTCAGGGAATCCTACCACATTTCCCAAAGAAAAACTTGGGTGCTTTCACAAATCTGCTTGACACTAAAAACCATGAACGCACAGACAGCGCTTTTCTGAGATTCATATCTCCCACCACCACTCTAATGTCTCTCTTCCTCAGACTCCTTTCTCTGTTCCTTCCTTCAACATCTTCTTTCCTTCAAAAACATCAGCTACTTTCTCTTTGAGATGGTCTGAGACACAATTAATGTAATAACTATATACATTGCTCTCAACTTGCACTTAGCTTTAAAGTGTGCTGTTTCTATTTCAGACCTGAAGAAGGACTCACATGCCCAAAAACTCATCTCATTTTCCCAGTGATACAAGCTGGTCTAATAAAAGATACTGCTTCCACCAACAAAATCTGTCTTGATTATGTCTTTGGGCTGTCATAACAACAGCACCACCACCATTACTCTTCATGTGACACAGTCAATCAGTAGATATTTTTTGTCTTTCTGTGAGTGATGCATACAGCTAAAATAAACCAGGCACTGTTTGTTTTATTTAAACTGGTGGCTCAGAGAGAGGAAAGAGCACTACAAATAGTACTCCAACCAGCAGAGCTGTAATTCAGACAGAAAGTGTGTGTGGGCAGTGAAGGGGCAGGGGTGGGGGAACTTGTAATTTCAAAAGACATACAAATACCTGAGTTAAAAAATTGAATTCAGAATCAGAGTAAGGTGAGAACAGAGAGATATGTTCAACCAATGACATCTAATTAAATCAGTATTATTTGTGGGAAACGGTATAATGTTGAATTAAACTGAATACTATTCTTAATTGAACATAGAGGGTGTAAGGTTGAATACTTTTGCTTTCAGGCTTCTTTTTACTTCTTTTAAAGGATGACATCTGTCAGAAGTGTCTTTTTGATGAGAAACAAGAGAAAATTCAGCTGTAACAAGAGGAGGAGATCATTTGCCAAACAAACACAGGGGAGAATACAAGCACAGAGTGAAAAAGGACATAGGCAAAATAAGTCTGCCAAGAGAGGCAGCCTGTCAGGAGTGTTTGAATAAGTACACACTGGGGGAAGGGAAAAGGGAGGAAATAAAATACATGCAAATATTTGACTAGATGTCCATAAAGACAAAAAACTGGTGACTCTTAGAAACATGATGTAGATCAAAAGGACCTGGTGAAGGAGATGCAAGGGAATGACATATAGTTTGACCAGTGAGAAAGATGATTCCTATGGCACCATTGTAACCACCATCCAAGACCATACAGAAATAAATCCCAGAAATAATAGCTTTACTAATTATGCATCAGAAATGGAAATTTAAGAAAGGTGATTTTTACCCACTGTTTTCACATAATTTCTGTTATGAAATGTTAAAATTTAATCTCAAGCTTCAGCGGGTGTTATAAACCTCAGTTGCTTCTGGACCTGATAACTGTTTCACATATTCAGATTAGTTTATTAAACACCTGATCTGCTAAAGGTAAAGCAAACACTATCACATCAAACTTCTTTCATTGATTACTGTATTGCTTTTAATGAGTAACAGAGACCTGTTTCCCAAGGATCTTTTTCCTTGAATGACATGGCTATTTAAAGAGATGCGTGGGGCGATCTTCATACATATTTTCAGATATCCAGCTTGGATCCATCAGAGTTTTAGTCACACATTCATTCTTCAGTCTCCTTTAAACGACAGTCATAACAACCACACATCTGAATTCCAGCATAAGCATGTATCTGTACTGACCACTGTCTTCTACTCAGGTGCAGTTGTACTTGATAGAGAGAAGCAGTGTCACAGCATTGTCAGTGTTATAAAAAGAGAATCAGTTGAAAGGATCAGGAATGTCTGTTTCAGTGCTCCACTCCATAAAGACATGGAACTCAAAACAAAAGTCTTGAGATGTGCATTGCTTATTGTATTTGAAAGACTATTTTGCACTCTTCCTCAGGGTATTTGAGACATCAGTCCTGAGCTCCCCAGCACCATCTCAGGAGCAGGGAGAGGGCATGTCTTGAAAAAGGCATTGAAGTGATCAGTGAGAACACAGTACGATCACATGATTTTCTGTATTAGTTTTCCTCCACAAAATAATTCTCCTCAACTGCCCTGTAGGGGTTTCTTTGTTTCAGGTACAGTAACCCTGTCTTTGATCTTGTTCCTTCTCACATATTGCTTTGAACTGCTAGGAGCTCGTTTTCATTTCTCATTTATATTTCAAAGTGTTTATATGCTCTACCACACCCATGCTTGCTAACTCTCTAGCTTCCCATTAACTTTTTTAAATTTTACAGTTCTTCTGTAAAAAAAAGACATTAAAACCATACAGAATACTTCAGCCTTGATGTCATGATTCTAATTCCTTTTGTTTCACCTCTGCAATTTTCACACCATCTACAAGCAACTGCAGTGCCTACCTCACTCTAAAATCATATACTGAGAGTTCACCAAAACCAAAACTTTGTGGATTTGAAATTTTTAATGTATTGTTGTTAATATAAAACAGTGAACTTTAACCAGTCTCACTTTATGAAGCCTCAGCAGCCTCTCTGACTACCGAGCCTGAGTTTTATTCCCCCAGGGTATGGATAATCATCAAGAGAGGGCCTGCTGAAACCTAACTGCATGTACAGTCATTCTTTCTGTGCTTATGAGTAAGTCTTGCCCATCTCCACAGAATACTGAGCTAACTACACTAGCAGGTTAATATAAACTCCTCAGCTTTTCTTCAAAAGGCTTCAACAATTGCTAAAGATACTCAAATGTTACAGAAAAATGTCTAATTACCTAAAATAATGCTGCTATTTCTTGCTTTATGATCTATTTCTCTACTGATATATCTTACATGAATTTCAGATCTAGGTAACTTGAAAATTGCCTCAGTAAGACTGGTTTTGAGTGGTGTATTATGTAAATATACATATCCTTAGGTCATTTACACATCACTCTTAAAACAACACAATACCACAACAAAGCACATACAAAACCATAGTCTACATGCGGTGTTCTTAGACATGTCTAAGCAAATAAAAGGCTCAGAGCAAAACATAAACCCTTTAAGTGTCTCTCAAAACTCCATCCTAAATCTCTTACCTTTGTAATATTGGACAACTTTCATGCTGTACATCTCTGAAACTCAAGAAATCTCATCTCTTGGAACATCTTATGCTTCCCCAACCTCTATAAAGCTAAAACATGGGAAAAAAAAAATCTATATTAGCATGGACATGCATCAGAAAAAAGCTTTGCTAAAGGCAGACTCCTGCTTTAAATCTCTTGTTTTAAAACTTGGTTTCAGTTTAGGTGTTCTTAGTTAGCCCTTACTGATTGTCCCCAAGTAGCCTGTGCTGGACAAGACTATCACAGGCCTCAGAAGGACCTCTGCTGGTCTAAGGAACCCGTCAAATCAGACAGGTAAAAATCGTTATTTTATTTCACCACCTTTAAGAATGCAGAATGGCCACAGCCATTTTCTGGAGATTTGGAAAAAAAAAAAAAAAAAAAAAAAAAAACCAAAAAAAACAAAACAAAACAAAAAAAAACACAAAACAAAACAAAACAAAAAAAAAAAACCAAACAAACCAAAACCAAAACACTAAAAACAACATTTAGCCAATGTGTAGGGCAGTCTGTGGGGAGCAGATAAGGCCTCTGGAGAACTCAAAAGGGTTTTTTTCATAAGAATTCCTGTGGGATTTTCTGCTTATGTTTTTTCATTCTCTGTTAATAATCATATTAATGAATTACTCAGCAGCTCTTCTCAAGAATGGTCAACTGAGTTATTTGTAATCTGAAATATGTCCACTTAGCAACCAAGCTTAAGAAATATTGTATTAAAATTCCAAAATCTTGTCTTCAAAATGACTTCTGGAATTCAGGAATCGTATCAGCTTATTACAGTAATAGAAAGTGTGATTGAAAATGTGTGATGTCAATTTAAAACAAAACTATTTTAGTAAATTTTGTATTCAAATTCAGACAATTTTTAACAAAGATTTCATTATATGTGCTCTCAGAAAAGAAAAAGAAGCAAACAAAATATCAATATTTTTTCTCTTCAGTATTTCAAAGTTATGTTCTTAATGCTGAACATCCACAAGTTGAAGTCTTATAATTTAATATTTATAGAAATAAAATTAAAATCTTAATAGTTCTGCCAATATAATAAACGTTTTACTGTGCAACTTTTATTTATGATCATTTATATCTTTAAACTGTGACATGCAATCCAATTAGTTCACGTCAGGCAACATGACAAAATCTAGCTTTCTTTTATTACCTAAAATCTGTTTATGTGTGAGCTCTTTCTTGATTGATATGCATTAAAGCAATTAATGTACAAGGGAATTTCTCCTTGCTCATTGACTTCACATCTGTAATAAGACTACTGTGCTGCTCTCTCTTAGGTAACTGAGGCACGATAATTAATTCCTTCTATTTTTACAAAAAAAACTGATGAGGGTTCTTGCTTTTTTGCAAGTAGTGCCTATTCAAACAATCATGTCTTAATGTGGCACATTAAACCAATTCTGAGATTTGCAGTGGAAACCTCCTGCAAATACAACGAAAGAATGGCCTGCAGTGGAATATGGCCTCAACCTCAAAATTCATCATTTTCTGTCACTAATAAATGAATTATTAGTGGCAATTTCAGAAGAGACTTCTAAATTACACCTTTTTCTACCTTCATTTTAATGAATCTGTTGGTATGAACAGGAGTCTTACATAAATAAGAATTGCAGACTAAACTCTGAACACACTTGTACCAACAGCAGATTTAGGTATTGCCATTTGTGCAGCTGCCATCTCATTCCTGTTTCTGACCATGAGCAGACTGTGCAACGATGCACCCACTAATTACATTCTATTTCTTATTTAAAATATAACTTATGATTAAGCTCTGTTGATGGGTACAGACAGTTCATTGTTATCTTGTTCCTAGTTGGCTGTGTGTAACTTTTTCATTAAAGGAGTGTTGTGCTTCTGCTAATAATGTCTTCTGGAGAGCAGTGCATTTCATTTATACAGCTGTCCTGCTTTCATACCAAAACAGAATTAAAATCTGGCCACCATGGACTATGAGCAGAGCAAACACCAGTTTCCACTTTCCTATCTGAATATACCCTTTTATTTTTCTATAGTGACAGGAGATGCCTTATGCCACATGCATTCTTTTTTTTCCTCCAGGTATTTGGCAAAGCATTAAAACTGAGACTCAGTAAAGTAATATTGTAGTAACTTTAATAAGGACATCTTTTGCAGATGTAATAAAAAGCAAGACTCAGAGTCCAATAAGGCAGATAAGAGTGAGAATACTTACAAAACTGTAATTTTTTCGACCACCAAATCTGGTATGGGCAGAGTTTTTATAAAATCCCTCAGTTTTACACAAATAAATGAAGTTTTGGCAATATTGTTCACTTGATCTGTCTAGCCATGGTGACTTTTGTCACCTTAAGCACCTACTTTGTATCATAATATACACTTGTCATCTGATTGAATCAAACAAAGCTATATCCTAGTGGTAGTTAGTTTTGTTATGAAGCTATAATTTACCACTAAGCTGCACTTGCACGTCATATTTTTCCCACTGCCCTCTGCTCCAATTTCACAGCTCTTCTCAACAGATGGTGTTTCTAGAAAACAGCCAGATTTCAACTATTTCTACCAAAAGAAGATCTGGATTCAAATTAAAAAAGCATTTACTAAACAACAGTTACTACCAACTGCAGATTTGGTAATTTAAACTGAACTCAGCTGACTTGTATGAAATAACAAACTGATTTACAGGCAAGAAAGACTTCTCACAACACCCCACTCCCCAGCTGGCCAGTTAGCAACTGAAATAGGGTCAGTGGTTTGGTTTGTTTCTTCAGAGGGAAGGAGAAAGAGAAGGAATGATAGTAGATTTTATCATAAGCCTCCAAAAAGAAAACAGAGACTTAACATAGAGAGGACTAGTAATTGGAGCAAAGTTTGTAAATTACTACAGAGAATCCATAACATGAATCTAGGTTTAATTACAATGGCTACACACTGAAAACAAATGTATGCCAACACCAGGGAACTGAAGGATTTATAGAGTACACAAGACACAGATGAGGATGTTTGTTCTGTAGTAGGACCTCCACTGTAAGTAAGATGTTTCAGTATGTCCTGAAAAACTTGAAAATTAAAAAAGTATCTTCTGGTTAAAAAGTATCTATTAATTTTGCAATAAGTATAATTTTTTTTTGCTAAGGAAACTAATGGAGCCTTTAATCAGCAAGTGTGGGAAGAGTTAAAATCCAATTATTGTGAGCACTCCTTTTATTTTCAATTTGAACAGTATGTGTTATTTTACTTTTTTCTATCTGGGCTAAACATCTCCTAAAAGGTGAGTAAGTGGTACTTGTGGACCAGTCAGTTGAAAAGCCCTGTGATCATAAGACTGTGAGATTTTCTAGTTGTTTGAGTCACGTTAATAACAGCTCAGCTAATTAACAATTTTAAAAGGATCAACCCACTAACAAATTAAAAGAAGTATCTGTATACAAAGAGAGATTGTTCGGTTTGGCTCCAGTCTTGATAGTAATAAATAAAAGCATCTATTGTGTGAAAGCAGGGAAATGTCTCATCTGTAGTGATAGGGATTCATTTTGGAATGACACAGTCGCAGTTTCTATTTTCTCAGTGTTTTGTGGGGTATGTTTTGGTTTCTGCTTATTGAGAGTGAAATTTAAGGTCAGAGGCTAAATGATGTCAAAACGCCTTCCAATCATTTGATGTGACAAGGCAGCTGAGCTGTTCAGGATGTGTCCCAAACACTACGAATAGGTGGCATTTAAGGGAATATTGTTGGTAGACTTACTGTTTGTCTACAGCTCATTTTTCAAAAATAAAGTGAACATCAATGATATCTCTGAAAATATTGCCATATCCCTCTAAAAGTGGAAATGCTGTTATTCTAACACAGAGAGATTGCTGTAGAAAAAGTGAATCTAGAGGTATTGGCTGGATGCCACATTGCCCCAAGCACTGTGATGTCTTTCATGGGTGCTATGATACATTTCAGTTTGCCTTGGATTAGGACACTGGCAGTACAGAGCATGTGATCCCAGCCTCAGTAAAGCATTCTTTCTCTTTGGGATACAGCTTTGGAGTGATTTTTCCTAGGAGATTAGATGAATCTAGCCTGGGCATCTGCAATACTTTTTTCTCTCACATAATGGAAAGCTTTTAATCAGTAATGCAACACCAGCTAGGAACAGGAGCCTTCTTGGTTTTCTCAAAGCAAAAACAAAGAAATCAAACCAAATAAAAAACTCCAAAGATCCTAAACTAGTTCCCTAAATATGCAGCAGAGAATTCGTGTAACTGGGAGAAAAAAGAGCCACATGTTCAAAAAAGAGATTGTTACTACACATTCAACAATTATTCTACAGGCAGCCATGCAAGCTACTTGCTGACATAATATTATAGCTACTTTTATCACAACTAAAAGCTTGTTAAAATAACTTCAGAACTGCTAGTCTGAAAATATCAGGAGTACTATGAGCACAGTGTTCTACCTTCCAGGGGGCTGGTATCATGCACTGTGGAAATAACAGACAGCCAAAGCCACAGGGCCTTAGTCTGTAAGCAATGCCAAGAAATTATGAAGTCAGTAGATTTTAAGTGAATGCCAGAACAAGATACATAGACTATAGCTCAGCAATTTCCAAGAGGAAGATTATGGAAATACATTGCTTTTCCTGTATTAAAAGCTATGGTGATCTTTCATTCAAAAAGCTCTGTCATTATCTGCCAATGCCTATGATGAGACCTTTCAGTTGTTGTTTCACGCTGAGCGTGATAACCCATTGCTGCCATCAGTGATGCCACAGTAGAAAAGGCAAAATTTTGGCTCGTGGATCTCCAAGAACTGATTTTAAACTACAAAGGAAGAGTCTAATAGAGTCCTGCAGGTTTTGATTGAAGTTGAAATGACGTGCACAGTTATATTCTGCTAATATAAGGAGAATTTCCTAATGTGATGAAGTTTTGTTGTTCTCAGTTGAAGTATCTCTAAACTGTATGTTAGATAAATCATGATGAATAAAAGCAAATAAAGGAAAGGTATTAGCACAAACAAGAGGGAAGAAGTCCTCGTAGGAAAAGTAAGAGTTCAGTAGAAGTGACCTGAACACAGATGTTCATATGTTGGTGGTCTGAGGGAAGAAAGACTGGAGAAAGGGATTGGAGAAATAAAAAAAGTTTTAAAGCAGAGAAGAGGAGGAGGGTATATCTGACATATAAAATTAAAACTATCATAAGTATCTTCAAGTATTTATATCAAAGTCATAAACAGATGAGTGGAAACTATTTTCATTATAAAAAACATAGCTTAAGAGTGAAAATAAATTAGACCTGATAAAGCAACTTTTGAAAAATAAAAATGCAAGTACCGCATAATCATATAATAATCACACAATCAAGCAACTAAATGGAACAAAAAAATCTTCTCATACTAACAATTATCAGAATGAATAATTTTTAACTAGTGATTCAAACTTAGAAAAAAAATCAGAAAGATTAAATTCAAAACAGGTAAAGCATTGCTTTTCTCCTTCTCCTGTCTCTGATCTATTTTACACCAACTTTTAAATGTAGAATTTACAAACATAAGCAGGTCATGGACCCAAAATGATTACAAGTGCAAATAAACAGATTCTACACTATCAACATCGCAATTTGCTAAAAATCCTTTGCTCAAATGTCTTTGCTACTGAGAAGAGCTGCATAAGGCAACATATAATAGGAAAGATGATGCTTTTCATTAAACCAGCTGATACAGCAGTGGCAAGCAAACCTGACTGGCTCCAGCTCCATTGATGCAGGCTGCACCTAACTGGGCTCTGCAAGCAGCAGCTGGAAATCATTCCTGATTGCAGTCCCAGGTTTGTTTCACAAGCTGCAGAGTCTTGTACCTTCCTTACTCTGCCAGGTCAGTGCACAATGAGCAAGGCTAAATTCTGTCTAAGAGTCCCTGGAATTTCAGAATATATGAAACAATCTCTTCAGTTTCATCAGAATGTGTGAAAGCAAAATTGAAATGTATATAACATGTAGTTTTTCAAAGATGAGATTACCAATATTGATTACAATAATATGTATTTCTGCCATTCTGCAGTGTGGGTGCATCAGGGGTGTGTATTCAGATCCTGCATTCCCAAGGAGTTCTGTTTTATGTGTACTGAAATGCTAAATGCTTGCAATTGTTTGCTGTAATATGCAAAGGCCATTTGGCTGGCATGTAGAACAGTTAAGCCTTTATTGTTACTAGATTTAACATTTTCAGGAAGGTTGAATAAAGCTATTATCAGTGAGACTTTCATCTGTTGTTTCAGTCATATAGCATAGGGCTTTTTAAGCAAATGCAGAGACCTATGCGTATTACTGAGGCTGAGCCCAAAACAAAGTTGTACCAGAAACACTAAGCCACTTAAGAACATGCAAAATTAAGAGCCGTGTCTGTTTCTGTGCCAATTGTTTGCAGTAACTCGTCCCAACAGATTTTCATGCAATCCTACTGATTGACTAGATGACTTTATTTCCATCGTGCATTCATCCAAAAATATTCTTTGAAGATACAATCAGTACATCTGGTCACCAGCAAACTATATTTGGCTACTGAGACAAATACAGTCAGGGGATATAACAGCATCTGCTTTTATCTGGTACCGGATGATACTTATTCATTTAAAATGTAAATATGTCTTTGTATTGTAGTATTCCCCATGTTTACAATCCAGACTAAGATACAATAGTACCAGATGCTGTAGAAACAGAGAAGATGACATGACTTCTCCCTCAAGGTCTGTAGAAACCCAGTACACGAGTGACAAACGAAGGACAGAGTGGTGATGATAATCCTGTAAGCACTAGAAAAAATACATAACATGTCATAAGCATTTTTAAGGCATTATTATTAAATATTCATTAGATTGTATTTCCCTACTTTTTCCATCCAATTAATTGCTATTGTTTTCCTTCAGACATAGCTGCTAAGGTGAAGCAAGTCTTACTGTTGAGCACAGTTTCATGTTTCATTTTGATGACTTTGATTTTCTTATCTAATTTCACCATCACTGTGTTACTCGTGCAGATTTAATGGAAAAATCAGATAGCCCATTCAGGGTGGGCATTCTCATTTCTCTTCCACTTCTTCCAAAGTTGTTTGCACTTCCACAGCTGAAGGCTACCTAAAGCCATAGAAACTACACCATTGCAATGACAGCTTTCAGTCCCAAACCGTGAGCAGCAGGTGTCCAAATGTTGAACTTCTCTACAGCCTGATGAAAAAAAAAAAAGATTTTCAGTGGTGAAACTGCTAGTGCTGACAGACTGGAATGCTCTTCGAGGAATTAATGTCCATATATAATACTGACTTTAAAGTTTCTAATGAGCAGCTTTTTGCAGGCTTTCTTTTTGGAATTTATCATAGCTATTGTAGGCAGTCCTCTGTTTCAAAAACATGTGAACTTATAATAGCAAATAATTCCTACTATTCTATTTTTCTTTTGTCTTATGGATTCTTTAGTTCTGTTGCTCCTCACCTTTGATATTAAATACCCTTTGGTAAAAGAACATATAATAGCAATACTGGGTCAGGTAATTTGCTTGGTTTCAACAGGTTCTATAACGCTGCTTTGAAATATGACGGCTTTAAGTAAATTTTTTTTAAAAAATCTCTACCAAAACACATCAGATGTACTCATGACTTAAAATCTGTAGGACTCCTCTTTTAGAAATTGTGATGGAAAATTTTGCTATATAAATCTAATGAGAGAACCTGACAATATTTGGATCCAAATTTTGCTATAAATTATAGCTCCCAAGGAGCAAAACTACATGAAATAAATTGTAGCCCTTAGTTTTTCACACTGAGAGGTCTGTGTTTGCTGACAAAATATATCTCTGAAGTTGTAATACATTCTGCTTTTTCTCTGATGTGAGGTAAAGAGGAACTACTACACTGGAATCCACTAAATACAGCACATTTTATGCAAACTGCTGTTGTGTTTACAGAAATGAGAGAGAAATAATCACACATTCACACAAATAATCCTTTAGCCTATGCACAAGTAAATCAAACAGAGAGAGAGAGACTTAAAAAAAAAAAAAAAAAAAAAAAAAAAAAAAGATAAACTGTACCTCGGTGGATTGTGGAATAATCCATTTAGTCTCAGATAAGAAAACATATAGTCAGTGCTTATTTATGTGCCTTTAGCTACATGCTTCCTCAAATTGGTCCTTAAAAATGTCCATCTATTGCACAACATACTTTTTTTTAGAAAAACAAGCTACAAATAAAGCTATTACTGGCAAATGCTTCCAAAAATTTTGCCAGGTCAATACCCAAGTCAAATCCCATTCTATCCTCAAACACATGTAAAACCAAGTGCAAGCTTCAGACCATTCTTGTGATCTGAAAAAGACAGGACACAAAACAAAAGATGAGTTACAAAAGAGTGAGGAAAGTTATGATTAGGCAGGCTTATGAGAGGCTTAATAATTTATTTGGTATAGAACAGAAAATCCTGCTGTTTCTAAAGCTTTCTGCAATACTTGTTAATTGGCAGGTTTGCTTTTTGGACTGGTTTTTGTCATTTTTTTAGGACACCTATGTGTAGTTAAAGCACACACACATGCACATAGACAATTTGAACTCCCTTTTGGTTCCTTCTCCTGTAACCTGCAGTCTCTGCTTTCCATCCACTTATTGCATTATAGAGCGGTCACACCTCTTATTTCACTGTTTAAATTCCAAGATCCTTCCAGTCTTATGGCTTTTACAGACAGTAACAAGCAGTTAACAGATGTGACAATTAAAATAGCATGACTTAAAGTAATAAGGTATGTTAATATACAACTGCAAAGTGTGATCTAAGTGTTGTTGCTATGGAGGTGCAGCTATGACCAAACTGTCAGTGGGTACTGTGTTCTTAACATTTAGAAATTCAGCATTTAAAGGGATAAAACCTTTTGTATGCCTCTTTCAGTTTCCTTGGTTGCCTAATGGAAGGAAAGGCCGAGGGTTTTAAGTAAGTACATGGTGGGCATTGGGTACTGGAAAAGTGACTTCCCTTAATTTTCAGCAATTGCATCTCCCATTCTGTGACAAAGCTGCAAGTCACAGGCAATAGAGAAAAAAAAAAAAAACAACAACTAACTATATTTGTTGCTTTTATTTCTTATTGGTCAGCTTTAGGAAATGAGAGTGACAGAATAAAAACAGACTATCACTCTGATCATCTTTCAACTGAATCAGAAAAGCACTTACGGTCTTAACTACTGTAAAAGTGAGACTGATTGCTATGTAAGTGGTTACAAAGATTAGTGAAATGCCAAATCAGCAGTAACTGTATTTTCCACCAAAATATTTTGATCTTCTAGTCTTTTTTTTTTTTTTTTTTTTTTCACTCTCTCTTACTGAATTTGGTTTACAGCACAAGTTGAAAGGGCTAATCAGAAACAAGGCTCCAGGACAGCATTGCCCACCCAAACACACAAGCACGCATTGCTCTCCTAAGAATGTAATCAAAAATCAAATGCTACAAATAGCTGCGGCAAATAATAGAAAAAACAGAAATGAGAAACCAGCAGTGATTCTAAGAGCAATTACATTGCCCAGTTCAACGACTGAAACTTTTTATTTTCTTTTTTAATTAAATACCTTTAAGAGCTCTTCCCAAATGCTCCATCTTTCACTACCCTATACCCTTGTTTTGATGTTTCTCTCCCACTCTCTCCTTCACTTCCCACTTGGGCAACACAACAGAAGTGCTATTCAAAGAAATGTGTGAAACAGCAAAAGCAGTAGGATGCTTTTGACAGCTGGATTTTGAATAGATTAAAGGAGGGTGGAATGCAGAAGCCACAGGGGGGGGGAAAAAAAAAAAAAAAAAAAAAAAGTAGGTTTGAGTACAATACGCGGCAACCTATTGCAACTGGAGGATTTCGGCTATTTCACCCCTGGGGTTTTGTCCCTGTTTTGAAAACTATTGTTATTGTTCTTTATATTATTCTTCAAATCCCTTGTGCCTTCTTATATGCCAGACTTGATCAGTTTGCTTTGCACACAATCCTCCCTTCACCCTCTTCAAACACCCATGTGAGTACACAAATCTTCCCCGTGGATTTGTCACTATTCCTAAGAGATGCAACCTGACTTTCATAACAGGCAGGTTTGGGTGTGACTGGGGCTAATCTGTGTTTCATAACAGAAGAACTGAGAAACATGAAATTCATCATGAATTCAATTGCAATTTTGACATCTTTAGAATTATATTACTCTTTTTCCAACATGTCCTATGACAAGCCTCAGTCCTCTACACAGTGTGCACCTCCAACTCTGAGAAGGCAGCATGAAGCATGCACTGGATACTGTCAGAACCAAGCTGTATATTCTTACATTTATATAAAAATGCTGTTTCCATCACTGTGTTATATCTAAAACAAATTAAAGCAACGCAATAGAGCTAGCCTCAAGTATTTAAGAAATTATGAATCAGACCTACAAAATATATGGAGTTGAAATTAACTTCTATAAGGAGTTACTTTTGACAAAGTTTTTACACAATCAGAAGTATGATTGAGACACATTTTCCAGTGTTCTGGAAGACAGAGAATTAGATGCAGCCTATATAATAATTAATTTCCAGGAGCTGGCCTTTGGTAAAATAACGAGCACAGAGAAAGATCTGGCAGTACGAGGGAGGGGAAAGATCTACTCCTTTAAAAAGTACTTATTTATAAATAGAAACACATGGCCTAAAGTCTTTATATAGGAAAAAGTCTGAGTTAATAGGAAGCCTTTCCTAATTAGAAACTGCAGAATTGCTTCCCCCAAAATGAATGTGTATTTGGGTAGCTATATATGATATAAAGTAGCATTATTAGTTGTTAATGTTACTATTACCAGTAAGTTTAGATGGGATTACTTATAGAATAAGACAATTTAAATAAACAAGATAAGAAGTACTAGCTGTATGTGAAGGATACCTTTACAGGAATTTTATCACAGGCTCAAAGTATGCTTTCCTTTTGCTCAGGTTGGGTATTGAGCTCCATCCATCCCATTGCCTCCACAAATTGGCATAAAGACACTACCCCAGCATGGCACTTCGGTTGGTTCAGTGAGGACAGTTTACAATACTGAGGGTTAAGTCTACTAAATATTTTGGTTTTTCATGGACGATCTAGTTTTTACAGAACAGCCATGTTGCTCTTGGAACAAAGCAAACACACTGTGCAAAAATACAAAGATGAAGAGTTATCTATCAAATGAGGAGCAAATATATATTTCCTCTATAACACCTGTTTGAAGAACACTACTGCAAATTTATCAGTGGGGTGATATCGTAAGAGGCCCACTTCACCATGCTTCAGTAGTCTAGAAGCATGGTGGCATGGTTGGCATAGCTATAAACTTGTTGTAAAGATTGGTTGATAGCAAATGGATTAAAAACAAGCCCCGAGTCCAAGTTTCAAATAGCAGGAATCCACAACCACTTCCACTCTGCTCTGTTGTTTTTGAATCTGCTCCTGCACTGCAGCATTTTGTATTTCAGATCAGATACAGAATGTTTTTTAATAATTCATGTCTCTGTGCAGAATGTTTTGTCATTGTTATTTTTTTTAACATAATACAAAAAAAACTAGAATTGGAAGGGCAGATGTTCATCTCTGTATGTAAGTGCTGGCATGCCTCTGATTTTTTTCTTGCAAACAGTAAGTATCTTGTGCTTATTACCAAAGGCATCTAAATTACCAAAGGCTACATCTAGGAAAGGTTTAGAGCTGTCTTGACTGCCTACCAGAAACAGTGTGTTTGTATTAGTAGAATAATCCATATATTAAATAATTTCTATTAATTTTTTTTTTAGCCATCTAGGCCTAGTTTATGATAGAACTCTTAAAAACATAAAGGAAATATATTTAGGCAAAATAATTTGCATAAAAAACTGGAGAGGACAAAAAAGGTGATATTTATAAGAACAAAGGTAGATTAATGTGAACTAATTACTATTTTATATAAGTATTAATTATATTTTAGGTTTAGAACATACAGTCAGTCCTGGTCAAATAAAAAGAATAGAGATGCAACATTATGCAACAAACTGACAGTGTCTTTTCATAGAGCAATTTAAAATAATTTTCATATATTTTCCAAGTATATTTTCCATAAATGCTTGTTGTTTTTATATAGGCAGATAGTGCTAACAGCTCCTTCAAAGGTTACACTAGAGAAATGTAGAACTGCAAAAGGAGACAGAACTTCCAGATTAATTATATTTCCAAAAATACCATTTCCATATTTTATCTACAGTGTATTTATTATTATAATTAGAGAGAAATGAACAATTTTGCTCAGAAAGAGAAAATTCTCTAAATAAAACCTCGTATTCATCAAAGGCTGTAGCTAGTTAAATGTATGCACCATTAGAGATACAGCAGAACACAATCTTTACTTGCCTGGACACTTACTCTTACTTGTATTACTTTACCGTGGATAATTTTGTACACTAACACTAGAGCACTTCACAAAGCTAACGTTAACTACGAGCTGTACAAGAGACTCACATGTTCTACTGCAGAAACAGTTGCCTCAAGGATTAAATTAATTAAATTTACAGAACAGGTCAAGTATATGCCGTAGGATATGCCCTCACCTGAATCTTTCTATGATACACACTTATTCTTGCAAACAAATCTATGGCATTTTTGAATATATGCCTTTTGCCTTACTCGGGAATATGTTTGTTTCATGCCTTACAACATGACAACATCCACACATTTGTCAGAATCACCGAAGTCTCCAGTTCCCAGAGTCTGTACTTCTGCCCTACAACTTCTTACGCGTCTTTTAAGCACCGGAAGCTGCTTGCTCCTTCACATCCTCTTTTCTGGCACCTAGCCCCTTCCCAGTCCCACTTAACGGTAACGGGATCCTGGTTAACTATTCTCTCTCCCAGCAATGTCATCTTTCAAACACCCTTGAGGTGTACTTCCCATTGTGGCAAAATAACAAAAACCTCTGAATACTCGAAGATGATAAAGAATATCCCACTTTGTGTGATAATTAGTGCAGAGTCTGACCGGGTAATTTGACAGGCTGGAGTAGACCTGCTCCTCCCCACCCCAGTCAGCACAACTGCAGCCAGCTCCCCCCGTGCATTTCAGCCGTGGCCATGAGAAGGCAGAGGTAGTTAACATTCAGTTAAGTGCAAAAGGAGACTGGCAAAGTTGTACCATCTGTAACTGGAAAATCTGGAGTTGTCTTCATAATGAAGGCGCTCTCTGCATTTTTGTTCATCATTCTCTCTAGGTATTTGAAATCGAAATTTTTTTTATAATTTAACAGATTTATACATGTGTCTATACTAGCAGGGTTTCATGCCAGTAGTCATACCTTTTAAATGCTTCAGAAAACTCATGTCCTGACAATCCCTGACAGCCAAGCAACTCCGAGAAGGTTTGGCATCACTCCTTCAACTTCTTCCAAAGTCAGGCAGCACAAACCTCCAATTACCTTGCCACCACCTAATGCTTATTTAAAATTCTCTTCCTCTACCTTGCAAGAGACAGTCACGATTGACTTGTTTCCAGTAATACACAGTAATACACAGAACGCTGCTCCCATGGAGGGCTGGATTTATAAACTCTTATCCTAAATGTCTAGAAGACTGACACCATCAGCAGACTCCATGTGGTTAATCTCTTCCATGTGCACCATTTTCCAGAGATCATTTATGCTTCTACCCATCTGCCATGGCATGATCTTTAGGCTTTCTCCAATCTGATTTAACCATCTGTTGAAGCAGTCCAGTGTGGTGCTAAGAAATGCTGGTTCCTTCCACGTGCTAATGATGTTATCATAGCTATGCAGTTTACCACTGGCTGGGAGTTTTGACCTTGCATCAGCAGAGTTCTTCTCCTATCCTATCATCACAGAATACTACAAAGACCCCTCCTGAGCTATTCAGGCAAATTGCTCTCTGAAGTGCAAAAGCCTGTAAAGCCCCCCATGTCAATCCTTCTATACTGTTAAGATAATTCTTTGACACAGAAATTGCTGCGTCCTTAATCTCCGAGCAAGTATTTTCTTAGCACTTTGAAACATCTCAAGAGAGAATTTTATTCAACAGGTGATAAAAAGATCCCAGGAACCTGACAGACCTGCTTCTTTAAGCTTGTTGCATGAGTGTCTTTTCTTTGTCCCTCTTGGCAAGTACCTTGACTTTTTGGCAGGATCTGTTATATCTGCAACAGAACTTCTTGACTGAAATTCTCCCATCTTTATCATTCTTTTTCCTTGGCCAGGCAGAAAGTTGTTTTGCAGCTAGATTTCCAAGTTGCCGTCTTGCTTAACAGTATTGAGAGTAAATAACCTCAAGCCTTCCTAATCTCTCCTGGCCTTTCTTCAGCACCTCGTACTTCAGGTGCCACAGGCTTGTGGCAAACTTTCTGTTTGCTCATCTCAGAAAAAGTTTCGCTACTCTGTTGCTTGCTGGGCCTTATGGTTCATCCATCCTTCATGGTCATTTAATGTTACAGGGAAAAAGTTTGTTACTGATGAGACATCTGCCCTGGGTAAGCTTCACTACTGAGATACTGCATTACTTATCCAGACAGAGTGGATCATATGCCTGAAGCCTGGCAGGTTTATTTTCTACTTAGTTTATACTTTAATCTCATATTGCATGAGGGTGGAGATAATGGGAATCTTATCAAAATATTGCAGTCATCTTCATTGTTTCCCATGCTGTATTACAATGTGCAGGTTGTATTCTGCACACAGTCGTCGTTTTTCTTCAGTTACTCACTGACCATGCTGCTTCTGCTGAAGAGGATGAAGTCCTTTTATTCGATACTGTGTATCACAGCTTGAGACAACAGTCCCCTGCTCTGATGCTCCCATCTTCTGTGTGCACAGGATTTCCAGGAATTCTGCAGTGTCAAGCTGGTACTAAACTTACTTAGTTATCAGTCAGTTGATCAGGAGAGATATTATGCTGCAAACGTTGTTAAAATACCTCTGTGATTAACAAAAAAGCTGTTTAATACATTTTCCACATTATCAGCTGAGATAATGATTTGCTGAATATTTGGGGGAGATAATTTTTTTTAAAATTCAATTAATTTAAAAAAAAATATATATTTATTGAACAAACACACTATTACCTAGATCACTATAATGAGTGTTAGCAAAAGAGAGGAGATTTAAATTAGCTAATTGGCTAGCATGATTTAAAATGCAAATATTTGGAATATACCTAGCAGCCAATAACTGCCTGTTAACAGAACTGAACAGAACAGGAAACATAAATCCCTTTAAAATGTTATTAGTGTTTATATATGGGAGGAAATGTTTGCTATGGTTTGGTGTGTTTTATTCTCTTCTCATTTGTTGCTTCCTTAGTGTTAAATAACTAAGACAAAGGTAAATCTGAGGAAAATATATTTTATTGTGAGACATGAGTTTGAAATAAATCCCAACCAAAAAACTAAGACATTTGAAAAACCCAAGCTAACATGTAGAATTTCAAGGGAACATAAAATTTTGTTTTCAGAAGAAGCATATAATTAATTATAACTCGGGCCATCTACACAGAATACTATTTCCAGAGAAGCCCCATGAGTATTTGTTATGTTTATAAAATATCCTTTTTCCAACCTTCTTTGTATCACAAACTTAAGGTCCAGTATAACTTTTTTGATTTTAAATGTAAAAGCGGGCTGGGGGAAGACAAGTCCTGATCATACGTGTGGACACAAGTGTGGCTGTTTTTCTCTTGTACTCAAGGTTATGTCCACAAAGACAAGGGCATGAACTATTAATAGTACCAGTACAGCTGAGGTTCAGTGTTATACTTTTGATAACCAGATTCGCTGATGGAAGAAATACAGGTAGTACTTAAAGCCAAATATGTCTTTCATGTGTTGATTTTGAAGTCAATGTCATCTGACCCTGCCATCAAATAGCTAGTGAAACCTGGAAAAGTTTTGCTTGGCTATAGCTAGTTTCCCTGAAGCACGAAGTCCCGCAGACCTGGAGTTTTGCATCTATGAAGAGGCTAAGGCCTAACTATGACCAAAATATTATGTGAAAAAACTTAAGAATGTCTTTCAGTTTCTGTTCTATTTTTCTGTAACTCATAAAGGAGAACACAATTATAACAAAATAGCATGAATATTCAAGTAGCATGGGTTATCTGGTCAACATACAAATCATTCATGTGGTTTTCTGAACTGAAGGCAATACTTCTGTGGATAGAGCAAGTTAAACACAGCTTCAGGTTGTTAATTCTGGTCTAAAGTTATGTTACACCCAGTGCTGGGTATACTTGAAGAACAATGTGTTTAACTGGATGTGTTTCATGCTTTCTAAATAGAGATTTTGTATCAACATTCTGTCTTTCCTCAGCAGTACAACTCGCGGCTCCTCTGTTCTTTTGCCTTAAGTTTTTATAGAGCAGATATCTACTAAATATCAAGCCTTTCTAGGGTGAACCAGATTGATGCTATTAAACAGTAATTATTTGCTGACTACAGACATGACAGTCTGTTGAACAACCAACCTAGAGGTCTAGAGTCCTAGAGGACTGTCAGCTATCAACAGCCACTTCAGACACAGTAACTACAGCGTTCAAAGATCTTTGTATCGTGGATTTATGGAATAGACTCACACAGAATAAATAGATTTCAAATTGTCAAGTTTAACTCTGTGCAAAAGGCTGCAATTATTCGCTAGATAAACGGCCAAAGATGTTATTAGCATTCTCCATTATTTCATAGTAAGACTTTGAAAGAGAAAACCTGTGTATGGGTGTTTCAGGAGCAGGCTGACTACTACGAGTAGAGGCTGAGAAAGCTGGGACTGTTCAGACTCTGGAAAAGAAGGGTTGGAGGGATCTTATCCACATGCATAAATACCTGATGGGAGGGAAAGAAGAAGACAGAGCCAGGTTCTTTTCAGTGATTCCCTGGGACTGTATGAGAGGCAACGGGTACAAACTGAAATAGAGGGAATTCCACTTGAACATGAGGAAGCACATTTTCACTGTGAGGGTGGTGAAACACGTGAGCAGGCTGCCCAGGGTGGTCGCGAAGTGTCCATCCCCGGAGGTATTCAAACCCCAGCTGGCCATGTTGCTGGACCAGGTGATCCTTCCAGAGATCCTGCCAGCCTCAGCCGCTCCGTGACCAAGGAAAGACTGGGTAAGGCATGGTTTCTCTCAAACAAGCAAAATCTTTATGGTAAGACGCAATTTCAAGTAGCTAACAGAACATGTATGACGTATCGCTCCGAAATAGGTGCACCGTCAGTCAAACGGTGCCTCAAAACTTTCTGATCTCGTTTCGTTTCTGCTCATTTCCTCAGGCGCATTTCGCAGGCCCACCCTGGCAGGGCGCAGCAGAGCCCGGGCTGGGCGCGGGCCGCAGCCGGGGGGTGACCGCCATTGCCGCCGGCACCGCAGCCGGCGCAGCGCCCCTCGCTGAGCGGAGCCCCCGCGGCCCGCCGAGGCGAGGCCGCAGGTGCGCCCCAGCCGGCGGCGGGCAGGGGCGCGGCCTGTGCGGGGCGGCCACAGGGCCCGTGGCGGGGAGCGGCCCCCGCCTTCCTCGGGCGTGGTTGTGCGCGGGGGCCCGCGGCGGCCCCTCCCGCCGCCGCCCCCCGGCGGTGTCTCCCCGCCGCCGCGTCGCCTCCTCACTCCTCCTTCCCCCGCGCCGGTGCCAGGCCGGGGCTCCCCTGCCGCCTTCCCCGGCGGAGGCGGCACAGCCGCATCCTCCTGCGGGCAGCGGGCGCGGCGCTGCCCCCACCTCGGCGCAGGGGGACGCGGCCACTCCGGGAGGAGGGACCGGCGCCCTGCCCTCCTCTCCCCTCGTCCGTCCCTCCCGCCCGCCTGCCCGCCCGGTGCTGGCGGCGGCTCCTCCTCCCGCGTGTGACCCGCTGCCGCATGTGAGCGCGGAGTGGGGACGGCGCCGCGCGGGCCGCAGCGTGGCGGCGGCAGGAGGAGGAGCCGGAGCTGCGGCGCGGCGTCCCCCCGCAGCCTCATCGCTGGGCCCCGCCGGCGCCCCGGTCCCGCCGGCGCTCCCCATGCCCGTGTGGTGCTGCCGCTGCTCTCTGGCCGGTCACTTCAGGTGAGGCGGGCGGGGGTCTGGACGACTGCCGGCCGCCCCCTCCGCGGCCCGCCGGGGGAGCGGGCTGAGCGGGTCGCGGTGCCGGGGAGGACGGGGACACCGGCGGGCGGGGAGCGCGGCCGCCGCCCCGGCGCTGCGGCCTCCGCGGGGCTCCTGCGTGGCGGCCGCGGCGCTGCCCGGCCCCGCTGCGCCGGCGGGCGGCGAGGGGCCGGCGGGGCCGCCCCGGGAGGGCGCGCCGTGACCTTGGGCTGCGCCGAAGCGCAGCCTGGGCTGGGAGGACGCCGGCGCCCGCGGATGCTCGGTTTCGCTTCGGGGAGGGTAGCGCTGCACCGTCGGCGATCCCGGTCCCCACGGGCATCGCTCCGCTCGGTTGCTCGGAAAACCCCAGCAATCCGGCAGTCTTAAACCTGCTTCCCGAAGTGACAACTGGAGACCGAATTTAAATTCCTTTTATATAATGAGTTTTCTGTTAACCGCCCACTATAGTCAGTTTATGTATTATTTTTGCTAAAAGTATGCAAGGAATTCTAGCATCTTTCAAAACTGCTACCTGAAAAAGGCACCTCTTATTTTAATAACTTGCAGTAGATTAAGACAGTTATTATTAAAGAATTATTATTTTCTTTTTCAAAGGGAGAAAAACGTTTATGTATATGCTGGTTGGGTTTTTTTTTCTATTAATGGGTTTTTCACATCAGTTAAAAATAAAAGTAATTAACTGAAAAGCACTGAAAAGCAAAAAAGATGATGAACATGTTTAGAATCTGGGTGTTTGACAGAATGTAATTCTCCAGGTTATTTGGTATGACCAGCATAAGGTAAACTAAATGCTAGCTTTGGAACTGACTCATCTTTGTGCCTGCTTGCGTCTTTGCAGGACTAAAGCCATAGATATTTTTGCCAAATCCCCACCGCTGCAAAGCTGTCTACAGTGAGTTTTTACCAAGATGAAAACTTCTGATACTTTGTGGCTCTCGGTGTTGTTAGGAAGATGGTGACCCCTAACTTAAGATCTTATCACGTTCTGGTATGATGTTCCTGCAAAGAAAGAACATGGCCCTGACAACAGTCCTTCATCTGCTTCGTATCCACAATAGCTGAGAAACTGTGTGTTGTACGTGTATGCTTCTACGCAGAATTAGATTCTGCACTAAACCAGTCGGGTAGTTCGTGATACGCTGTGTGACCTGCACAGAAGCAACGTTTTTACTGTTAAAGATTCTTTTGTAGCCTACAGCACTGTGCATATATCCCCTAAAAAGAGGTTTTGAAATGTTCCTTTTGGTTTTTATCTTCCATCTAGCACAGTAAGTATATTCAAACCACGCTAAAACATGCATGCTCCCTTTAAGCCTGTCTTTGGCAGTGCGTAGGGCAGCATTGCCTTAGTTAACTTTGAGCAAAGGATGAAAGATGATGTAGTTGCCTGTGCCTATCTAAAAGCGGAGATGAAAAAAGCAGTATGATAATTAGATACCCTCTCTCTGCCTTCTATTCCTCCTCATCAAGCTCTTACTGCTTGTATGTTACGGGTTTTCAAGATCACTGAGAGCTAATGTACAGCTGTTACCAGTTAGCACCTAATTTGCAAACTTTGTTGTGATAGTGCAGGGAATACAGATATCAAATACTTCCTTTCTGAAATAAATACAACCTTAGAATAGCTCCCCATCCTTTTAAACAAGGAAATAACTATCAGAGAGATGTATTACAGTGTGTGCTAGTGTTGTTATTACTGTAGAGCTCTGTCTGTAGTTTACTTCAGACTTCCCCACTGGCTTTTGAAATATGTAGCAGAACATTTAGTGTTTTGGGAGTTGAGGCAGCGCGTGGCTTCTTGAAAGCCATGGGAACTGGATAGGTGTCTTACGCTTTTGGTCCTGGATAGAAAATAAGTCCTGAAATACTAGAATAGCTTTAGGATATGCAGATTCTTAGGAAATAAATAAGAGTACTTTTATTTATTACGATAATAATTAAAACTGTAAAGAGAAAAACGTTTAGATCAGTTGTCAAGATATTTTTAATTAAAAAGTTAAGTCTTTATTTTGAAGACTTAATAAAATAACTGCCAATAACAGACTTTCTAATTTGCACCTGCCTTTCTAGCTAAACTGATAGTGTGTGCCTCTTCAATGACCTGTAAAGGCTTCAGAAAGGGCTCCTAAATAATTAAACAGCAAACACTATAAAACAAGTCTAGAAGCACACTTAGACGGTGAAGAGTTATGAGAGGAACCTAAGTAGATGTTGCAGGGAGAGAACTGAGAAATCTAGGAAAATGACTACGGGTGAAAGCAGTCTGCTGCACAGTAGCTGACCTGACTGCATGGCAATTCCTTTTATAAAAAGTTTTCTTTAAACAGTGGTAAAATGGACTGTGTCTAGGGCTTACAGATATCACTCCTTTCTCCATCTTAACATCACTGCCAGCTTTAATCAGCCTTACTTCTACCGGAATAGAAATTTGTTGAGGCGAAGTCGTCTGTGCTGCTCTGCAGGTAGGAAGGGATGGAAGTGGCTGCTCTTGTACCTTAGCTGCTCCTCCAGCCTTTGGCTGGCCTTAATGTTGTTAATTGGCTAGGCAGTGCGTATCTCTCCTCTTTTGATAAGGATAATGAGGAATGAGTTCTGCTGCGTGGGGGATCAAAATAATGCTTGTTGGTTATACTTTGGCTTTGTATAAACTGAAATTAAAAATCTGCAGCTCTGGAGAGCCATCTGTGTCTTTTTGTTATCCTTCTGTAGACTGTCTGGGAGAGTGGACTTTTAAAAAATCTTCTGTAGAAAAGCTGTGCTCAAGAGTAATATTTTGTAGTTTGGATGAAGCGTATCTGTTTTGGGCTCCATAGCTCTTGAAGTGAAGCATCAAAACCAACTTTATTTTTGAAGAGACTTTTCTGACAACAGTTCAACTGTTTAATTTTTGTTTTCTCCCATCTGTCCTTCTTAATTAGAAGTTACAGTGGCCCTGAAACCGAAGGACAGCTTTTGAATTCATTTGTCCAGTATTTTGGTGACAGCCTTGGGAGGAAGATTAAAAGAATGCCTTTAATTGAAGAAACTGTTCTGCCTGGGGACTCCCTCCTTACTCTGCCTGTAGTAATAATAGGTGAGTGTTTTCACTGTTTTAAGATTCTCTGTTACTGCCATTGCCTTTGTAAACCTGCTGCATGAAGTCATTTATCATTAAGTAACTGATGCTTAGCATCCTGACGGTGAAGATGTTTATTAGAGTAATACGGTTCTTACGATTAACAACAGTACCGTAAAATTATGTTAAGGGACTTGCCATTGGAGTATATTTGAATTCAAATTGTGTTTTGACAAAATGAGCCACACTATTTGGCAGCAGATACATGAGTCTTAACAGAAGAACTGTTGTAATTCTAGTATTGAACACATAGGGTTCGATTAACATGATGTGTGTACTTCAGGCTGCATGGATGCCGTTGATGTAGGTAAAATACCAGTAGAAATTTGTGGAGTCACATGGGACAGTGAAAAGCATAACGTAAAATGTGTGCTGCATGTTGTTTAGATGCTAACCTCATTAATTGCATTTTTCTTTGTTGCATCCATCACTAACATCTGAATATTGTTCCATCTTTTCCAAAATGAATCCAAGTTAATTCAACCAGTTTAAAACAACAAATTTTAGTCAATTAATAGCTAAAGACTTGTACTTTAAAATCTTGCTGAAGACAAGATAGCAAAGGGAGCAGGCTCCTTAGGTACACAGCTTAATTGAGATTGCCAGGATGATTTGTACTGGGCCAAGGTTTTTCAGCAACAGCTGGTCACCAGCTCCTTACTGCCATGACTTGATGAGGGGATAAAGAAAAGATCTGGAGTAAAGGAGGTTTTCCATAATCTAGTCCAAAGCTGTTGGGACTACAGCAAACCAACAGCTTTAACTGCACCTGCAAACAAGAAGACATTCCGGAGAATGGTCTTTCAGCATAATGTGCTCTCTATAAATCTCCACAACTTTGAAAGTTTGGTGTTTGTACAGTGCCTATTCTTAAAGGTCTTTTCACGATAGCTTAAAATAGTGCTCATGTAATAGATCTACGAGGATGTGACAGACGTGAATCACTTGCTGAGTTCTGCATCATAGCTGAAGAGCAACAGTTTCCTGGTGTTTTGTCAGCCTTCGTATAAGATTTGCCATATGGTTAATGACTCAGTTTTCACTGTTTAGTTTTGCAGATATGCATTATGCAAATACCTGTGCTCAATACTTATTTCGTCTAGAGCACCTTTCTATGTGCTGACACCAAACACAGCTGCCTTGACTATTTCTCCTTGAAAACCAAAATATGTTGCCCAAGTGCTTTTTCACAGATATGTATGAGACGCTTCACAAGCTGATCTCCATTGGCAGTGTATTATCACTAACTCATTGGGTGTCTGAAGAGCCTTAAAAGGGATCTGAAATGATGTAGTAGAAGAATACAAAAATAGTTGCCATCCCCTCTGTACACTCACACATACACACACACAGAGTCTTGGTTTAATCTTCTCCATGAGATGCCTGTTAAACATACTTTTAGCTTCCTAGTGCCACCATCTTCTCATTGCACTATTTTAATAATCAGAAAGAAAAAAATGGCACATCTGTAAGCAGTTAATGATGTAGCAATAACTGATACTCCTCTTTCTTAAATTTCACCATCCCCTTTTTCCATGTATGATGCCCCATTTCAGATTTGATTCTAAACTTGTACTGCATACTGTACAGCAGTTCTGCAGAGTACTAAGCTGCTCTGGTAATATTAACTTTTGTGCTGTACCTGTTCTCAAGAAGTTCGGAAGAAATAGATACATTCCATTTGAATGAGTTGGGATAGAAGAATTTCATGTTGGAGCTCTTAAGTCTAGAGAATGTTCTGTGTTAAATGCTTTAATCTTCTGCACTAATTTTGATCATTATTGTGTAAAAACACTGTTTAAAATTTTCAACCAAATAACAAGGCTGTGATGTTTGAAGTTGATTATGTACTTTAAATTTAGACACATAATGTAGAGGTGATTGCACTGTAGTTTATTGAGATCAGGAGAAGCTTCTGCTGCTATTCAAACAAAATATTAACTGCTTCTTAAATGAACAGGGCCGTGGGGTTTTGGGTTATATTGATTGTATATCTAAAGTTTTTATAGTAGTAATATCTCTCAGTTTCAATCAGAGCTGTTATTGGAGGCATTGTATGTAAATAAAGAGCAAACTCACTCCTCAGGTAGAGATTTCTCATTTCAAAAAGTTGTTTTGGTTTGGTTCTTTTTCCCCCAGGGATTTTCTGAGAAAATCATCATGGCAAGTCTAATTGCAGACCTTGCAGCTGAACCTTCATGTTGTGTGTTCTTGAGAGCATATCCACAAGGGAATTTCTTTCCCTTGGAGTTAGTCTGCTGAAAGAATAGGAGCTGAGTTTGGACCCGCTTTCTGGATGGTCCCAAGGGAGTGGCTAGGGAGCTCAGTGTTAGTAATTCACCTTAACATAGTCACATGCTCAGTTATTTCCTTGGCCCTTGCCAGCCTTAGTTTTGGCAACTTTTGTTATCCCTTTGGTTCTTTTTAGTCACAACCAGTAGGAATAATCTTTACCATGGCATCCTTGGATATGGCACACATTTTTCTCTTTACATAGTGGACTAGCTTCCTTTACACCCCAGTAGGAAAAAAGACTTAGCTATGCACTTCTAAAAAGAAACAAAATTGTTTACTGTGCACAAGATAAATTCTTAACCATTTTTAGAATTCTACTTGGTCATGGGAATGATTGTGAACTATAGGAATGATTAGAGCCTTTTCACAACTTCCAATGATTTTGTTATGTATGATTTCAACGTATTGCTAAGGTCTCTCTCACATCTATCTCATGTCAAGTGGGTGACAGAGGGGCATGCTTCTGTTTTAAGCTTGAAGCTTCTGGACTGAAGCATACCCAGTTATCTCATGCTGCTCTGTTTGTGGGAAGGTAGAACAGTGTGAGAGCAAGGAAGAGCGACTCACTGTCTGAAAGATTTCTTATGGTCTTTTTTGTAAATGGCAAAACAGGAGTCAAAGTGGTTTGGGAAACAATATAGGCAGGATCACGAATATTTAAACTTTTTATGACAGACTTTCAATTTAGCTGTCTTGAAGGTGCTAATGGTGGAATCCACAGCTTTCCTAGACAGTCTTTTTCCAGTGCTTTATGGTCGTTGCAGTACACAGGCACTCTAATGCCTTTATTTTTGTCTCCATATTGGAGTGCAAAAATCTAGATTGTTAGCTAGGAGCCACTGTGCAGTCTCACATACTTTTTTGTATTCTAGGCCTTCAGAGAAAACATGCTTGTTGAAGATTTCTTATGACTTAGCAGTCTTGGCCTTTGAAGAACTCGCCTGTTGTGAGCCTACACGATTTTATTGTAGCTCATGGCTGTGATGGGTCCATGCACATTGCATTGTAATAAAGTATGGGATATACTGCCACTGGGGACCAGAGTGATGAGTGTAGCCTGGTGGGGGAGGAAAAGAGATCCTGTGTATGAAGAGACTGGGAATGAACAGGGTCTCAGCAAACTGATAGGGGATTCAGGGACTGGCAAATCAGAAAAGGGAGAAGAGACAGGCACTGGAGAGTGGGATTGTTAAAAGGTGATGGAAATATGTGCAAAGGTGATAGGAAACAGGAAACAATGGGTGAACTCTTGAGATTAAGAATTCAAACGGTAAAACCTAACATTGTAACAATGAGTGCTATATAAAAACATGAATAAATTAGTAACTTTGGGTTTAGCCCAGAATTTGAATAATGTGTGCTTATTCAGTGTGTGCCACTCTAGATGGAAAACAAAGACAAAATAAGAGTGCCTCATTAGGAGAACACTGTGCTTTTCATTCAGTTAATGAGGGAGAGGAGCTATAGAAGTAACAGTATATAGTCATATTTAAATTCTGTATCATAGCACATACTGACTGACATAGTGACATAGCACTGACTTTAGCTTTCCCTAGCTTTCATTATTTGACTTTGCAGCATGAACATTACTTCTGTATTTGCATGTTATAAATATGGTCCCCCACTTTAATACCAGTCAAATAAATAGAAATAATTACCTCACGTTTTGATCCCATCCGTTTCACATCTTTAGTAACATTTTGAAAATAAGTCTATTAAAATTGCAATGTTGGACATATTTGAATTATAGAATGCCACAAAAAGGATATTGAAAGATGTTTGAACTGATATTGTTGCTGAACAATGCATGTGGTCTCAGATGAGTTTCTTGTACTCTACCACATATCTACTGTGCCTGTCTTCACTCAGCTTTTATGTTACTCTTGTGCTGTGTCTCTAAATTCTCATCTGACTTGCAGTCTTCAGCTTTCTGCTTGTCTCTTTCTTCCTTTTATTTCATAAGCAGACCTGAAGAGCATGTGCTCTAGATTGTCTTTTCTATTCTGTGTTTTGCAGTACCCAGTGTAAATGGGAACACAAAGTTGTAAGATGGCAATAATATTCAGATACACTGTGATTGACAGGCAGACCAGATATTATCTATTGGACCATTTTCACACAAGAAGAATGAATTTGATGTACTAAATTATGAAACTCCTTTATATGCATTTTGTTTCATGATGCAAACAGTCATACGTACGTTTCTTGTTATCCGAAGAAGATTTTGCTCAGTTTGTTAGGAGGAAGTTCCTATGGTAGGCTTTATTTTACTGTGGAGTTTATATGCTGCTTTGAATCAGGAAAGTATTGCTTTATACTACTTATTATTTTGTTGTTGCTTATTTAGTGACTTACAAACTTTAGATTATTGACATTTTTACTAAAGCGGTAACTTTTCTTTAATAGGAAATGGACCTTCAGGAATTTGTCTTTCTTACCTGCTCTCTGGATACAGGCCATATTTATCTCCTGAAGCTATACACCCAAACCCCATTCTACATACGAAATTAGAAGAAGCTCGTCATCTTTCCATTGTTGATCAAGTAAGCTTTGGTTGCCATCTTGTCTAGCTCTTATACCTACTGCAAGCTGGCTTGTGAAACAGTAGGCTTTCTTTAATGATCCTGTTTAAAATGCTTTTGCAATTTACATAAGTAGTGCCATAGACAAGAAAAGGCTTAATTTTCCTCAACTGACAAAGAATTAGACCACAGTAAAGCTCAGTAACTGTGGCCTCAAAAACTAGCTTTATCTCTTGGCCTCTCTTTTTCCTACCTGTAAAATAAAGAGCAACATACACTTTCTTCAGTGGCCTGTAAGAGATTATATGTAGAGCACTTCAGATGAAAAGCAATGTATTTTAAGAACTGCCTATCCAAAAAAATCTGCAGATTGAATTGTGAAGAACCAGCCTACTTACTTAATTGTATTTCTAATCATTAATAAGTTATTTTGTTATTCTGTTAATTTAAATAGAATCAACTCATGACCATTAGATCCATCCTAGGGCATGTGGTTTCTGTGGTTCTTCAGGGCTCTTTGTTTGTGGGTTTTTTTGATTTTACAATCTGCCCTTTGTCATGTTCTTAGTACTTGCCAAAAGTGTCTAAAGCACCACTTGGGCAATGAGTAGTTGATGCAGGAATTCCAGCTTTCGTGTCCTAGGGTGTCTGGGCACTATTGTGAAAGAACACACGCTGCTAACATACTTCCAGTACACATACTTGAAGTTAAAATCTTCCTAAATAGTACAGTTCTCTTTAAGACTTCATTTTTAGTAACATTAGGGGCATATATCCTCTAAATACAACCCAATTTTATTTTCTGCACAGTATGAATCCTTCAGTGTTTGTGTTGCATTCAAAATTGCTGATGCTTTATTTGTTATCCTTGTATCCATTTTTTCTGTCTGATTTGATTAGTTAAATCTTCTCCGCTATTTTTTTTGCCACTTGTCCATTTTTTTGCCCTGTTATCATTGTTTTCTACTCACCTCACTATACTTCTGATGACTTACTCACAATGCTATCACTAACTGTGTTGCCTGTGTGACTGATTTATTTGAATTACAAACATGCATATGTGTTTGTAGTGGGAAAGTAGGGGTTCTTGAGCTTTGGGGTTTGGGTTTTTCTGTCTTTAAGTGCTGTGCTGTTTGCATGTAATGTTGACCTTAAGTCTCAAGGTTTATGTTTTTGGCAGGAGATTAAGTTGCCTAAGCTTTTGGCTACAGATGTTTCATGTACTTGGTCTTTCCCTGACCCCCTGATATTTTCCCAGTTTGGGAAGCTAAACTATCCTGTCTTTGTGAGCAAAAATTGTCTTTATGGCCAATTCTCTCTTCAAATTTCTATTCTCTCTTCAATTATTTGCTGTTGCATCATGAAATTTTTAGAACATGACTGGTTAATAGATGCTGAAATTTGAACATTCTAAAAATTTCTAGAAATTGTTCTCAACATTAACTGCTTTGTAAAATAAGCCTAGTTTTAATTAATTTTTCAAAATACTGGTTTTAATTTTTAAAAATAATACTTATACCTCCATTATTTCAAAATATAATAAAGTGAGTGTTGGAACTACCTAAGAGCTGTCAGATGAGCTTTTTCTACTTTATCTTTAAAGTTTAATGTTTTTAGATTCCAATTTTCCTTTCTCAAAATGGGGCTCCTAGAAATATTCGCAATTCTTTGTTAAAAGCAGTCTGCTATCTATAAATGTAGATGTTACTAACTTGCTCTGATTTCTGAGTATTTGTCCCTATATTACTTTTTCTACAATGAATTTCAAATACTGACCTTTCCCAATATAACTGTGTTCTTAACATGTCATTTAAATGAGTGAAACGTATTATTCAGAGTTACAGAACCGAATCGTGGCAGTTATTTCTGAAAAGTGTTTTGATCGAGTCTCTACATTAAATACTATCTCTACTTAAAATGCAACTTGAACTAATTGTATGTTCTGTTGAAATACAACTTTTATACATCAGGATAGCATGATGAACCGTAGAAGTAGCATGAGCAGATCCCTTTTTTTTTTTTTCTTCATACTTCAGGATCTAGAGTACCTGTCTGAAGGCCTCGAAGGACGCTCTTCAAACCCAGTTGCAGTGCTTTTTGATACGTTGCTTCATCCGGATGCTGACTTTGGGTATGACTACCCACCAGTTTTGCACTGGAAACTAGAACAACATAATTATATTCCCCATATAGTGCTTGGTAGAGGACCACCTGGTGGGGCTTGGCATGTGAGTAAAAATTTATCACTTCTAGGGTAAATTGATAATTCTGTGGTTTGGGGTTTTTCTTACTGTCTTAAGTTTGGTTTAGTTAGTAGTGGCAATTGCAGTTTCAGCTGTTCAATTACCAAAGCCCAGATATGTTGGGGAGATGAGAAAGGAAGGAAAAAGTTGTCCTTTATCTGGGGATTTGTGACCATGGCTGCTGTGTTATGTGTTTTTTTTCGTTAGTGCAAATTTAAGGAATTATAATGAAGAGCATTTTCTCTGACTTTTTTTCTCCTCTGAATTGTTTTCAGGTGCTTTTATACAAAATCTTAAACTTTAATGTGTTCATATGCTGTTGGTTTCACTTTTTTTTTCTTCTTGTTTTTTTAAAAAAATTGGGTTGAGTTCCCTTTCACTTGTTCTCTTTTCACCTTCTGCTTTTATTAGATCATGTAGTTGCTCATTAAAATAGTACCTAACTGTAAAAAGAAAATAGTTCATCAACACTTCATGTAATGTCCTGGTGATATGTTCTGGTACTTTATTGCTCTGAAGGAGTACACGAAGAACTTCACTGTGCTTTACATAAATCTATCTATTGAAATGTCTGGTCATGCATCTTGGTTTTTTTTCTCAACAGTCCATGGAAGGCTCTATGCTAACAATCAGTTTTGGAGACTGGATGGAATTGCCTGGCCTCACCTTTAAGGAGTGGGCAGCTAGCAAACGCAGGTAAAGATAAATATGTAATAAGATAATACTAATGGCTAAGGTATTTGGGAAACCCGATTGCTAAAAGAATCCAGGTAACATTATTTTAAGAACTGGAAAACATTCAAACTTCATTGTTCACAGAAGGACTTCTTGTTTTGTTTATTAAATTGTCTGATGGCACTGGAAATCATTCTGCTGTGTGTACTCTGATGAAAACAAATGGACAGTGGTCAGCCAGAGGAATTGCTTGGAGTGCATCGAAAGCACACATACTCGCAGTGGTGTGTGTTAGCTGCATTTCACAAAGAAGGACCATTACTGTAAGCAGTTTTGATTAGAGTTGAGGAAAGACTAAAGGAGGAATTTAAAATCTACAGAAGTATTGAAAGTTTCTCTTTCAAATGTATGCAACTTAAATTGCTGGTTGCTGTGCACACTAGCCCTCTTTTAATTCAGAAGTCGTATATTTCAGTATTTGCTTTTGCAGGCAAAGCTGCAGCATCTGAAATGTTGCTATGAATTTTAATTTTAAGAGGATTATTCAGTATTTCCCAATGTTATTTTCTAGTAGTAAGTTTCTTGGAAAAAATTTAGAGAAGAATTACTGTTTTGTACAAGCTCACAGTTTTTACTTCAGTTATACAGTTAGTTTATAAAGGTCTGTGTCAGCAGATGAACCTGGGAACACGCTACATAAGCTTTTTCTAAAATTTTAAGTCTCCTGACTTTCTTCTAGCAAAATTAAAGGAAGTTGTTCCTGTACCATGTGTGGCAAAAGAAGAAATAGAATTACTTGGGCATATGCATTCAAGGGCAGACCGTTACTCATTTCAGGACACTTATAGTGAAGAAACTGTACCTCTGTTCTTTAATCGCTTTCTTAGATAACCACAGTAATCTTGCCTCCTTATTAACTGAAATCCCATAAGCTGCTTATTATCTGAAGCTAATTTATTTATATTATAGTTTTCAACAGTACTAAAAACAGAAATGCTGACCTATTATACTACAATTAAACATGTTTAAAAGTATTGATGATAATGAAAACTTCTAATCTTGTAAAATAGTTTCCTAAACTTCAGTCTAACAGGTGTCACGCTGTTGCATTATCCTCTTCGATAAGTATCTCATCAGGATTTTCAGAGTAGTAACCTGAACATTTAAAAGTACATATGCTCTTATCTTGTTAATCTATGAGAATGAGTAGCCTGATTTCCTGTAAATATGCTTTTAAGTGTAATTCAGTGGCAATCCTGATGTTCGCTAGAGTTTCTTTTGCCGCCGCCTTAGAGCTTTCTTCTAAAGAAGGAGCAAAATTGATGCACTGATTCAAAATAATTACATTTTCAGCTTATTTTTTTGTAAATGGGAATGCAATAAACATGAGAAAAGCATAGATGTAATACTAGGATTGCAGTGCAAAAATGTTTTTTATTGGACGCTTGGACATCATAATCCTATTTCCATAGTTGCACTGAGGTTCTGTGTCATACTTGCTTTGTTCATTCCTTTGATATGGAACTACTTAACCTGATATTTACTGAACTTACCTGTACCCAAGGGAGAGGTCTTCTGCAGAGTATAATGAAGAATAATTGACTCAAGTAATATGTCAAATCTAGGGTTTCAAAATTAGCACTTAACAATTACTGTGATATTTAATTGCTTATATCCTATGTAAGTGTATTCTCACCAAGTACAAGTTTAGCCAGTATTGTATTGTTGGTGGTCGTGATGCTAAACTGGCTTTGTGAAACGCTTCCATACAGACCTACCATGATACTGCAGAGTTTTGTTACACTTATTTTGTTAATCACCATAGCACTTTACATTGTGAAGACTTACAACTATTAAAAAAAAGTTAGCTTGTCTTTCATATCAGGGATCAAGAGAACAAATAAATTGAATGCATTTAAAGATACTGAACTCAGTGTCAGTTACACTGAGCAGATTTAGTCCTCTTAAATTTGACTGTCATGTGATGTCACATATGGTAATCAAATTACCAGTAAGGTCTAAATATTAACTGGAACCATTTAATTTTGTTTCAGAAATATAAAGAGTGATCGAGTAATGCCAGAGGAAATAGCTTGTTATTATAAACACTATGTTAAAGTCATGGGCCTCCAAAAGAATTTCAGAGACAACGTTTACATCACCTCAGTATCCAGGCTTTACCGAGGAAAGGATGATGAAGATAGAAGTCAACTAAGTGAAAATATTTCAACACCTCATTTGGAAATGGAAGATGGACAGAAGTCACTGATTAAAAGAAACTGGGAAGTCAGAGGTTATCAGCGAGCAACAGATGGGTCTCATGTGCCCTTCTGCCTTTTTGCCGAGAACGTGGCTCTTGCCACAGGAACCTTTGATTCTCCTGGCAGACTACAGGTTGAAGGAGAAGACTTTCCTTTTGTGCTTCATTCCATGTCTGACTTCGGAGCTGCTATCAGCAAAGGAAAGTTACGTGGGAAGGCAGACCCTGTGTTAATTGTGGGTGCTGGACTTACAGCAGCCGATGCAGTACTGTGTGCTTACAACAACAACATCCCAGTAATCCATGTGTTTCGTAGAAGAGTTACTGATACAAGTCTGATTTTCAAACAGTTACCTAAAAAGCTTTACCCTGAATACCATAAGGTCTATCATATGATGTGTACTCAGTCCCATACTGTGGACTCTAATCTGCATTCTGCCTACACTAGTTTCCCTGAACACAACGTACTTTCCTTCAAGCCTGAAATGAAATGTGTTCTTCAGAGTGCCTCTGGACTGAAGAAAATTTTGAAGTTTTCTGTAGCCTTAGTTCTGATAGGTTCTCATCCAAACCTTTTCTTTCTAAAGGACCAAGGACATAGCATAGGTCATCACTCTAATCAGCCCATCACATGCAAGGGGAATCCTATAGAGATTGATCCATACACTTATGAATGCACTAAAGAAGCTAACCTCTTTGCTTTAGGCCCTCTGGTGGGAGACAACTTTGTACGGTTTTTAAAAGGAGGTGCATTGGGCATTGCACGATGCTTGGCAATAAGGCAGAAGAAGAAACATGAATTGATTGAAAGTGGGGATGGAGGAGGTGATGGGGTACCATAAGTAAGACATTAGAAACTTTCACATACAGAATTACAGACGTAGTCTAACAGAACACTCACTGACAGCGAAAGTTGGTAGCAGTCACATTTCTGTTGTATACAAGTAACCTGCGCTTGTATTGCTTGGTAAAGGATGCTGATACTACAAACCTTTTCAAAATACAAAAAATTGATCTGCTATTACAACTGATACTCAACTGGAATTACTTCCAGATAAACAGAATTTGAGACTAACTTACATTGACATGCCTGTCACCTGTTGCTCAGTTAAAAGAGCAGACTTACTCTGGAAAAAGCAATGCCTACCAGAGTGGCTTTACATTTTAGTGTCAAATGTGACAAAATAGTCTTACCATGAATTAAAATAACTTTTAAAAGCAGAAAGCTTGCTAAGTACCAACTGATTCTTGATCCTAAAGCAAATTTCGAGCCTTCTGCTTGAAACCAGGATTTTATTTATTTGCTGTAGTAACATTCCTCAACAGTTACAAATTATCCTATTTGATAATTGGAATAAAAGAAGAAACATTCCCATTTAATCTTTAAAACATGATTTGACACAGTCCATGAATGTTTTTTCACACTATGCCTCAAGTTGGGTGAGTGGAGAAAGACTTAACAGATGTTCCCCTTACAGTGATATGTACATTTCTGAGAATACTCAGTAACATAAACAATAAAGTACTGATGTAAGTGCTCTTATTACAGTGTCAATATAATGAATATCTAGGGTACTACTGAAAAATTAAGTATGTGAGGAAACTTGAGGTTTTTTTGCTTCCTAGCTTAGGAAGACAGACTGGGATCACTTGTCTCATGAAGGTGGGTGGTAGATACTCTTGTATCCCATTTGACCATGTATTGGTTATTTATCTTTTTTTTTTCTAGAGCAGCACATAATACTATTTTATCCTGTGTGTTTTTGAAACTTGAAAAAGGGTTATATCTCACAGCCAGCTGAAAAATAAACCAAACCCAAAACAAACATGCTGTAGTTCTTATAAATCTTAAAGGTTGTTATGAAAGACAAAGACTTAACTTGTACCTACCTCTGAATTGAAGTTTCACCTTTCTGCTCTACATAATGTAAGACCTAGGTTTCATTTACTGGGTTTTAGAGTAGCTAGTTTACCTAAACACTCATGGATTATTCACCGTAGTAAGGTAAGCAACAGCTCGTTAGAAAACTTAAGTTAACTTCCAGAACTCTCAATAGACAGGAGTGCTTGGTTTTAACTGATTTATTACCAAACTTTTTAATTCAGGTCCAATGTGATGGAATAGATGTTATTTAATTTTTTGTTATGGGCTTTTTTGTGTTGAAGAACATCATGTTAGTTTAAGATACTGTATTTGCATGAATAAAATCTCCATATTAGAACTTGAACAGATTTTAAAAAAGAAATTAGGTTTAGACTTTGTGAAATTGCTAGTGCTTGCTGGTTTCCCAGCTGTCTAACTTTCATAAGTTGTAGATACCTATATGCAATAAATGCGTGTTTTCTGTGCCTACTGAAAATTACGGGGTTCTGTGGCTACTGCAGGCCTTTATGCATCTGAGTAAATTACTCAGACTTTGGACACAGAAGTTGAAAAGGTAAAGTATGCAAGGATTAAAATGTCTATATTTTCAGTGGAAGTCCAAAGTAATTTATGAAATGATGCTACTACTAAGAATTTTTAGTTTAGAGCCAACAATAGCATAAAAATAAACACAAATGAAGCAGCATTGCCTACATGGTTGGGTTTTACCAGGCATTGTCAATACTAGTTAAGATAATTTTTTATACTGATATTTGTGCTGGTTTAAATTATGCTAAGTTCTAGGCTTATTTTCTTTGTAATTGAATTAAGATTTTATAATTTGCCACCTTTGGCGTAAACTGTGTATATATAAATCTATCCAAAACCTGTGATACCTGATACTTTTAACTGAGAATCAGTATTATAAGTGCTAAATACTTGATTATAGAACTTTATGGCAGTTAATATATTGGGAATACATCTGCGCTGTGATTAAATTCTTTTGGTTTCGTGTCAATATAAATGTACAAATACAGCATATCATGGCATGTTACTGCTTTTTCATTTGTTGTGTGAAACATTTAAAATGTCAGCAAAACAGAGGAAGCAATTTATTTAGATATTTTGCAAAAAGTGGGGAGGGGGGGAAGCTTCGGACAGCCAGTTCTCTAGCCTCAGCTGCTGCAGCTACTTACAAGCTCTGTGTATTGTAGTGTAAGTTTGTAGCAGAGATTTTTTGTCCTGTTACTACACAGGTATCTTTCACTGCAGTATTACAGCACCTTGAGGCTTAATAGGTTTTTTTTGGTCAAACTTGTTAGTATTTTTGAGACAAAAAAAAAAAATCTCATATGAGACCCCCCCTTAGTTGGGCAGTGAAGTTTTCTCTGGCCATGCTTATTAAGCCAGCGTAACAATATTTCTTTCAACCAAACCTTTACTAAAAAATAATCCATTTTTTTCTAGGAATTGCTAGGTTTAAAGTTATAGCTGGACTTTCACTTTGGGGGTTTTGATTTTGATAGAAATTTCTGTTTCTCCCCTCTTTGGTATTTTGAGAGTATAAGAGTTTTCAAGCTTTACCTAAAGCATTATATCATACTTACTGCATTTATTGTGGATTATATATTGTCACTGAATAGGTTTTTTTTTGTGGAAAAACTTTGTTTCTCAGATTAAAATAAAAAGAAAAATAATTACCTGTATAATAGTTCCCAGAAGGGCGACTGTTTACTTCTTTGAGCTCTTCTTTCAATGAGAAGAATAAGCTCTTAAACATCACGGATTTAAAAAGGATGTTTAGTACTTAAGCTTAATACAGACAGGAAGAATATAATTTTTAGCTAAAGGAATTTAATTTGGATTTACAGAATCTGTAAAGGAATGTTAACCCATACTGTGTGTTTTCTAATAGGCTAGTGGGAAAATGTCTTACATTTGGGTTTGGTTCTTAATGCTGAGTGTGTCTCCTAGCTAAATTATCACCAAGATTATTTTAAGTGGCATCCAACTGTTGAACTGGGACTAAGATTTGTCATAGTAGATTTCTGTGACAGTCTGCCTCATACGTGATTGTTTAACAATAGGTGCTTGTTAATGAAGACACCTGATGGGGCGGTAGGAGATGGCACAGACTTTCATTTGGTTTCCAGTAGATGATTGACTTCTGCTTAAAACATTTTCCACAAAAGAGTAAGGCTGTTTTACCCTGTTGTCAAAATGCAGAAATTCTGTCTGCAAGTAATCCAGAGAGTGGTGACGGTAACATCAGATTTTTTTTTTCTCAGGAAAATGGGCTAGCAGCCTGAGCTTGTTAGTGAATGCATGGGAAGAGTGTAGCTCCCAGAAATTGCCTATACATGGAGTAACGGACACCAAAGTGCATCTCACAGCTGTAGGGAACTTCAGGAATTGTTGAGCTATACTGTATTTTCCTTCTAGCCTAGTGAGTGTAGGCACCTTTTTTTTTAATCATTAATTTCACAGTGATGGTTGCATAATGTAAAATACTAATTTTATAGAAGGAGGTGGCTGTAGGTTCTTTCTCTCACAGCTCAAGAACTGAAAGAAGGCTGGAGCCAGAAATGCAGAGTACTTATTGAAAGCTGGAAGAAATTAAAAATTTAGACCCATACTTTGAGGCAGGCCTGAGTTGCACGTCCAGTTGAAAGGAAGAAAAGGCCGTTTTTAGGCCAACTGCTCTTGAGAGAGAAAGAAAAGGTGTAAAATTTGCAAACTTCTAGCGAGTCCTCACTGCTAACAATGCCTAGTGAGGAACAATGGGAGGAATGCAGCAAAGAATCTGAGCAGTATGAACTGCAGACCCATAGGTGCTGAAGTGAATCCATGCAGTATTGACAGGCTGGTGGTCTCCCATCCTCTTTTGTCAAGATCTGTGTACTGTAACTTTAGACCTCTGTGCTGGAGCTATTAGTCCAACATGTTGCCATATATTTTTAACTGGCTGTTAACTGAAGTTACACCGAAGTGCAACACACATGCATGAACTAGAAGCAACTGTATTTGCTCAGAAGCTGTAGGACTGGGTCAGTAAGGTGGTATGCCAAGACATGAGATTTGGTTGCTCTGCTATCATATTGTATTTTCATGTAATAGCAGAATCTGTGCTGTAACAGTGCTAGCTCCCAAACATTTCTAAACAGCAAGAAGTAGCACACATGCTTTGAAGGCAGCTGATTATTTGATTGTATTATTATCCATATAGTAATGGTTTCATTTTGAAAAAGTTATGGAAAAAAATGCTAAAAGCTTTATACTACTACATTTCAATTGACATATTTTATAACCTTACAGTATCAATGTTCTGTCATCATTTTGGATTATTTTTTGAGGTGACAACAAGATGGGAGCACGGTACCTCAGCTGATGTGAAAGCTTCTTGGAGCTTACTTCCCCCTTTTCCCCTTGCCCAACATGAAAAAAAAGTCATGCTTTGTTTGACATGACCATAATACCTAATTCTATTTAGCAGAAACAATAGAAACTGAAAAATGTTCTTCGACAGAGAAAGAAAGGCTTTGGTGACATTAGGGGTACAAATTTGTAGCAAGGATATTGAATTATAAACAGCTCATTTTCTGAAAAAGACCATATTTGAGAGAATATGGTACACTTTATGGTGTTTCAGTTTAGCTAATTTTTGAAGCTTGAATTATATAAGGAATTGTGAAGTCAATGATGATTTTGGTGTAAGGAACAAGGATTATGGGGGGGGGGGGGAAGCATTTATAGTATAAATATAGTGAAGCTAAGCACTGTTTTAAAGATAGTTTTGTCTTTGCAGACACTAGAATGTTTCAACTCAAGCAAACCCTGAACCTTAATTCAGATGACACCTGTCTGCATGCTAGCTGATTTTCTTCTAACAACGATCATTTTGTACTTACAGGGCATATTAAGCCAACTCTTAAAACCTAGTGGTCATCGGTAGTCGTTAAAACTAGGAAGAAAAATACACTTCATATTCTTAGTTCTCCTATCCTTTTGAAACTACTCATTCTGGAGACTGAGTTAATCTAATTTGCACTTTCCTCCTCCATCTCTTTATTCTGAGATCACTGGCAATATGTAAGTATCAGCCTACGCTGCCTACAGTGGATGCTCAAGAAACTAAAATTCAGCTGTGTGTTCCTGGACACCCTCTGTAGACTTACATGCCAGCATAAAGAAAATGAATGACTAGGTGTGTTATGTATTTACAAAATATTATGGAATTCTGGCATTTCTAGGTTCTTTTTTAACTAGGTGTATAAAGAAAAAATAGTTGTCCACAAATACAAAGCTAGAGACAAGGTGATCAGAGACTTGACACAGTTCCAGGGGATACTCTGAGGAGAGGGAAATGGTTCATTTTTCATCAGTTTGAATTCTAGGACCAGTGTCTATGTGAACACTGAGTTACTGCTGTTCCTGCAGTAGAACTGATCCTGCTACCTTACATCTACCTGGCACAATCTGGAAAGTCAATACTCTGATCTTGCCTGTTTCTTTATTAGGTCTAGTATGCTGGTTGTGGAATTGCAGTTCTAATTGAGATGAAGGCTTATATTCATCTACCTATATGTGTGTTCACACACGTGATATACCCACACTTGGAGATACTATGTAAATGTCATTTCCATGTGTCACACCTCAGTTTTCTGCTTTTGCTGGAGTATGCTCGGGTCATATCCTTTTTTTTTTTAAGATTGGCAATGTAAATGTGTACAGAATGTCTGCTGTCAGCTGGAATATATTCTCCTTCTGAGCTGCAACCAACTTGTGAGCAAAACCTGTTTTGATTAGATGATAAACCTACCTGAGGTGTGCATGCTAAGCTTGTTTTATCTTCATGTGTGAAAACTGATGATGGACTGAAAGCTAAATGGGTGGTACTATAACAGTTTCACCTAGAAGCCAGTTATTTTAGTTTTGAGAAGTGGTGAAATCTTAAAGGCAAAAAACGTGAGGAAGAGGCATTGAGAGAGCTGTAGTGTTCAGCAAGAGAAGGTTGGATGGATCTGATGCTGTAGCCAATGCTCTGAGATTCTGATAGTCAAAGTTGGTGCAGAGTGCTAAAGCAAGTGGCAGGGAAAGCTGCTAGTTAGGGAAATCTGTCTAACATTTCTGTATTTCACTGGAATGTGGTGATGGTGGTTCTCATAACATTGCAAGAGGAAGAGTGAGGAGTAAGACAGTTCAGGTTTTGCTGTGTTTGGCCTAAGTTGTAAGGAGATACCAGAGCACAATCAGAACTTGTGAATCAAACACGAGATGTGGTCAAATGTGACTCTAAAGAGAGATTCAGGAAAGGGAAACAGCAAGAGAAGAGCTAGTTTTATTGGGGAGGTGGGAAAGGGGGAAGACAGGGTAAGAGTAAGGACTGAGGAGTCACCTGTACAAAATGGACTGGTAATAGGAGAGCTGAGAGGGGTTTGGAATAGGTCTACAACAGAGACTTCAGCTACTGTCTCAGTTCTGAACTGATGTTTGATGGTAAACATGTGGAATGGAGGTAATGATGGGGGCTTAGCACTCTGGAGGGAGTCAGTGGGGCTGTCAGTGGATGGACGAAACTGAAGCTGACTATAAACACACTTTCAGCATATAGAACAGGTGCAGTGAAAGCCAGCACTGCTGCACTAGCCCCCTGTTCTCTGAGATGAGGAGTAAGGGTAGGAGAAAAAGGGGCAGACTCAGATGTGAATGGACAGAAGTAGAAAACAAGAGTATCTCAGTAGTCTTGCCAAAGGCAGCAGTGGCTTCCCTAACTGATGTAGGAAAGACAGGAAGTCAGCTGAAACTGGTGTGAGTTAAACTGAAAATTTTGTTTCTGCAGGGGTACAGCACCCATCTTCTATTTTAGTGGTGCATGGAGTAATTCAATCTGCTTTAAACTATGTTCAGCTAAGCTGCTGAATGCAAGACTGTATTTTAAAAGCCTTGCTAATAAAAAGTATATTTAGTTTATGTATTGTGTGCATCTCCTTCCTGTGAGCAGTGTGAACAAATATAATACATGCTATATAAAAAAGCAATCCCAACAAACCCTCAAACTGTGTTATACAGAAACATGCAAGAAACAAGATCTGAAGATAAGTTTCTGCTTAGATGTATTTTTAGGTGAAGAGCATCGTTTTGTCAAAAAGATTGTGGTTTGATGTAGATGAGAGAAGCCTTAGATGTCACGTCTGAGTTACTGAACTTGTTTCAACCTTCTGAAGAAAATCAACACCACACATGTTCTGTCAGAAAACCAGTGAACTGAATGTTGAAACCACAGGACATGAGCCCCACAGAATGAAAATGGAGCATGCAGTAGAAGTTCTGAACTGCAGATTGCAAAGTAAATTGCCCTTGTTTGTGCTCACAGCTTTTGCTTTACCTGTAAAACTGTCTTTATCTCAACCCAGGAGTTTTCTCACTTTTACCCTTTTGCTTCTTCTCCCCCACACTGCTGGGGCAGGAGGGGGGCAAGCGAGCAGCTGCATGGGGCTTAGCTGCCTACTGGGGTTAGCCCACAACAGTGTGTTTTATAAAATAAAGGAAACATCAGCTCAAGTTAATGTAATAGTTCCAGGGGTAAGGCAAACACTGATTTGATTTATTGCATGTTCAGGCTCCTAAGACTTGGATCATGTATCATGTCCTTTATCATCTACCTCAAACTTCTTTAACAGAAGGCCAACAAGCATATTTCTTCTAATGTCTGGAGCTGAAAATCATGACAAAATTATGCTAAAATGGAAAGAAGGCTTCAGTATTATGAACAGGATTTGTTACGTCAATTTGGAATCACAATTCAAGCCATAGCTAAGAGGTAGAGGTTTAGCTGTCTAAGCTTTTTTAATGCAAGCATAAATTCATGTTGAAATAACAAAAAGATTGGCTTCACAGTCTACAGGCTTCTCATCAATCAGACAGCAGATGCAACTGAATCAGAAGCCAAACTATTGCATATTACACCCTCAAGTTTGACCTGAAACGGGAACACACACTGGGTGTATCTTCAGCCAAGTGTTGATCCTTTTTTCCTTGGCACTACTGTGAAAATCCCCATAATGCCCTCCCCTCTTGAGGGCACACAGTTGCCTGTTGAAGAGTGCAGAGAAATCTGAAAATGATGTTGGAAACTGATACAGAGAAGACATCTTAAGATCTACAAGGAAAGCTCCAAGTGTTCTGGGGTGCTCCCCAGTCACATGGTGGGCAAGTCCATCAGTCCTAGGACACTAAATGACTAAAAATGTATCAAAGCTGCTAAATTCAAATGTCTGGGGAACCAGATTTGATGAGCCCTAAGTTAGAACATGAATAGAAGAGTAGTCTCAGCTGTGCCATCAAGGTTGCTTGAACCTATCAGATGAAGTTTGAGCAGCAAAGGACATAGCATTTACTTTCTCGCAGAAGTCCCCTGTACATTGTGTCTTGTTAGAACATCTAAGGGGAAAGGACAAGCTCTGTTTTTACAACCATAAACAATTTCTGAAGGACTTTCTCCATGGATATTCTGCTGTCTAAGCTATTTTCTTGACTTTAGTAACAAAAATCAAAAAGGTCATCAGCAGCAGTCTACAAGACCTGCCCCATTGGACCAGTCGGTCTTTTAACAGGAAAACTTGATTCTCATTGTGACAGTAGAAAAACTCACCTGAGGGTGCAATAAACAGCAGTCAGTACATCTCCTCCAGCAAGTATTTCAACTGCTTAAAAAGCATTTTTAAAGGTATTTGGTGGACAAGATTTGATGTGCCCTGATGCCAGTTACAATACCAAAACATTCACATCTATGCTGAACTCAGAGGTACTGGTTTTGCACTCTGTGCATCACTCTGGACAGCCCTGACCAAGTGACCAAGAAGATGTCAAGACAGACCTGAGGAAACACTGGTTTTTGAAGACTAAATATTTTGAGACTGTGCAACCACCTGGACTTCAGCATATCTGTTATCTTGATATATACAGATCTGACTATGCTGTTCTTCTAATCTGGTACATCACAGAGTGGCTTGAAACATGCTCAGCTCATCTTGCTTACACATTATGTAGTTTAAGTTAATGATTCTTAAGAGTCAGTTACATCAACCAGAATACTTCATGTGAGGAAGGAGATTCTACCATTCTGCCTCTTGAAACAGGATGCAGTGGAGCTACTGTCCATCTTCATCACGTCTTGGCTTCATACAGGTGAGCAGAAAGTCTGGAAGGCTTTTCTCATTAGACTTCCAGGGCAATCCCTCAAATTCCAAATTCTCAGATCATTAAGACGAGCTCTCGTGACAGAAGAACGGGTAACTGTTTCATAGCTTTCACTGCTGATATAGATGGAATTATTCTGAAGGGCAGATTTTTACACAGTGATTACAACAAGTAAAAACATGAGAGGAAGAACTGGGTCAAATTATCTAAAATCCCAAACTGGAGTGCAATAGTTCTTTTAAGATTTTCTCTGGCTTGGAAGTAGCTTTTAACAAATGGACATTCAAATTGAGTTAATGCTGCAAATGAAAATATGTTTAAGAGAGAAAAAAAGCTTTTTTTTTCAGCTCCAAGATATTCTGGAACAGTAGTATTTGTTCTACATAATGGACCAGAGATAAGACTATCATGATCAGGTATCAGCTGCATTTAAGTCCTCCTCAACAGATTCCCAATTCTTAAGACAATACCCACGAAATGTGCTGAAGCAGCTCCCTTAACAGAGAAGCTCATTGAATTCTCTTGGCCTGAATCTTCACAACTGGATAAAAGATGTTATTTCCAATAGCAAGGGGATTCATTTGGCTTCTTTGCCACTAGATCTAGAGATTTAAAGTTTTTACTTTTTCATTTTCCAGGGAAACTCCCTCCACCTCCCAACCAGTTTGTTTTGGCTGTAGGGTTTTATGATTTATTCTTATTTTGGGGATGGGGTTGACCCCTATTTGACTCCCAGAAATCATCAAATTCGGTCTTGTCCCCCTCTAACTTGAGTCTCATTACAAATAAAACCAATTACACGACATTGTTATATCAGAATTTACACTCTGAGGAATGTACAAGGTTATTTCTCACTACACGAAAGTACACAGACTCTCATAATCCGATGGTTCTCATATGCAGCTTTTGGGCTTTTCATATACATCTTTTGTTCTTAAACAGCCAAATGCAGCTCTCTCCTGTTTGCAAAGGAAAGGAAATATTCAGAGAAAGAAACTGCACTTGCCTCTTTCTCCCTTCCACAGAAACCAAAATTAAAATGCTTGTTGCTGCTGCAAAATTTTTTTGTTTGTAAGAGTGTTTCTAGTCTAACTGTAGGCTGTTCAAACAAAAATTGGAGATTTGAAGATATAATAGGGCAAAAATCACTGAATTTTAGAATTTAAACATTTGATTCAAATCTGCCATCACACAAAATTGGTGGCTGATTAATGTCACCAACTTCAAAAATAGGAAGGAACTTGACCTTATCAATATTAAATACTTCTTGTTTACTCAGATACAAATTTAAAGTTTGGTCTAACTTATTTATGAAGCCTTCAAAAACCTTCGCCTAGAGACAAAATTGTCCATATACAAAAATCTAATTAACAAAGCCTTTCTGAAAAGAAAAAAGCCTGATGCTAACTTCCTTTCCCAAAAATAATACTGATGAGCAAGTATTAGAAATAAACAGCCTAAAATGAAATCCTAAGTATCTACAGTATTTTACTGAGCATTAATCTGAAGCAAATAATGTTAAGGTCTTGAAAATGTGCAATCTGCAAGTATCAAGCAGTGACAGAAACTTTTTCTTTAATAAAGACAAGACTTAAAAACAAGTCTTACAATAATTGACAGCTCAAATGGTCATATGCAGATATATATTACACACTGTAACCAGGAATCCTAAGGAACAGAAAGCAGATTTTTGCTAGAGAATCACTGTAAATCCAGGTTACAATTTATCTTCTCCTTTTCACATTAGGATCATATCTGCAACAAAAAAGAAAATTTGTCACAAGTAAAACTTAATGATATTCAAAGTTAGCAATGTGATGTAAATATCTTTATTACATATTCATAACAAGGGACTGTTCAGTGTTCAGTCTTTTCCCTGACTGCACTTCTATAATTAACTACAGTTGCTACAATTTGACTGAAGGATGCATAAGCCCGAACCTGCTTATGAACTAGAGATCACCTCTACTAAAATTTTCACTGACCTCTCAGCTACTTAAAATCTTTGCATTTGATGCATGAACAAATTTCTCCAAGCCTTTAATGTCCCAACATTAAGTTCCTTACTAAAAATAAAAAACAAACAAAAACAAAAAAAGGGGAGGGAGGAGGAAGGGGTACTGTATATTCACAGCAATGTACGGATTCGGCCATGACTCATTCACACAAAACCCTCCTGCTGCTTTCTTCTCCCACATAAAGTAGTTCCTTGCCTTACCTTCCCTTTTACACAGCTTCTGATTGACTTTTAGTAATTTAAATCTACTTTTTGAATATACTAATTTACTATATACACTGATCAGGTACTAAATACCTCATTTACTGCAATGTGCTCTGCTTGACACTGTGATCCCTTGGCCTTCTCTTTCTCTCCATTTGTGCTTCATCTCCCAAAATCCTGTGTCACTTCTTTGAAATTCTGATGTGTTTTGTATTCATGCATGAATAACTTACGGAAACAACTGAATGATCAGGCAGTTTTACTTCCACTAATTCTGCTCTCATTCATCAGGACTTTTTTTGCTTAGACAGGAAAATGTGACAACTTGTGAGCCAAATTACATCACCACATAACTAGAAAGGTATTAGAAGTCACTGCTGCTGCTATACAACTCAGATTTCTGGCAAAAATGAAACGTGTACCCTTTGAAATGAATGCTCTACCATTAACTTAATTAACAGAGCAAGCTGTTAATGCAGCAAAATTTTCTGAATGGCTCCTACACACGTTCATATTGGTATGCGGTATCATGCTTCTTTGATAGTGATTTGGGCAAAAACATCCTCCTTCACCATACACATTTTTCTACCTAAATACAGAGTTTTTTAGTAAAATGCATGGCAGGTGAGAAGTCAAACTGTGGTTGCTTGTTTCTTCAAATAAAAACTAAGAAAATAATTAAATATTTGCTAAACAAAATGAGATCCTTGTATTAAATCTCAAAGCATTTCTTTTAATTTATTGCTATACTGTTGTAACACTTTAGTTCTGACTTTTAAGTATGTCCTGGACACCAAATGGCATTTTGGGGAGTGTGGGGAGGGTGTGTGGTATGATAAGATAAGCACATAGGAGAAGGGGATGATACATGATGGAAAACTGCTATCAGAACACCAACACCTTCAACCCTGTCTGTGGCTGTCTGTGGAGATGCTGACACTGACAGTCACGAACATCTTTTTCTGTAATGTCCTCCACCTCACCTCCAGCCATTTTCCATATTAAATGAAGCAGGAATGATGTTTTCCAGACAGAAGGAAATCAAACATTATCAGAGGAAGGAAATTGTACAGTGCTTGTGGCCTGAAATGGAAGGAGGACTGCAGAGATTCCACTAGTGTGAGTGAATGCACAAAGAAACAAAAGACCTTGCTGGGAACAAGGAGTGAAGGATACAAAGGGCTATTACTGAACAGAATCCATTTATCTGTAGTCTTAACAAACAGTATGATATGCCTTCCCTTCCTCCTCTATCTACCTCAGTATGTACTCAGCAGCAGTTGAGGGCACAGCTTTTCTTTCTAGCCCATCTTTACCTTGGAGTACTGCATGACTCTTTCTAATGGCATCTTCAAATGTAATTTTCATGGGAAATTGCAGCTGTTAACATTATGCCAAGTAGTTTTACTCAGGATTAAGGACAAAATTAGAAGTATGTTACAAACTGCTGAACACTAAATTGTGCGTGTTAGTATTTTTGGCTGTGGAAACTTCAAAGTACAACTATCCTAAGTAAATTGGAGTTGAGGTAAAAACTTTTCTAAGCACAAATGCATGCAAATTATCCAAGTTTCCACTGCTGTGTCTTGAAAGGCTAAAATTAATCAAAGATCTTTTGAACCAGTTAATATTCCAGCACAGCCATCAAGCTGCACCATGTTTTTCTAAATGTCTTTGTAACTGACATATTTAAAGGCTGTATTGCAGATATAAAAACTAGATGAAGTGGCAAACTTGGCTTAGAACTTTTTTTATTTAGAAAGTGGTTATAAATCATTAAATTAGGATCACAGATGAAAGTAACTGGACAGGAAATCAACTGAATAGGATGATTCTCTCTTTCAAAAGAGAGATTAGAGAAAGCAGGAGACAACTGAAGTGAGGGTTATTGAAAGAAAACTGCTGAAACATACCGTCTTAGAGGCAAATATAATGACTTATGGCAAAAAGACATGGTGAACCTGGACCTACCAAACAAATCTCTCAAACTCCTGTGACATAAGTTCTGATTAAGACAGTATTAATAACTCTACTACACTGTCAATAGTGTAGAATGATCGGTGTAGAAATGCCTCTTCTCCCCAGTCTGAAAACTGTAAAGATGGTAAGGCATTGAGGGAGTTTAACAAATGAAAAAAAGGTAGGGGCTATTCATTGTGAATGGGTTTGAAAGCTGTTTGAAGTCTCAAAGATAAGGGACACAGAGGGGCGATACTGAAGGATTTACTTACGAGGGTTTTTTAAAATTTTTGTTTTAAATTCTGAGAATCCTGACTTCAAAGATAAAAAAAAAAAAAAAAAAGAAAAAGAAAGCAGTCCTGCCAATTACTTTTTCACAGAAATACTATTCTGCTGCTTTAGCTCCCTCAAGTGAGTCAGCACAGGGACAGACAAGTGCCACGGCCAGAATGAAAAAGTGGCAGAGTCCATCACTTCTTTGCAGTTCAGATGACTTGATTATAAGATCAAAACACTTAATAGGCTCTAGCAAACACTAATAGTGGAAAGCCTGACCCCAGAATCTCTTTGAGCCTTTATGAACAAACAAGCTTGTGCATATGAGCAAGGAAATAGCAACTTTTTTTGTTTGAGCATGTTCCTATTAAAAAAATTTCAGCAAGACTGAATGAAATCGCAAGTTTAAGGCATAAAAAAATTGATAGAAGTTGTTGAGTCATTTTGGGTGTATTCTATACATAGGAATATATGGAATTTTGAAAATAGTAGTCAAAGTAGTCCTTTACAATCTGGAATTTGTCCACAAAAAGATATGATGGAGAAATACACATTTTCCAAGTTCAAATATAAAACTCTTACCTAAAGAGATCATCAGCAAGTGATTCCTCTCTTGCATATCGGTTCTGTTCCTGAGGAAATAAGTTTATTCAATATTTGATGTTAAGGATGAAGCTAATGAACAACACAGAAAAACAATATATTCCTGCACTAACACAGTTTTTCCTGAAGAAGTAAGTTTTCTCTAGTACACCATTCAGTGCATATTCACATTAGATAATATATTTCACTACTCAAGCTTGGCTACTGCTACCAACTAATGGAATGGAATAGTTTGTGCAAGATACAAATTTTGGTCAGAAATGTGTTTTTTGGTTTTTAAGCATCATTATAGAAATAGGAAAATTTTCATCTGATTATTGGTGCATAAAGGGAATTTTAATTGGTATTATCTATACCCAGGTATTAAAATAAAAGGAGATAATCAACAAGTGTTGATGTAACAGGATCTCGATCAGGCTGTGGAAACAGTATGACTCATCAGCAAGTATTTTTACAGAAACTTGGAGTATAAAAGTGCTAGAGAACTGCTATAATAAAATACTAACTTTTTTTAGAACTTTTACATACAAAGGTGAAGATTTTTACAATAGAAAAAATATTAAATTTATTCTTACTATATCTCTTCAATATACTCCAAGAGAATTTTACTCAGGTATTTTCTATTCTGTTTAAGAACAGAGTATCAATTGTATTGTATAACACATTGAACACAGCTAACCATACGGAAGGAAGTTCTTCCTAGGTCCCTATCACATTTTTAGAAGCTGCAAATTTCCATGATGTTTATTTTATTAAAAAAAAATTAAAAAAAAAATCACTCTCTTTTAGAATATTGATTTTGCTTTAAATCAGTATTTCTAATTATATGAAGGTTGCATGTAAAATGAATATAAGTAATCAGTAAAAACATAAGCCATAACACTGACCTCTGACTTCCATTAACTTTTCTAATGTGTATGTTCCTATAATCATGTGTGGACAGATAATTGGTTGAAGTTTTATTTCAAAAATAAAATTCTGAAGTATTTCAGCAATGACCGCAGGTTGCTATGAACACTTACGTAAGTTTTGTTTCATCATCTTTAAGAAATAATTCCTTACCTCCATTTCTTGCTTTAACCAGTCTTCTAGCTCTGAATTCTTTTTAGCATGGTGAGCAATCAAATCTGATCCTCCAATAATGTATGGAAGTTGTCCTGCCCCTGGATAAGCTACCTGTTGGACAATAAATTCTTACAATTACAATACAAGGCAAGCACACAAGTAAAAGGTCTGTTGCAACAAATTCAGAAAGCGTATTCAGGTAGCACAGGAGTCAGTTGGTCAGTCAGTCTTCCTTTGAATAACATTTATCAGAGACATTTAGAAGAGCATGAAGTGAAAAAAAGCATTTACAGAAATCTATTAACTCCCTCCTTTTACCAAAAGAAACAAAAAAATAGCTGACAAGTTACATGTTACATAAGTCTGATAGTACATTAAATGGAGTTTCAAAACATTATAAACTGATTTTTACTGACAGATTCTATTTAATTATCAGAATGCATAAGCATTCTGTAAAAGATTTACAAAATGGTGGAAAAGAAATTTAAAATATTATCTAGAAGTGAAAGCATAATCCCAGAAAGTTGGAAGTTGCATTATGTGACTCACACTCTCTACATAATATTTTATTTAAATGCATTTCTAGCAGTCTTATATTGTATATGATTTTTTTTTATTTTTAGTATGAGCTGAAGTGGTATTCTTACACTGAACACTAAGAATCTTCCTGAAATTATCTTCGGGACCCAAACAAGTCAAATTGTTCACTTTTGGAGGTACCAGAAGTTATGGTAGGCATCACTTAATGACTTATTCCAAGTAACAGCTTGGAATAGAGAGTACAAGTATCTAAATAATCAAGCATGAGGTAAGACTTTGTCAGCCTGGTACTTCTTCAGTCAATTAGCAAAAATATCTGTCAATAGTATAATATGGTATTTAAATAGTTTCCTTCTGTAGTTACTATCAATTAAAAAAATATTTCATAACATATTTCTACACTCTTAAGACAATACTTTCTAATATTTTTAAATAGTGCCATCTTGTGACCATTTCAACCACACACTAACCTTTTTGAACATTTTGAAGTTTTTCTTTCCCCCGTAGCTGGTATTTCCAGTAAGCTGACTGTTCTGCCTTGGATGGCTGACAACCAATGATCTAAACTCAGTCAATAGAAGTCTGCTAGGAAGATTGCTGGAGTCATCTTGCAGTTTGCTGTGGTTCTTATGTGGGAAGAAAAAGGAAGGAGCAGTTCAAGTGTATAAACAGACATACAGCATTATCAAAAAGTCTAAACTTTAGAGAAGCAAATTATCATGAGCACAGCTGAAGCAAAAGTTAGGATTACAAAGGGTGAGGGGAAGCAGCACCCGTGCTAGAAGCCAAGAAGATGGATATACTTCTCAGTGTCCTTATATACTACCTATAGAGCTGGGAGCTCAGTAAATTTTTTTGTCTTGTATTTGTATCTGTTGAAAAGACAGAATCATTAAAAACTGCAGTAATATTAATGAAGTCAGTGTACCTCATTTCACTAGGATATTACTTCAAGATAAAACTTCAAGTTAGATTTTTTTTATTTTTTATTTAGCTAATACTCAAGAATTACTTCTCTTCACCTCTCCACCTTGCCTCTTCACCTGGACTAATTTAATCAAGTATTCTTAGTCTACTAGAACTTCAGCTAATTCCATGGAATATAAAGTTGAACATCTTCAGCAAAATTCTAGCCTACAGATTTATCATTCAGGCCAACTTTAGGGCTGTAAGCTGGATGTGACCAATGAAGCAGCTTCTTGTACATGAGAATGCTCATGTGCCAGCAAGTTTGCATGTACACATTTCTGCCTGGGGCTAGATCTATGTGGATTAAAAAAGATGTCTGGGTGCAGGACAAATTCACAAGTAATGTTAAACTATCTTCATGGACAGCTCCAGCCCAGATGCAGTACAGTTATTTTATAGCAAAGTCTGCTAACCTGAGCTGATCCTGCACTTTGGTACACCTCCACAGCATTCCCTCTTCTTGGACTGTTTTCTATACATATGTGAAAAGGTTTTATTCTTGCCCCTTGTTAACTGGCTACTCGTATCTCTTCAGAATCATTCCACTTCTGTTTCATTTAGCCTAGTCTGCTTTTTCTCTGATCACTGCCATTCCCAGCAATTCTCCCCTCCTTCCATCACTCATCTCACTTATAACAAAGTTAGCATGCTGTTCACAATCAGTGTATGTTACATCTATTTTCTCAATAGTCCATCTCTTCTATCCTAGTTGTGATCTCCTTAGAGCAGACAAGGAGATTACATTCTTGTCTGTTCTTTAAGCAATAACCTAACAAAAACACCAGTACAAGCATTAAACACACCGAAGTGTTAATACAATCACATCAGGTTTCTGTAGTTTTGGTCATCTTCAGTATCCATCCAAATGCCACTACAGTAGCACGCAGATGAACTACAGTTTGCTCTGTCTTTTTGCAGTCAATAAGCTGGACTGTACTATTCAAACTTACACATGATTATTTTAAGGAGGACAATCTTCAGAACCTCCTTTACTCTGAATAGGATCCATAAATACCACCTTCTTAAAAGCAAAATTTTGATGCATTTTCCTAATGCTTCTCATGCTGTTCAAGCTTACAATTAACAGGTTACTTACAGAGACCGGCAACTCTTGCTTGATGTCACTTTTAATTTCTGAAGTTAGAACTGATCCAAGTTCCTTTTCTTTCTATTTGATTAAAAATTATTTAAATTTAAAATGTAACACTGAAATTAACTGCAAATTTCATTACATAAGGTTGCTTTTTGGTTTTGTTTTTTTTTTTTTTTTTTTTTTACAGTGCAATAAGCATTTTCAAATCAATATAAATAGATAGGAAAAGAAGCTGCACTGTACTTTCACATTTTTGTGATTTTTATGTACACTGTAATAAACATTGGGGTTTTTTCTATTAAAAAATCACTATTAGTTTCTCACTTTTTTTCTTATATCAGTAGCAAGTTTTGTCCATGTGTATAATCTTCAAAGTCCTGCCAGGCTCGGGAAAATACCATAAAACCTTTTGATATAAAAGGCAGCATTTTCAATTTCAATGTTAAGTGTACATGTGTGCAGAAAGGACATTTCATTACAAGGATTGGGAAGTATTCTGCAGGTTGCTTTCCTCTGATAGTTTAAAACCAGAGTTCATAGAATCATAGGATAGCAGGTTGGAAGGGACCTCAGGGATCATCCGGATGAACCTTCCTTGGCAAAAGCACGGTCTAGACAAGCTGGCCCAGCACCCTGTCCAGCTGAATCTTTAAAGTGTCCAGTGTTGGGGGACCCACCACTTCCCTGGGGAGATTATTCCAGTGGCTGATTGTTCTCATCGTGAAAAACTTCCCTTGTATCCAATCAGAATCTCCCCAGGAGAAACTCGTACCCATTACCCCTCTTCTTTTCCATGTGATTCCCTGTAAAAAGGGAGTCTCCATCTTCTTTGCAGACACTCTTTAAATACTGGAACATAGTGCTAAGGTCTCCCCTAAGCCTTCTTTTCTCAAGGCTGAACAAACCCAATTCTCACAGCCCTTCCCCATATGCCAGGCTTCCCAGTCCTTTGATTGTCTTTGTGGCCCTCCTCTGGACACTCTCTAGCCTGTCACATCTTTTTTGCACACTGGGGACCAAAACTGAACATAGTATTCCAGGTGTGGCCTGACATGTGCTGAGTAGAGTGGGGTAATGACTTCTTTGTCTCTGCTGGTGATGCCTTTGTTGATGCAAACCAGCACCCCATTGGCTTACTCTGTGCTGCTGCAGCACACTGCCTTTCATAAGTTATTTTCAGTGGTTGAAAAAAAAAAAAAAAAAAAAAATCAGATCAGCTTCATGCACCTTGTAGATTTTGAGTCTCACATTCTCTGTCTTGCCAGATACACAAGGTGAATCTATACTCGAAGAAAACAGGTAACAAATATGCCTGTGGAGCTTTATCATGAAATCTCTTTTCTATTCCACTAGAAATATAATTTAGATTAATAAAATAGGTCATTATTAATTATGCTCTTAGAAGACTTCTAGTCAGCAAAATCTTTAAGTGCACACCTGATAAAATAAGTCATACGTACAAATTTGTTTTCCTTCATGATCCTGACAATAAGTTAAACTAGAAAAATTTCTCAGGCCATAATAAAATTCAAAAGACTATTCCAAGCAGCCATTTTAGTCTCTCAGTACAGCCAGATCTGTCAGAAACTACCTCCTCTCTTTATACTATAAAGAAACTAAGATTCTGTACAAAATTTAACTGTCATACAATTTGCCTGTTAGTTACACCAAAAAACCAGCATTCTAATAAAGTTCAAAATTCACACTTTGCCAGAATCAAGCTCCAGTAAAGTATCAAGAAAAGAATGTTAAGCTGGTCTGAGCTAAGAATGCACAATTACTAATTATCAACTGACCCAAGCTATCTTGTAAATTCCAGTTACTCAGTCATACATTCAAACTTTACTATTATAGCATTTAAACACTACCTGCACTATATAAGGACTGAAGAGTAAGCTTTAATATATATATATTTTAATAAACAAAACTTAAACCCATTCTTTCTCTCTTATTCCCCTCTGCATTGTTGATAGTTGACTTTTCTAGAGCTCTCAACATTGTTTTCCTCTACAAACCTGCTTTTTTCCAATGAAGTGGCTACTGTTTAGTCACAATACATTCTTCTTTTCTCTTAGAAAACTGCCTTACTCTCTAAATCAAATACAGAGAAATAATCAAGAAAACTAATCACAAGCTGTGTTTTGGTTTTGTTTGTTTTGGTTGGGTTTTTGCTGTTTGTTTTTTTTTTTTCTTTTCTTGTTAAGAGGATGTTAGTGATTTGAATTGTGTCATACAGGAATTCCAATAATCTTTCACATGACATCTAGAGGTTCTGATTGAAAGATGTTGGGACACTACTGTGGTATTCAACGTAAGAGGGCAACTAAACGTTTCTTCAGAAAATTCATTATGCAAAAGTAATATAATTATTTAGTATAAATATCAACATTATAATTAACACAACAACATAACCCGTGAGTTTTTCTTGGACCAGGGATATATTCTGCTGTTCTACCTACAGTACTTCAAGCAAAAAGAGGGGAAAACTTTTAGAATACAAGCAGCTTTCAGTTCATAAAGAAACAATATCCTGAAAAATGAAAAAAACATTTAGATAGGTGTAACTGCAATGTTCACACGTAATAAATACATCATGTCAATTTTTAGATGAGACTGATTTGAGAGGTTTAAGCAAACAAATTTTACAAAGCCACCTGTGTATGCAGGTAGCCTCATCCTTAACGGAGCTACCTGCATCCTTCCAGCACAGTTGTAAATGTCGTTAGGCACATGAGAAGAATATAACTTACCAGTATTTTATTCTCCTCTCTCTGCTTTACGTTTACTTCTTGAATCCAGCATTTATTGGCTTCCAAACACCTTTTTTTTCGTGCATTTCCTTGAGCCTCCTGGTCATGATCTGCCATTTGATCTTCCCAGTCTAGGTCTCTGCTTCCAAACACAATTTCTAGTGCCTCTGTATCTTCAGATAAATCAGCTAACTCCTTTCTCTTCTTTGGTGCATGCTTTTCACTAGAAGTGTTTTTAGTGTCTGTTTTATCACTTGCTAATTTGCCAATTCCTCTCATAAGCTTTATACCTGTGTCTTCTAATGCAACATTTGGTTTTGAGTCCCGGATGTTATTTTCCCTTTGATGCTGTTCCACTTCACTGTTCCATACTGATGAAGCTGGGGGTTCAGTGAGCTTGGAAACAGGCGATGACCTTTTCTCCAGTTTTGATAGTTTGGGTACAGATGTTTCTTCTTCTTCAGTTCTTTCCCTTAGCCAGAAAGTAATTATGAAAGAAATCAATTACAAGAGCGTTTCTGAGTATGACTAGCTGCATTTGCAACATAACAGCTTCCTGGGGTTTAAGTGACTGCATTGTGAGATTTGAATGTAAGTAGCCTTGAGGAAAAGCCTGCCATTCTAGGAAGCTGATCTAAAAATCACCTTTTTAAGTATGTTTGAGTTAAATGTACATCCTTTGAGTTCAAATTATTTTCCAGAAACAGCACCCACATAACAATAAGGGAAGTAATGTCAAGAAAAATTTCAACATACCTTTTTCTAGCTACCTGGAAGTAATTTGTAATTGAGTTAGACTGGTAACGTGAAGCACACTCACTAGGTTTACCAGCTTCTGAAATTTTAGATGGTGAGACAGGATGACTTTTTTGACTAAATGAGGATGTTCTATTCACTCTAGGTATCGATGTTCCTGCATTTACAATGTCACTTGTGCTTGGGTTCTTCTTTATGGAGGTTGTATCCTGGAAAGCCATTTTCCCTTGTCTATCCATCTGGGGAGTATTCTCTATCTCCATACTACATTAAAGAGAAAAAATGTTAAGTAGTCACATAAGAAGTTATCACAGACATACACTGTAGGATACCATTTTTTTAAAAAGCTGTATCTGTACTTTGAAAATACTTATAGGTATTACACACTTGTAGGTGTGCTAAAAACAAACTGTAAAATCCACTATGATAAATCTATTTTTATAATGGTGAAATGGCTTGAAAATTTGTAACAGTTAAGGTGGTCAAATCAGATATGCAGTACCTATATTTGTATCTGAAAGAGTCATGTAAGTCCTATGGGATGTTTTCTGTTATCTACCACTCAAAAGCAGAAATTATCACTGCAGACAAGTGACAGCAATTTACTAAGTGCCATTTCTAACACAGTATATCTTTGTTCACAGCAATGATACAGTTCAAAAGATTGCTTTACTTGCAAGTATTATCTTAGAAACTATTTCCATGAATACTTTACCATGTCTGCTCTTCTATTTCTGTATCAGCTACATATACTGTGCTGTTGTCTGCAGCAGCTGGCATTATGGTTTCATCCACAGCCAAACTCTGAGAAATGGCTGGCCCTACAACAGCTGATGCAGGAGTACTTTTAGTTACAGCTGCAAGATCAACACAAGAGAAGAATTAAAAGGTTAATATCAAATCTGTCTTTCCTTGCATGTGTTATCACACATTGGTAGCTAATCAGATGAGATTTTTGTAAAAAGGTATTAAAACACTTTTAATCAAAAAATTAAGCAGATTTATAATTAAAAAAACCTGCAAGAAACCATTCTAAAGGACCATATTATGGGATTCAGTTTTTGTTAAATATTCCACTAAATTAAGTCGTGGAATTTTTCTCAAATAAAATGAAGCATAATGGGAAAACACATATTAATATCGACATGATATAATTAATAAATCATGCAATATATATTTTATGCAAAACTGTCGAGAGCACAAAATTCCTTACATTTACTGCTTTATGATGATCTCTAACATGTTTATTAAATTTGGAATTATTTCTACTAATACAGAACCAATATTTGCTCCCAAAAAAACTTAAAATAAATGTCTTCTACAGCAAATTTTTCATTAAGGATTGCCTTAAAACATCGTTTGCTGCTCTCTCATTGCTCACATTATTTCTCTGTAGGACAGAAAGAGGAGCATATACAACATCTTTTACACTGTCTGCCCTTTCAACTTGTCCTTGTCTTCATATACTTAAGTCTTCTCCAAGTCAAAGGATACTAACATTTACTATTTTAACATGTCTCATCATACTTCTAGATACATTTTTTTTTTAATTACTACTCATATCTCAGCCTTTTACATTCTGATGGAAACTGTAATGACAGTATCATCCTTTCACGTAACCTATTCTTTATACATTCGTTTTTTCCTACCACTGTAACCTACAGAGGAAAAACTTACAGACACACCTAGGTCTCCTCCTTGAGCAACTATATCTTATATATGTTTCTATTTGTTGTTCTGAGACAAGACCAGAGAAAGAAGTCTTGTTTACAATCCCTTTGATTTGCAACACATACATAGAAGTTTTCTTATAACTGCCAAACAGTAGTTTTTGTTCTCTCATAGCAAATAAACTGTTAGCATAGCTACCTTTAAAAGCCTGATATACAGTCCATTTACACAATTCAATCAGAAAATTTTTATCCATTTGAATCATTCAGACTGGAAACAAGGATCAGCAGTTCTGATTTATTCATATGTCTGCAGGGTCAGTACCTTTAAATTTAATCTGAGAATTTATTTTGTATTGTTTTCTAAACTGGATAGACAACAGATCATATACAAGTTATTTATACATGAATACCAGTCCATCAAAACATTTTTCAGACCTCTGCCAGTACTGCACATATATCCTTCTCTCTTCAAAATGCATTTTTGAGTAAGTAATGTTCCTATGTGTAAAGACAGATTTATGGGAGGTTGGTTTGATTTTTAAAAAATTGTAGGATTTGCTACCCAATACAACATTTTGTAGAACAGAATAGAACCTAAAATTTTACACGTAACTCTCACAATTTTACAGAAACAAAAATATGTACTAACAATTCTGGAAGAGGCATGAAAAAAGAAATAGACAAACAAAAACTCTTTCTGTCTCTCTAAGATTTTTATTACTACTTTTATTAGCAAATTCAAGTTAAGTTTCATGTTGAGACTTGAGGTGTTCATCCTCAAACTGTTACTTCAGGAAATGTAGCCATCATGTCTCATTATTTTTACTTCTTATATCAAGATTATATTTGGTTTTGAACTGGGTGGAGGGTGGTTGAATTTTCCTGAAGCAAATTCATTTTTGTGCAAAAAAAGAAAGCCTTTACAAATTAATTCCTTTCTTATTCTCTCAATAACTAATATTCGTCTTTTACCTCCTTTTTACTCCACCTTTTCATAAAAGATAGAATAGCATGGAATTCAAACTACCACATACATATTAATTCAGTGGCCACTAAAAATGTGAACTTCAGAAGACTGTTTTAAAATATATTTCCTCTAAAGATCAATGTACTATATGTCTGCTTTTTACACTAATTTTAGATTGGCTACTTCTTTATTTACATCTAAGAGTCTTATGATTTTCATTGCAGTTTATCATAAGACCATTAAAAAACCAATTACCTCTTCAGACTTGTATACATTTTTCATACAGCACCGTTCTATTTTAGTGATCTTGCAAAACAAAACAAGATTAGTAGTTGATGCCCCTCTACAAAACGAAATACTGACTCTTTAATGCTGTTAACTTACTACTACCCTTCTTCCAATTACCTTTGTTACCAAGCTGCTTTTGAGGGTTGCAGTATTTTTCCGTAGACATGAAGATAACTGCCAATCCAATTTCTGCCTCAGGAATAGCCCTAAGATCCTTGCTATTAATATACAAATAAAATAAAAACAAACAAAAAAAATCAATACAGATTAAAAGATGAATAGACAAATGGACACAGATACGACAAAGTACAAAACATTCCATTCCTTCCTTCAAAAAGTATCAGTCTACACTACAATTTTTCACAATACAGTAGATCAGCATAATTATCCATCATTATACCTATGTCCTACATGTACAAACCCACTTTTCCTGCTGCTGTAGCCACTGTCTAGTCCCAGTAATCTGGACAATGCATCTCTCCCTCTCTGATTTCTGGAAATTTAACCAACAGTGCTCTATCTCTGATTCAAAAATGTGTGTGAATGGAAAAGTGACTTGAAAGATTTAAGCACTTCTTGCAAGTCACTTAGGCACACAGACCCATCCCTCCCCCTTCTTCTGTACTACAGCCATGAGAAGATCTTGAGTACAGTTTTCTCTATTTAGCAGGAAAATTCAGGGAAACTAGAGTTATGTATTAGGTTAATGATTGGGATTTTGTTTTCTTTCATTGTTTTAATAAAATGGCATAATGAAAATCCTAACATCTATAAAACAAAACCTACCACCCAAACAAAAACTAATTTTCATTAAACAGAAGCTGCTCTTCAGAAATATTGTATGCAAATTAGACAGCAGTGAACCACATGACCTCAAGGAGCCATCTCATCTGTTTTTCATGAAATAAATAAGTATATTTATTGAAAAATCATAAATTATATTTTTTCCATTCTTAGAATATATTAAACAGCAGAGGAAAACACACTTCCTGTCTCTAACTTCAAAGCAGCTTCATTACAATGAATTTTTGTAGAATTGGATCCTCCAAAAAAGAAAACACAAACTAAAACCCCCCCATCAAATCGTCACAGAACTGCCAAGTCCTTTCTTTCCTGCTTCAAGAAATGTTAGTTACTATGCTAAATACTTAAAGCAATGAAGAAAATACCCTCTTTATAAGCATCCTACTGCTTAAATACATATGCAAACACCATGACTAAATCTCTGCAGAAATTGTGAAATTACCCTACCACTGTACAAGAGAACAGTGCTGCACCTTTGCAAGACAGTCAAAATGGAATCAGTCCAGTTTCTCATGGAGTCAGATCCTGGGATCTGAGAGTTTGTCAACCCCACATCAACAACACAAACTTCAGGAGAAACTAGTAAAGATGTTTCTTTGCTTCCTTCTGTCAGCAACTTTGCTTCCCCTCCTCCAAGAATAACTGCTGGACCCAGTTTCTTGTGCTAAAAAGAGAATGCAAGTTAAAAAAAAAAAAAATCTTAAAATACAGTCAGTTTAAAAGTATCAGCATAATGAACTATCAGCATAGTGCTTATGAGTGCTGCACTAATGCAGATGTGATGTGTTCTGTTTCTCACCCTATATTTCATCTTGCTTAGGCCGTTATATTGTAAGAAGATAAATACACAGAAATCCTTCTTTCCTGATGAACCCACAATGAGTGAGAATTCACAAGAATGGAATCCGCGCTTAGCTACCCCTGTAACATTTTTGCAATGTAAAGTATGATTACCTGCTTGGCAGTTAGAAATACAAAAGTTTTTCCACTGAATATTTTTTTCCTTTCATGATGCTCAGACAAATCCAGTTTTTCAGTGCCAATGGAAGGCTCATCAACTGGAGGATAAAAGCTGCAAGAACACAAAATTAAAGTTAGAAAATTTAGATTTCCCTATCAGCACCCACTCATAGTCCTTTCTGGTTTAGAGTAAAGCTTTGAAGCTAAAATACTGCATTTCTCTGTTAAAACTATTTATGTAAGTATTTTTTCAAGAGATTGTTAAGAAGAAACAGTCTCTAATTTCTCAACATTTAAGTCAAGACCAAGACTTTCTACTTCAGTAACTAAGAGGACAACACTTTTAGGAATGTATTCAATCTAATCACTTTAACCATCTGCTGTACACAAATCCATATTCTCCACTACTAGTTAAAAACAAGACTATTAGTAAAACTCCACACAAAATTAGTCATCTCGCTTCCTCTACCCCTCAGGTGGGGAGAGCCACCCCTCCTCTTCTATTTGATCAAGACATTGTGTATCATCACACTACATGACAGCCTACTAACATGACAGAAAATAAGTATACTTTTCTTGCTGGTGGGATAGAGAACTGATTAACCCTGCAGATTCTCAATTGTTTTGTCCAATACAAGAAGAGTGACCAGGAGTTCATCTGAGGAACATGGATATGCTTTCTTTTTTTTTTTTTTTCTAATTTATGCAAGGATTAGCAGATTCTAAGCAAGAAACATACTCTGTGAAATGCTGAAATTTAAGTTTCTGAAAAAAATGCACCATCTATAAAACATGAACATTCTTCAGACCCTGTGAACATTCACATACAGCAGAACACAAGAATAAGCACGTAAATTTTCTACTGCATCTAAATATGTAATTCAATTATGACAGGCTAAAATATACTACATAATTACAGTTAATTTTAAATCATCTTTCTTCTCTTGTGTTCTTCACTGTCAATTCCTAAAGCTTCATGTACACAGTCAAAATTAAGCAGCCTGAAACCATCAGGTTTTGAAAACTGAGTATTTGATGTTTCAGCAACCTTTTCAAGTCTGTTTGCAAAAATATTGTTGCATTGAAATAGATACAATAAAATCTACTATTTGTAAGGCATAGGGCAACTCAGATACTGAGTCCTGTAAAGACAGTTATTAACCTAAGATAAATACAGGGTACAAAGTCATCTTGAAAGACCAAAGGATAAGTAAAAAGGGAGAAACAGCAATTCCCATTACTTTGGAACTGGACTATAGTTTCTCTATAAAGACATTTCAAACCTCTGTTTTTTACTTTCAGCAGAGAACTCCAACTGATCATCTCCTCCTCAAAGAAACCTTTGATTTTCCTTTGAAACTCTTATCCAATGCTGATCTAAGCTCAAAAGGCAAATTATTTTTTTCCATCTTAGGATTCTGAAGTGCTCCTTGTACTCTCTCCCCATAAGCTTTGAACAGTAACACCATTATCCAGAAAAGACCCTCTACAGTCTTGAATCTTTCAATACATAGATTTTGATTCTTGATGAGTTTCTGTTGAAGACTCGGCTACTTTCCTACTTCTTCAAAGCCCTGCACTATTTACACTGGACTGCTGTAATAAAACATGTTAGTGAAATCTTCAGTTATTGTTCTTCCTTGAATAGTTTATCAGAGAGTACCAGAGGTGATATACTTCACCATAAAAAGTCTCAAGTAAGAAGCCCCACATTCATATGCAAACTGCAGGTTTGCAATTCTGTGAAATCTTGGGATAAACAAAAAGAAGTTTTAAATTTTTTTAACTTTAAGGCTGCATTTCCCTAAGACTATTTTGGGATCAGTTCTACAGTAGTAATCAAGATTTAATTAACAGCGTTGCCCTGTGTTACCACATCAATACACTTTTCTTATATCCAAACTAGTATTGCCTCAAGTTGTTTAGTGTCTTGCAGATGTACCAGCTCGGGTCAGCTCTAGCTACAATGCACAATGTAGAAATTCTCTGTGAAAATTAAAAGTATTTTTGGAAATTGAATGCAAACAGCTGCTAAGTAAATTTCCAAGATCTTCCCACAAGCTACATCTTAAAAAAATCACCTATTTAAAATACTGTGATTATTTTAAATATAGATCTGCATATTTCACTGGCTGTCTTATTTGGCTTGATACACAACTCTCTCTTTGAAAGCTACATAATGGATATACTGCTAGTGTCACTAACATTTAGTAAGCTCAATTCCTCTGAGGGTTTTAATAGTTAGCAAAAATATTTAAGAAAGGGAAGCATCCATCTGGTTCTATTTTATGGAGCACTTTACAACCAAATTATACTGTTACTCCTATATTAAAAGAAATGGACAATAAGCATCCTGTTTTCAAGAGCCCAAGCCACTGTTTGTTTGTTACTGTAAGAGACATTAACAGCAGTCTGACAGCTGGATAACATTAAATCGAGCAAATTTCAGATTGCACAACCAATTGCTAGCTTTTTATGGCTTGTGCTATCTGTACTAAAAAAAACCAAAACCCTTACATTCAATATTTCAGAGAGGACTCTAAATAGCTTGCTTACTCATGTCTTTCTAAAAGAACATAGAAGGAAAAGTTACAATTCATGACAATTCCCCCTTTCTTCTGAAAATGAAGACCAGATGAGCTTTAAACCACTCACAGATGACTGATTTGTCATGTTACATAAACCCATGTAAATGTAAAACAGCATGTAGAAACTAAAGAGTATTTACTACCAATTGCTCCAGATTGGCACTTGTATTGTTCTAGCAAGGTACTGTCACCTTCTGTGAAATACATATTACCACCTAGCAAGTGCAGCTTATTGTGAATCCTCTGCAGCTTTGCTTCCATCACCATGTGTACACCACTGAGGGTTGTTTAGTTGCCCTTTCCCCCCCACCATGGTCCTTCAAACTATTCTGTCAGTGACCCACTAAAGAAAATAAATTGCTACGTCCTAACACATATGTGTGTGTGTGTATATCCATACGTATGTAAAACCAACAGAGACTTCTATTCTTCTTCACCGCTTATCTCCCCCAACTCAAGTGTCTGGTGTCCAGCATCCACTTGGTTAAAATACATCCAGAAAAATCATAGTGTCTTGAATGCATTTAAAGTAATTTCACAAATTTTTCTCCCTGTTAACTAGCATTAAAAGTTCAACATGTTATTTTTCAAATGCCATGTACTCTTAGAATTTCTATTCATTGTGTATTACATTTCACAGTATCTTCCAAAGCATGCAAAGAATAGAAATGATTAAAAAAACCCCAGGTACACATGCAGTTTACCTTCTAAAAACACACATTTGACATTTCTCACCTGAATAAATCATGTGTTTGTACAAAAAAAACCCCAAACAAACCAAACAAAACACAACTGTTTCCCTTTTCAAGGTAAAAATAGGAGCAATACAGGTTCAGATGAAATTGTTGCATACAACAATGGGATTATTTTACACTTTTCTACACAGAGTAAATAACCGAATAGCCTATTGTGCAGTACATATTTATTACAAAGTAAGAATTCCCTTTTCAAGTTAATTTAACCATGAAAACAACAAGTATTTTGTTTTCATATAGTGAAGAACAATGCACATTATTTTCCCTGATACTTCAGGGAATTCAATAGTCAGGCTAACTCTGTTTTGACCAAAATTTACAGTAAACTCAGTAACTAGCTGCATACTGGGAAAATATGTCTACATAATGAATCAGCTTGATATAATCTATTTTATAAAAATATGATTTTAATGTATCAACACCCAGAAGAGTTTAAAAGTTCCTTCAAACATACCAACAAAAAAAGTTCCTATTTAGAGCTAGTAACATCACTAAGCATACAGTCAATTCCAAGAGCTTGTTTTATAATACTAGTGATGACAGGAAGAAAATTCCCTGAATATTAAGATGTGGGTCATATTAAGCATTCTTCCACAAATAAAGTTACTGTAAATCACATATTTTGTCAAACATGATCAGATAAATGTGTAGTTATTTGATAATCAAACTCCCATAACTTTAATTGTGACACTGAAAACACAATACTTGCCTTTCATGATTTGGCAACTGTTGCCTGGACTGAATAGCTTTGATTAATTCAACAAAAAACTCTGGTTTTATAATTGGTCGACCACAAATCAAAGCACATATAGTCTGAAAAGACAGAAAATATATATTTAATGTACAGAAAAAGTTCAGCTAGAATATGGTTCAATTGACATTAGCATTTTAAGATCTTAGATGTGGAAAATGTCACCAAAAAAAATAGAACAATACTCAACTTTGCTACCAAACACCAGGATAGTTTTGCTTCTAACAGCCTAACTTTTAATTGCTCTCTTTACCAAAGTTATGAAAATGTACAAGGCAACTGATGGAAATCAGTAACCGTCTTCAAAATTAACTTTTCTTTCCCACCAACCTCCCATCAACATACACTTCTTTCTCAACTTGGAAAAGGCAGAGTTGACTTCATAGCTTTGTAGAGGAAAATCTTGAGCAGGTCTAGAATTTAATTCATATTTGTGGGAAAACTGCAAAGCAATGCCATCAATGTGCAAAAGCTCAACATACCTTAACAGTAACTTTTACTGATACCATTACAAGGTGAGTACACTCTTTTGTCCATTCATTCACTACAAGGCCTCCAAGCTGCTGGATGGCTTGATTTAAAGCAGTTTTCTGAGCTACATCTAAACATGATGAGCAGACGACCAAAGGTTCATACTCTACTCTGCAAAGAATGAGTAAAATAGAATTGCTTTAGTTTTTTCAGTCAATCATTACAATGAACAGAGCTGACATTATGTTTGTGTCTCAGGGAAATCTGAACTGAACAAAAGAAAAAAACACCCATACTTTTACCTAGATCAAAGACTGTGCTTTAAAATTTCCCAAAGAAAGTAAATACCGATTTTTATTAAAAAAAAAAAAAAAAAACAAACAAAACACAACCAACCTTTTGACTTGATGTCTGAAATATTTCTAAGGACTTTTGGGTCTTTCACAGACATCACACAGAATTAGTGCTTTAAGAATACTGCACACTCAGGGAATATAAGAAGAAATTGAGTGTGTGCTTCCAAAGGCAAAAGTATGCTCAACAGAACTGTCCATGAACAGATTAGTATTTGAAAAATAAGTATCTAAAAAAGCAAGTTCAAGTAAATTTTTCCTAACACTAGCATTACCCTTGACCATAAGCCTATTTACATTTGTGGATCTTCCACATGGAATTACAGCATATCAAATTCTATGATTTGATTTTGTTTCATCTACAAAGCAGAAAGAAACTTAAATAAGCTTTCTGGTACAAGTCATGATGTATCTGGTATTACAGCAAGATTCCTGTACCATATTTTGGGTATGTTTATCTAAAATATCAAAAATCATTTATTGTAGTAAGTGAAGAAGAGTGCGCTTTTTTTCCTGTCAAATAATACCAGCAGCAGTAACAAAACCAAGTCAAATTTTAAGGAACAAAGCCATCTTCTCGCTGCTTTAATGCTGATTTTAATGGTCATTAGAATTTGTTCTATTTATCTGTCACTTCAAGGAGTGCTTCATATATTCAAACAGATGGCACTGGCTACAATGTTAAATCTGAAAAATCAGCAAGTTGGGTTCACTAAAGAGAATGCAGTCATCCATCACAGCAACAAGCATTCAGTGGCTAGTGTTGGACAAAGTATCCTCCAGCTATGACAATTCTTATCTCATTACATTATCAACAGCTAACAAGAGCTCAGACGAGCTCTCTCCTACCCTAAACTCTTCCTTCTTTAGAACATGTACGTTTTACAATTTCGTTCATTGCCTAAGATAGCCTGAAAACAGTCGCCATATGTGATACATCTTCTAAAATGCCAACACTTCACTATGAACAATTTTAATCTCTTAGTGTCAAAATAAATTATATAATAAAAACATGTAATGGAAGACTATGGCAGAAGCAGGTATGGAACACAGGCAAAATACTACTCATCTCCTTTGCTTTCTAAAAATTCATCATTGATGTATCGCTGAGTTTTATGATGTGCTAAAATACTCTTTCCAAAAATTGCAATGTTCTACTTGGTATTTTATAATTAAAGCACTTACCTAAACTTGCTCTCAAAGACTCCGAAGTTGATTCTGTCGCCAGACTGCAAAGACACTGAAGTGCCATTGAGTTTTGATCCATTAACAAAGGTACCATACTTAGATGTATCTGTTACTGTTAATATAGGGATGGAGAGAGACTGGCTCTGAAAATAAACATAAATAAGCCATTATAATTTATCTGAATGAAACAGCTTTATCAGAAACAGGTTACTATCATTATGGATCAAAGCAGTAGATAAATAAGAAAAAGGCCACAAAATACCATACTAAAGAAAGACTTTGGCCAATGAGGCTGGCTATGTGCAATTATTCATCTTCTGGTTTTCACTGTGAAGGAATGAGAGAAAACATACATACTTGTAGCATCAGAACTTTTGTCTTTCTTCTACTCAGTCTTTTGGAAGCTGTGCAAGGCAATCACTCACTGTCCCAAAGCCTCTGCTAGTGCAGTTCAGCAAGGCTCTGAGAGTTATTATTGATGCTTTTACCTACCACTGAGCTCTGGCATAGGTGCCCAAGCCACTTTCCCTCACTTCCTTCCACAAGCTGCAGGGCATGGTGACACCAGAATGTCTTGAGAAGAGGTCAGACACTGTCATATTTCCCAAATGGTTCACAAGCCGACGAGAACAGTCAGCCTGTTTTTATGAAATTTTGCTACATAGTTACACACTATTTGCAGACTTAAAAGGACAAAAAAATCCCTATTTAATTTCAAATTCTATATACATTATTACATATTTAATTTCAAATTCTATATACAGTTACATAAATGAAATTGCCACTGACTGGCTTCAAAATGTAAACATTGAAACACATAAGCGACAGTAAATTGCCGCTTACTAATTCTCCTTGGGACATTTTTAGCTTCATTCCCCTAGGCAAACACAGAATTAATGACGTGGAATGAAACACCAAGCCTGCAGTGAGACCACTTTCCAGAACCAAGACTTAAAACTTGCCTATGTAATGAAATTTAATTGCATAATTTTGTTATGGTTAGTTTAATAAAAATTCCTAGTGAATCTTCACTCTGGGATAAACGGGAGCTTGGATCATTAGAATTACACCACTAAATTTCTCAACACATGAAAACAACCCTGAATTTAAAAAAAAGTCAAGATTAAGACAAGACAGGTGATCAATGGTTCTACTCCAAGCATAAAACACCAGTGAGAGTTAAACAAGATTATGTTATGGTAATGGCAGAGCGAATTATCCACACAGTGTACTGATAATGTGGTAAAATGCTGGCTACTTACAGGGGTTGTTTCAGGACGACTTACTGTCAGAACTGCATGACTTCGACTGATGGACTGATCATCCTGAATTAAAATTGTACAGTTTTTGCGTCCAACAACATATTCTGTACCACTTAAAAGCCGATATGTCTCTCCTGAAAAACAAAACAAAACAAACAACAAAAAAACAAGTACAGGAAAATACCAATTTACAAAAAACTGCCAAATACCCAAAGCACTTAGGAAACATTCAGAAGTTTGTAGTATATCTGAAACTCAACTTTGTCATGCATCATTTATTAGGCTGACTAGAATTATGTATTTAGTTTATAGACAAATCCTCTTTCTTCCCCTCCCTCGCCTTGTCTACTATAAAAGGATACACTTTATGATAAAGCAGTTACAAAAGTGGCAGCACACTTTTTCCAAGAACAGTATATTTTTACTAAATCTTTGTTTCTCAACTTATCTCTTGTATTATTTCTTGAAGATTGTGTCATGTATAGAAGAAAAAATGAAGATTAAGATATAAGATAGCTTCTTCAAAACTCAAGTTTTAAGGGTAATTTTTTGAGAATACATAATTTATTTACATAACTTAAGAGGTTTAGAGAAATGTCATCTAAATGAAGGTAAGATCATCTGCAATGTGAATTAAACATGCTTAATGAGTTCAGTCTCTGACCTATGCTTTAGTTCATTCTTGGTATCAGTCATCTACACCACATGGTGCTTTTCAGTGAATGGCTTGACTACATCCAAAAGATGTGTGCTACACACTGGTCAACAGAACCAGAAATGTTTCTTGACAAAAACGAATAACTATAGATTAAATTCTACTTATCAACCGTGGACAAACAACCTTTCAAATATGAACTGTGCAAAAATTAACATCCCGAATACAACGGTGATACCAGAGTTTTGGGTCTTGCTCAAGAGTTTTCCAGGCAGTAGAGATAACTCTGCTAATTTCAAAAGGCTTGCGTACTGTTACCACTCGGAGATAAACATCCAAAACTCAATCAATCAGGAAATAAAGAGCTGATACACTTGTGATAGGACTGCTCATTATACAGAGAAAAAACACTTCAGTCAAGAAGAAATTTGTGTACGATACCGATTATCAATGTATCAAAGCTCCTATGGATAAGGAAACTGATGAATAAAGGTACAGTGGCAATTCAGTTTCAAAACTCTGCATCCAAGAAACAACGTGATGTCTTAAGTTCAACACTTGGTCATCGAAACATCAACATAATATTTTCTGAAAGGAGAAACTCCCAAGATTGTCTTCTGCCTCAGAGCTCAACTCCTCAGGTATTCTGAAGCAGCACTCTGATACCTGCTTCACTGGCTGCAGCAGCACCTGCAGACACCCCACATGCGTTCGCAAAGCGAAAAGCTTTATTAAATTTAACAGGAGCTGTGGCCTGCAGTGCTCAACGGGAAAACGAAGGCTCAGCCGTGGACGAGCGCCCAGATGACAGGGACTTCAGCCAGCACTGGTCCACACCGGACCACCGCGGCTCCGCCCGAGGCGCACGGACAAGACCGCCCGACTGGAGACCCCCGTGGAAGCCGAAACGCCGGCTCCCGGCGCGGTACCGCTCGGCACACGAAGGGGACGGCCGGGGCGGCAGGCTCCGGCCTCCCCCGCCCTGCAGGAGCTCACGGGCTGCGAGCCCGAGGCCGGGCGCCGGCCCCCGCCCCGGGGCTCCGCGCAGGCGCAGGCTGGGAAGGGCCGGCGGCCCGCGGGGCCCGAGCCCAGCCCGCCGGGTCTGGCGCTCCCTCACCTTTTCCGGCGGCGGGCACCAGCCTCCACATCCCGGCGGCCGCCCGGGGCGCCTCAGGGCGGGCGGGGCGGCGGCTCGGCCCAGCACCCCGCACGAGCCGGGGCAGGGCCGGGAAGGGAAGAGAAAACCCCTCGCTCGCTGCTGCCGGAACCGCCGCGTCCCAGCGGGAGCCGGGCCGCGCAGCGGGAGGGGAAGGGGATGGGACGGGAAGGGAAAGGTGACCGACGGGTACGGCGGGCGGGCAGCCGCGGCCCAGCACGCATGCGCGGCGCGGAGGGGCAGGCTCAGCGCCTGCCGCCCTCGGGCAGGACCCGGGCCCTCCAGCCCCCGCCGGCAACTGCTGGTGTCCCCGTTCGCGGCGCGGAACCCCGCTTCAGCCCCCGGGAGCCGCCGGCCCCTCCCGCCCCGTGACAGCCCCGGCCGGGACTGTGAGGCCCAGGCTGAACTGAGGCGGGGCTCCTGGGCCCAGGGGCAGGGTGTAGGTGGGGGCCCAGGGGAGGCTGGGCAGGGCTGGCGAGGCCCGAGGACACCCCCCCCCCCCGCCACGACTCTTGTGTCCCTCTGTCCTGCCCTTCACAGTGCCCGAGTATCTCCTACAAAATACGCTGCATGCGGAACAGGAAATACTACAGAGCTTCATCTCTTAACTGAAAAAACCTGTTGGATAAAAAGAAGAAATAGAATTTAAAGTAAAAGATACCTGGGAGTTTGAAGGTCTTTTGGCAGGTTACCAAAGACTTGCTACACTGTTACACTGAATTTTCTGGAAAGAAACAGCAGAGAACTGGTATGGAGAAGCCTAACTCCAGTCACACACATCTGAGGTGTGGCTCAAAATACCGATTTCTCCTCGTGCTACACAGCTCACAAGGAACAAATTCCTGATGTCCATATCGGCCCGCAGTTGGAGAGCAAATTTATTCCTGCTGGGCAATGAGCTTGCTCCCCGGGTACTGAATATTGGTATTTGTCCTTTATCTCTGCAAAACAGCAAAAGCTTTTGGAGGTATGTCCACAGTTAGTTAACATCAGAAAATTTGTGGACTTGAAATGGAGTGGGGGAACTCAGGATAACATTTTCTGAATACAAAAAGATTAATTTAAAACATACAGAAATGTAAATACAAGCTGTCAGCCAGAAATGTAGTTTCTGCAGAATCACAATCTGTTTAATGTCCATGTGTTATGACTTTAAGTATCTTTTATCCTTAAATGTTCACTTTGATACCTTTTTATATTTTCCCTCCTACGCTTCTCCTAAAATAAATGATCCCAGTCTCCTTAATCTCTTTCCTTGCAAGTTTTTTTAATCTTCTTTGTATGTTTTTTTAGTCCCTCATAATTTTGCAATTTCAGTCAGTTTTGAGCTAGGGTGACCAGAAATACAGAGCATATCCTAAATGAGACTATTTCTCAGCTTTATATAACTGTACTTAAATGTCCGCTGTATTGTTGTCATTATTCTGTCTTATTTACCCTATTGGCTTGACTTCATATGACAAGTTATTGTCATGAGAAACTGTGTGAATCCTGTAAACCCCATTATAATGTTTATTCTTTCAATTTCCCTGCATTTATCCAATTTCATTTTATTTTCTGGTACCGTTTTTTCCCATTCGTTTACCTTCTAGACTTCCTGAGTTCTTGCTGTCTCTCTGATCCTGACTGACCTAACGGTGTCATCTAATATTTGTTGGTTTTTTGCTTGTTCCTTTTTTCAGTTCATAAATAAATGATTCAGCAGAGTCCAAAACTCAGAGACGATCAGAGCAGAAAGAGGCATTTCAAATATTCATGTGGACTGCAAGCTTAACTTACATATAACTGGTGAAATAGTACTACATGGCAATGTAGTCTTAATTCATGGCAATGAAACAGTATTAAACAGAATATTGAGGCAATCTATCATTCAACTTTTGCCCTTAACAGAAATGTATGTCTGCGTTATGTCCATGTTGATATTTTATCCCTGACCTAGGATTTTTTTTCTTCTTAGTAGCCTTTTGTGTCAAAAGTCTCTTGGAGTATTTTTAAACTATCGTCAGGTGCAATGCAGTCCTTTCGACTTGGTAGTTTGAGTGGCAGGAAAAGCACTGGCATACAAGTTTACAGTGAGAACTCGGGTTTCTGCTGAGCTCTATGTTATGCCACTAGGCCAAACCCTTGAAAGTCTATATTATGCCTGCCAGTTCTTATATATTCATTACCTCTTTGGCATTTCTGTAAGACATTATTGAGACATAATTATCTTTGCAGAAGACTGGTGCTAGTTAGACACTTTGAGATCATGCTTTTCTAGGTGTTATGTTTTTTAATTATTTTCCCCCTACAGAGGTTAGTTTTATAGTTTCTCATGTTACCCTAGAAGATTTTTTAAAAACAGGTATTTTCTGCACTTTAAACCTCCTGACATATTTTAAACCATAGATTCGGTGCTTTAGTATTTCAGGTAAGCTATTCTTAAACTCTTCCTAAACTTGTAAATAAGCATCACCCAAACCAAAGTAGGACTTTATAAAGTGCAGTAATAGCCTATTAAGACAATTTATTTTCCTTGTAAAACACAGGTAGTCTGCCTCCAATTATATTTTTAGATCATGAAACATGAAAGTGTTATTGCAAATTTTTAAATTTGTCTTCTTCCTAGTCATAGAGACCACCTTCTTCTTATTACCAAAAAATAACAGGTCTGGTATAGAAATTGCACCTCACCAATCAAAGTTGCTGAAAAACATTTTCTAACATTTAGTTTGGTCATATCTCCTTGTTCACTTTTACCATGACAATACAACGATTCTTTCAGAGGTAGCTGGTTGGCAATTTTATATCTTCCAATGTGTAAAAGGTTTGCTTTTGTAGCTTGTTTCCTTTTACTTGTTCACTTCATTCCAGTTAGGCTTGTTAAATTCTGTAGTATCTGTTAATTTTAAAACATCTCTTGAAGTAGATTCACTCCCTTTCTCCAACTTTCATTTGTTTGTTCAGTGATTACATATCTCTTGAGGCTCAGTGTGTTTTGAATTAACTGACTTCAATGAAATGTTGCTATCTAAACCTTACAGTGACAAACACCTTACCAGATAGTTGACATACAGCTTTAATGACACTGTAGCAACCATTGCTTAGTGGTGTGGCACTGTTACTTCAGTGGCTGCCAGACAGTATACCTATTCTGGAACTTAATGTACCAACAGAGCATCAACAATTTTTTTTTCTCTAAATCTTGACATTGAGCTGTTTGACCATTTTTATACAGGCCACTGGTGACTAAGCATAGGATTTTAATTCTGATGCCTCTGAACTTCCATAGCAGTGTGTATTCAGTTTGCCCTGAATTCTTAATTCAAAAGTTGATAGCATAGACCCACTTATAGGTTTACCATCTTTCATGCTGAATTTTATAACTGCATAGATTCATCAGTGTGGTCTCTTCTCAAAACCTGCAGCTTTATCAAATCTGTAGGTTCTTACAGCTACCATGCTACTCCCCCACCCCCTTTACCCTACCATGCCTTATGGCCAGATATGACTCTGCAGACTTCTCTGCATTATTACCCAGGCTGTGCAAAAGGGTGGGTATCAGTCAGTCTTACCTTTCTGATCCACCAGTATATGAGCCCAACATAGATAAATCCAATGTCTTGTTATCTCAATGTAAATCCCTGTAGATTAACACGGTTTAATGTTCACAGACTGCTCAGGCCTTTTCTGAACTCCACTGAGTGCTGAATTTCAAATGAGGAATCTTGGTCTTTCTGGAAAACCTTATTTGGCAGCAGGTAACAAGGTGAAGGGTGGTGGTGTGTGTGGTGGTGGAGCTGATGCGGAGCCTCAGTGCTGCAGCTGTCAGGGAGTGATCTGTGAACACGCTCAGCACAATCTCAACCCACATCAGGCTGAGTGCTATCCACCCCATTTGAAATCACAGTTAGCAGCCTGCTGTGCCACTTCTGTTCTATTTCTTAAATAACCCCTCTCCCCCAAAAACACATGCCAAGAACTTGGCAAAGACCACTTGAGAGGACCCGTGCTAAAGGTACAGAGGGCACATCAATTCCTTGTTTTAGAATCCACAGGGGGGTAAAAAAAAGTTACTTACTGTCCTTCAAATAGCATCAGGTAAATAATTTGCAATTAAAACCCCCAACCCAGCGAAGCATAGAAACTGAACGGAGCACCGCCTGGTCCTCGCAGCTGGAACTTGAGGTCCCGGGCAATGGCCGGGCGGGGCGCCCCTGGGGCAGGGAGGGCCGGCGGGCCCGGCGCACCCCTGCCTGCCCGCCCGGCGGCCGGGCCGCCTCCCGCCGCGGGGCGGGCGCTGGCCGCGGGACAGGGAGCAGGCGCACAGCCCGGCACCCGCCATTCTCGGCCCCACGGCGGTGAGAGATGGCGGCGGCGGTGGTGCGGCTGGGCCGGCGCGGCGTCCGTGGCGGTGCCGCGCCCTGCTTCTCTGGCACCGGGCGGGTAAGGCGCTCCCTGCGCTGGTGAGGCCGAGGGCAGTCGGCCGGCGCCGCGGGGAAGAGGGCGGGGCGGGGTCCGAGACCCAGCTCCCCCGCGGCCGCCCGGGCGCCCTCGTCCCGTCAGGGCCGGGGCGGGCGGGTCTCTGCGGACGGGGCTGCCTGCCGCGCCCCCGGCCGCCTCATGGGCTCCCCCCGCAGCCGCCGCCGCGGCCGCCTCGCCGAAGCGGTGTCGAGGGGCGGCCGAGGCCGGAGTGGGGCTCCGGCTGCTGCGGTTCGGGGAAGCAGCAGAGACATTTCCCCAGGGTGGGGACACCCCCCGGTTCCTCCCGGCTGCTGGCGCAACCCGCGCCGGCCCTGCCCGTCCCAGAGCTCTCGCAGAGGTGCGGCCTGTGCTCCCCGGGACGTGGGCCCTGCCCCACCGCAGGGCGGGTCCCGTTTCTCTCCCGTTTCAGAACGGGGTGTGGAGGTGTGGGTATGGCCCTTTCATCCCGGTAGCAAAGTTGTGCGGCGCGATTTAGGGGAAGTGGTTTGAATGTTGCCGCCCAGGCAGTGTCAGGGCTGGTTTGTGTGGGTGTTGGTGGAGGCCATCCAGCCCGGGCAGTGCTGCTCGCCAGGGACTGCTTGTGTGCGTCCGGGAGGGCCTTCTGCAGTAATTTCATAATTCATTTCCACCCCCTGGGTGAGGGTTGGTGTTTGGTTTGTTCACGTTTTGGGCTTTTTTTTTTTTTTTTTTTTTTTTTTTAAGCTGTTTCCTCTCTTCTTTATATCTCTGTTCACACCAGAAGTTTAAATTAAAATTTTGACTTTAAGAAGTGGAATGATTAAATTGTGTGGATCCTGTCACAGAAGCCCCTTGTGCAAACTACTGATGAGACAATAGTAGTCTCATGAAACAACTGCAGAATTATACCAACTTTACTGGCTGCTTGGTACCGTGACAGTACTTTTGTTAGTCTTGGTGCAGTGTTCCTGCCTGCCTCTGCTGTGGCCTGCTCCCTCATCTTCCTCCCCCAAGCAGGAGGAAAGCTGCTTGCACAGATTCTGTAGTGGTGAGCAAGGAGTGGTCTGTGTCCATCACTAACAGCACCTGATTAAGGAGATGCAGTACTATGTAGGGATTATGTCTGGTTATCTCCTTATACCGAAGGAAAAGGGAGTCCAAATGCTGTCTTGATTTGCAGTCTCTGCCATGAAATGAAGTTCTCCAGAGGGATCCCTTCTTTCCCTGCATACCTAATGAGAGATGAGTAGGGAATACTAAGAAAGACCCAAAAGAGAATCTTCACACTCCCCTTTCCTGGAGGCTTAATAGTATTCTGGTACTCTGTGAAAATATGCAGACTTTATTTTCATTGGAAGAATTAAAAAAAAAATGAAATCCGTATTTTACAGGCATTTGGTGGCAGATCTGATCTGTCGAATTTTGTTATTTCAGAAAAATGTTGTGACGTTCTTTAGGTATTCCATTTGGTCTGCTTGTGTTCCTTAGAACTGCCTGTAGTTTGTTTTTTCCTTGTGAGAAGCTATTGTGCATAACCAAAGAGTCCAAGTTCGAGAAAGAGTCCCCAAAGTACACATTTAATATAAATGCAGTAGGACTTGCTGCACTGCTTTACTGTTGTGATAGTTCTAGTTTTAGTTGGAGCTTTACTTTCTTAATTTTGCTCTACACGGTGCCCACAACTCTACTTCACTCTTAGTTTTTGTTTCATCATTTCTTTGGAGCAGATGTTGTAGTAGGAGTCTACTATAGGCCACCCACCCAGGACAGAGAGGTGGGTGAAATATTCTACAGGTGTTTAAGAGAAATCTCACAATTGCTTGCCCTTGTTCTTGAAGTGGGAGACTTTAACTTCCCAGACATCTGCTGGAAATAGAACGCAGCAGAGCGGACGCAGTTCTGGAGATTCCTGGAATGTGTGGCAGATAACTGCCTGACACAGCTGATGAGTGAACCGACCAGACAAGGTGCCCTGCTTGGACCTCTTCTTTGTGAACAGAGAAGGACTGGTGGGTGGGTGATGTAGCAGTTGGAGGCTGACTAGGGCACAGTGATCTCTATTCTTAGAGAGGCCGGGAGAGGGCTAAGCAGAACTGACATCCTGGACTTCCAAAGGACTGACTTTGTCTTGTTTGGGCACTGGCTTGAGAGGATTTCTTAGGAGATGGTCCTGAAGGGTATAGGGGTCCAGGTGTAAATGGTATTTCTGCTGAGACAGAGTGTAATGCTGGTAACCAAACCAAACCTTGTGCAATTTTGTGTGGGAGGTGGCATTGTTTTGCTTAGCAGCTCCAATAATGATTGGGACAGGTCTCATGGAGTTTGATTCTACTCCATTCTGTGGTAAAGAAGAATGTTGACTATGGTACTAAAGGATCAAAGCCTTGAACCTACTACTGAAGCTTTTGAATTTGTAAATATATACACATATAATCTAAAAATTACATGGACTTGCGAGGGCTAAACTTACGCATGAAGTACAGTATATGTATGAATCTGAAACCACAATCCTGCTGGGAGTCTGTAATTAGTTGGTAATGGTGTTCCACACACTTTAGTAAAAGTGACTGACATAAGGATAACTAACTTGCAAAATAACAAAATCATTATTAAAATATTTTTTCAATAATTCTGTAGTTGCAACGGAACATCTAAAACTAGCTCCAGGGCTTTTCTAGTCTCATTAGCATTTATGTGAAGGTCCGTGTGTTTTAGTATAATACAATCAAGTAATTCTTACATTCAGTTTATAATGAAGCCGTTAGGATTGTTACCTCCACTGTCACAAGAAAATCTAATTGTTAATAACAATCCCTTATACAGAAATGTGAAAAAACCTTAACTTTCCTCTTTTTCTTTCAGTTGTTCCACTGTGGGCCAGATGTACTTCATCAAAATAGCAATTTACCGCGAGCTGCATTTTTTTCACCTCTTCAAAAAGTGATGTTGCCACCAAATACCTTTCAAGGGAAAGTGGCCTTTATAACTGGTGGAGGTACTGGGATTGGCAAGGGGATGACAACAACTTTGTCCAGTTTGGGTGCCAAGTGTGTTATAGCAAGCCGGTAAATACTAATGAAGACGTTTTAGAGCTTTCATTTAGAACTGAATGCTGAATAGATCTGTTTTCTGCTTCATCATGGATCTTGTTTTCTTCCTCACAAAATGGATAAATTTATTCTATTTACTATATTTCAGTACGCTTTTAACGTCATATTGTAAGTACCAGAAACTTGCAGATCCGCCTACAAGTGTCTAATGGTGTAACCAGCAGTAGGAAGAAATAAACTAAACACATTTCCATGGAAAAGTAAACCCAGTGTATTAGACATAAATTCAAATAAAGCCTGAAAGAGAACACAGAATTGAAATAGCCATTGTTGAACATTTTGAATGTGTTATTGCAGATGTTCTTGATACATGTTTGAAATGCAGTAAAGAATTAAAGCCATTCCTCTCAATTCTTACGACTTTAAAAGCAGCCCCGATTTTTTCTTTAACAAAGGTGATCTTTATATAGTTCTCTTAAGTAGCACTACAATAAAGAACAGAAAAACAATCTAATTTTTAATCAAAATAAACAAGTGTTGTGACATTTGTCCGTATAGGGGTTTAGATAGTTCGTTTTAAATCTGAATATGCATGTCTCTTCTAAAATCCTAGTAGACTAGTAGCTAAAACTAAGTCTGTTATGATTATATATTTGGAATTATACTATTTTTTTCTAGCTTACCATGTTTGATGAGTAGAAAGTTGTGTGTTGCTTTGAAGGAGCAGCAACCAGAAATTACTTAGATTTAAATAGGTTTTGTTCAGCAAGTTGTGACTAAATATAGTTTTTATCTTAAAGCTCAGTTTTCACAAAAGTCAGCAATACACGTGCATGCATACACATATTAAATGATATTTTAAGGTTTACCTCATAATTTGCTCAGAAAAATCACCAGATTTTATTAATCTGAATTGTAATTGCATTTAATTGAAATTTAGTGACTTTCTATACTTATTTCTAGGAAGCTCGATGTTTTGAAAGGCACAGCAGAAGAAATTTCTTCTAAAACAGGGAATAAGGTAAAATTTTACAGAATTGTGAATATGTTTTTATACTTCACATGGTTACAGGATTTTTAGGCATTTGTGTGTTTCTCTGGGCTTGTTTAATTTATGAGTGATATGGATTTGAAGTCTTATATCTGCCTTTCCATTATTACATAGGTTTGTGCCATCCAGTGTGATGTGAGAGATCCGGTTTCAGTTAAGAATGCTGTTGCTGAAATGATCCAAGTGGTGGGACATCCTGATGTAAGTGTTCTAGTGAAAGTGTTTCAGTCTTCATTACTTAAAATATTCTGATTAGTAGGTATGAAGAAAATTACTATGATAGAAAGTTGATGGAATCTAAAGAGACACTGGACAAAAGGGGGCTATACATCAAGATAAAGCTAACATTCACAGTTAGACTGGTTACTCTATTCTTGTGGTTCTTAAGATACTTAGTGGCCAAATAGATGAAATGGTGGTGTCCTTACTCTAAGGACTAACAGTTTCTTTGTAAACAGTGAGACAGTTATGATGGGATTCTTTGAGTTAAGTCAACAGAATATTGCCCTTAAATCCTCCTGAAAAGGTGTCTTACCTGTGTTGGTACTGTATTGTCCTGTTGCTTATTAACAGAATGTTTCACAAATTAGAAACGGAAGTAATCATGAATGTCTTCTTTGGCCCTTGCTCAGCTTATTAAAATACACAAGGAAGGTTCCAATGAAGTTCTCATAAAAATCAAGAGAAAAATCTTCAGTTAAGCTAAGCATGTAGTTTTTAACCATTTGTCACAAAATACAGAGCTCTTAACATCAGACTGTTGCTTTGAGAAGGGTGGTCTGGTGGAGTCTGAACAGTGATAGGCACTAAACTCTGATTTGATCACGAGAGAAACAACTCAGATTCTGCTGGCTGATAGAAAGTGTGATGAGGGTGTTAACATCGATGTAAAGGATAGTCAGATTTAAACTGTTTACTGTAGATTTAAAACTCTGATCAGTTAATTGTAGACACTTTGCATTCACCAATAGCTTCGTATAGACATGGAAGAGACTGGTAAGAAGTGGAGAAACTATTTCTCACAGCTGTATGCTGTAACAGATCACTGTCCTGATTTGTAGACAAGATATTCTGGATATTGACTACTGCAGTTTTTGGCCAAAGCACATTACAGTCTCCAGGTTTTAAGTGTGTGCAGAGAGGGAGGAGCCTTCTTTCTATATATTACATTTTAAGTACACCTATAATTTTCTGAATAAATACTTCCCATGACTTGTTCTTTACAAGCATTTCCTTTCTCTTTAGTTTCACTTATTCTCTGTGTGTAAGAGAGACTGCAAAGTAAGTTGAATATTCAGTTCCTTTTGGACAATTTTTTTCTTAGTGACAGACATAAGTTTATCAACACTGCAAGCCTGAGTATCGGTGCCACTGTGTGTGAGGTAGTGTCCTGGTTCAGCTAGGATAGGGTTAAGTTTCCCCAGAAAGGGGAAGGGATCTCCAGCCAGGTTATTCATACCATGCTGATGTCAGGTCTGGCATGGCAGCACGGGAAGCTTTTTTGGTGGCTTTGGTTGCGGGAAGCACGCACGGTGGGCTGGCTGTGTTCACTGCAGTATTTCTCTGTATATCTTTTGTTTTGTTTACTGTTATTACTGTTTATTGTTGTTATTATTGCTATTGTTGTTGTTCAGATTGTTTATTACACTGTTGTATTAAATTTCTCCTTATTTTAACCCGGGGTTTGTGCCCTACTTGTGTCCGAGGGTGGGGGAGGGACAATGGCAACGTGGTCTCCGGTCCCAGCAGGGCCTAAACCAGCACAGGTGGGATCTCAAAGATAGAAGTTAATGGCAGTATCATATTCTTTCTAGCTTTGTTTCTTCATTCTGTCCCCAAGACTGTTTCTCCCAGTTAGAAAGCAATCATTCTTTTGTCATATGGATTGTTTTGAAAGTCATACCTATCTGCATACCTCAAAGACAGTATCATGCAGTCCTTGAATCACTAGTTTTATTATTGTGTTTTTGCTATATTTATTCAGTGATGCAAATAACCTCAGTATCGAGGTATTTGGATTTTTTTTTTACTTTAAACTGTAGGGAGGCCTTTAAATTCTATTTGCTATCTATATGTATAATTTATGGCTGTTGTATTTTGGTTTTGTTATATTCATGCAATATGTGCTGTGTTATATTTTGTTACTGAAAATTCTAATGTCTTTAGCCCGGAAGTTCTTCAGGACAAAGACTTTGTTTTATGTGCAAACCTATGTGAGTCTAGGTGCAATTTCATAAGTAATACACCATTTTATTGCTTCAGCACATTGTATTATTAAATACACAAGAAGTGGCCATGTAAGTTTTGGGTTAAAAATTGCTTATGTGATGCTTAGTGCCCTTAAAAAAGGTATCTTAACTTGCTAGCTTGAGGGGCTAAGCAGATGATATGTTGAAAGTATCCTCTGCCTAATTATTTGGAGAAAGGCAACAAGTGACAGATACACATCCATTTGAAAAAACTTTTGTATTAGTTACTTGCAGTTCACTAAATCATAATCTTCTCTTTGTCACAACTGCTTAGACTTCTTGTTATGCAACAGTGAGCTACTCCAGACTTTAGTCATCTGGTTACATCTTTTGCTTTAATTCCCATGCGTCTCTTACTTTAAATATGATACGTGACCTTGGAGCTTTGTGGGGACCAACTTTTCTGTTAGGATGCACTTGAGACATTACGGAGAATAGCAACTTAAGTCACCCTCTACATGTGCAGTTCCTCAGTACTAGACTGAGCAGTTTAGAAATACAGCTCATTTTCTGCTAGTGATACATATCTATGCTGCAAATGTTAAAATTTCTGATGGATTATTTTCTCTCTCTCTCTCTTTCACCACCTCCCTGCCCTGTGCCTCATTTGACTTTTCTATTTTTCACTTTTTCTATTTTTATTTGGAAACACTGAGAAGTTCCTTGTTAAATCTTTTCTCTTAAGAACAGTTATTTTTAATGAACTCTTAAGTTTTCCTTCCTGTGTTTCAGATTGTGATAAACAATGCAGCTGGAAACTTTATTTCCCCTTCTGAACGCCTTTCTGCTAATGCATGGAAAACAATAACTGATATTGTGCTTAATGGTACTGCTTTTGTAACTCTGGAAATCGGAAAGGAGCTCATCAAAGTACGAAAAGGTATCTTAAGATAAATGGTAATTTCTTCAAAACTCCTCTCTAAAAAGTCCTCAGTGTGTTCATACTATTTAATGATAGAAATACCAAATTAGTATTTTAGTAAGTCTGTAACAATTTTGGTCAGTTGACAAGGTATTTCCTACATATATTTTTAGTAGCACATGAAAAAATAATTTCTACTCTTCTAGTGCTAATACTACCACATGAAAAATCCATCCCCAACTCTGACTTACTATGTCATTAGAGCAAACCATTGTAATAGTTTGCTTTATGGCCTTCCAGGATGCATGCAGTGTCTCCCTATAGTAATGTGAATTATGGCTTTAAAAATGCCTTTGTCTCTGCAGTTGTTGAATGAGAAACTACTTTCTTTGCTTCCACCCTCAAATTCAGCAAAATCTGGAAGTCATTTACCTTCATGTTGTCTGTCTTCCTCTCACACCTAAGCTTCCAAAACACATGAATTTCTTTTGCTGTTATTTGCATACCTTCTTTCTAGGGGATTCCATCTGTAAGACGTTTTACTTAAGGCTTTCTTTAAGATATGTTTTTGCATGTAAATGAAGTGTACATGTTTGTCCTCTCATTCTTCACCTCATTTTCTTTTTACTTGCTTGTTTTTTTTAAGTTAGAGCAGAGGCTTTAGTTTCTGAAGTGATGGAGATGCTACCCAATGCAGATATTGTAGAACAGCCAGTGAGGATGCTATACATCTGACAGTTAAGAGAACACTGGCACATTTTAGGTCCGCAGCATGACCTACATTAAACCTAATTTAGTAAATAATAAAAGTGCTCTGGTTTTAGACTCTTAAGTTTTTACTAATATTTAAAAGGTATTTCTAATCTAATGCATTATTAATTTATCCACTAAAAATTTTACAAAACGAGGAGTTAATTGGTTAGATATTGTTCATTTTATGAATATAAGCTTTAGAAATAAAAATGGTGTATGAACTGAAGTGTACTTTAAACTTCAGAGCTGTAAATGTTATCATTCTTGCTTCTGTGTTAGGTTCACTCAACTCTACTTAACCTGTATTTTAAAAATTCTGTTGTTTAATTCTGCAAAATGTGTAATTAACCATCAACTGGAGATAACTTCAAAGTTGTTCTGTGTTTTTTGCCTGTGTTGATTTTTCTTTTCAAAGTCTCTCACTGTAAATTACTTTTTTGTAAATAGGGTCCATAGTTTCTGGATATCTGCTGACACTTCTGTCAGTGCTTGTTTATGATTCTCTTTAGTTTCTCTTGTGTAACATTACTGTAATTTTTTAACTGAGTCTCTACTTTGTCACATACATTCTATCAGTAATGTATATTGTTTTAGAAATATCCCTTGGGTAGCTATTCTCATTAAATTATTTTAAAAATACAGTAAGTAGAACAGTTATTTTCGTTAGTGTGGCGTAAGTAGTGAACTGTTGTCCCTTGTCCTCCATTTCCCAGTTACAGTAAGTTTACACTAGTCATTGATCAGACAATGAGAATATGCATGCTTCTATAAAAGACAGATTAAATAAACAGTTGCAGTTTTCATTGTTTTCCATAATGTTTTTGCTAAATCGTTCTAAAATATAGAAGAAAGCAGTCTTTTATAATATAGTTTGTTGTGACAATAATGGGGAAAAGTTATGCAGGTTAACTTTGTCATAAGCTCTACTGTAGAAAAAACTTCTGAAAACTTCTTAAGAAAACTTTTTTTTTTCTGTATGAACTTCAACTCAAGCCCTAAACTAATGTCATTTTAAGATTATGTCAAACCTAATTGTTAATGCTGATTTTTTTTTTTTTCCTTTTTTTGAGCCAGAAATTGATTAAATCAGGGCAGATTACTTGGTTAGTGACTACTAGGCTAAAAAGGCACTGTAAGATCTTAGGCCTTCAGTTAGATTGATTTGCACATATAAATTCATTATCAGTCAAAGTCTGAGGGTTTAGCCTTTGGTGCCTAATCAATAGCTATTTATACTTACATGGAACAACTCAACATTCATGGAAGAGAGGGAACTGAAATAAAAAGTCTTGAAAGCAAACCTTCCAAGACTGGATCTTCAAAGTATCTTTCTACAACCCAGAGTGAAAAAACATCCCTGACACTTGAGCTGCAAACTTCTATACCCCTGAGGTTGCTTTTACCTTAAGTTTGGAGTTTGATCTTCATGCATTTTTTGTTTGTTTGGTGTAGGGGTTTTTTTAATGTTTTTGCAACTTTCAGGAGCGGCATTCCTGGCTATTACAACAGTTTATGCAGAGACTGGTTCAGGATTTGTGTTGCCAAGTGCCTCTGCCAAAGCTGGTGTAGAAGCGATGAGCAAGTGAGTAATATAGTAGAATGTGTGTTTTGCTTTTCCTGTCCTTGAGATAGGGTAATTGGTCCATAAAAATGGAGCTAGCTGGTATAGTCCTCCTATTCTACTGTATTATAGGAGAACCTTCCAGCCTCCGGTATCCTGAGAATAAAATTGTATGCTGACAGCTTCTTGTAGAAAGAAATACTAATTGCTATTGTTGCAATGATTTACAATGTACCTTTATTTAAAGGGTGGCTACAAGGAATATGGAGACTCCCTTTTTACAAGGAGTAACATGGAAAAGACAAGGGGTAATGGGTACAAGTTACTTCTGGGAAGATCCAGTTGGGCACAAGAGGAAAATTTTTCAGTGAGAACAATCAGCCACAGGAATAATCTCCCCAGAGAAGTGGTGGGTTCCCCAGCATTGGACATTTAAGGTTCAGCTGGACAGGGTGCTGGGCCAGCTTGTCTAGACCATGCTTTTTTCAAGAAAGGTTGGACCAGATGATCCTTGAGGTCCCTTCCAACCTGGTATTCTATATTTCTGTGATTCTATACTTCTTTTGCCAATGTCAAGTTCTAAAGTTTCAGTTACAGAGTTTCAATAATGAAATTCTCTTTCATTCTCATGGGCAAACCAGCACTCAAAGACAGTTATTAGGGGAACTGTTCAAGCTCTATAGTGCCTTTCACTTTCTTTTGTCTCAGGAAAAGATGTGCTTGTTTTTGGGTGGATTATGCTGTTCCTTCATCTGTCTAGTTTAATAAAGAAATGTGTTTCCTGTTACTACTTTAAATTAAGGTCTGCAGTTATACTTATTTCAGAACAGTATCGTGACATATCCATGTTATTCGATAAACAAAAGGATTTCTATCATTAACTATAGGACAGTTCTTCATGGCAAATAGATCCTCCTCTGCACTTCGACAGAAGGAATTTAATGGTTTCACAGCCTTTTAGTAACCAGAATTCTTTATCCAGAAAAAAAAGAGGGAATGAATGATAATCTTGATTTCTGTTCTGTAGAGCTGTAGCTCAAGTGTGTACTTTTCAGAGACTGTCTCAGCTAATTCATTCACTGTAGTAGGTCATCGTACTGCTTATGCAAAGAAAATGTTGCCACAAAGCAAAATTATTCCACTGCTCCCCTTTTTGAATGTAACCTCTATTTTGTGTTATTTCAAAACATCTAATGTGAGAGCTAAGTCACGTTAGAAATGTATACTTGTGGGATAATCTAAATTACTGGAGGTGGTGGCCTAGCAGTTGTTTGTCAAGGGGTTCAGGTGCCAAAATCATCTCTGTGATTTGTGAGGGAGAAAGAATTGCTCCTTAATATTGCTTTATCTGTGATGCATCTATTAAGTCAGTATTCCTTTGTGAACATTTTTTTTTTCTTCTCTGAAATGCTTTTGTTAAGAACAAAAAAAACCCTTAAGTAGAAATGCCTGTTTCAGGAAAATTCTAGTACATACATATTTGATTCAGTTTTAAATAATTTGCTGAACAGCATTATTAAAATACTATGTTTAAAATATTGATGCATTCTGTTAATGAATTTTTAGGTCTCTTGCGGCTGAATGGGGTAAATATGGCATGAGATTCAATGTGATTCAACCAGGTCCAATAAAAACAAAGGTACATAACATGAAAGTACAGACTTAATCTTAAGATAGTCTTTTTCTATAACTGTTAAATTTGAGTATGATTCCCTTGGTAGTCAAGACTGTGCTGAAATATTGAACACACTACCTGTCAGTTCTTTTGTAAAATAGAACTTGAACTTGTGAAACCTGTCACTGCTGCTTTTACTACACTAATATAAATGAAACCTTTTTTAAAGTGTTTCAAAGCAATGATACATCAAAATATTTAATGTTGATTCTTATCAACTGTATGTACCTAGTTTGTCAAGTGAAGTGAATCCTTGCACTTGGTAGAGTAAAAGTGCCTATTTCTGCCTGAGCTCTAATTTCTAAACAAAACATCTCATCCGTTCCAAAATTTCAGAATCTTTTTTAGGTATATGAGAACAGAATCTCAGTAGTTTTGTTGAAAATCACAAAACTAGAAAGAGAAAAACAAGCAAGAAAATGTGAAGCTTTGATATGAGTGAAAAGGAGAACTGGAGGATTTGAAGGAAGTAATCCAGACCAGCTGGAACAGGAAGAAAAAAGAAAATAGTCCTGCAAGAAGAGAGAGGAGGATACGTTTCACATTGAATCAAAATATTACAATTATGAGCAGTAACAGCTAATAATGGTATCACTACTACCTATAAAATGTTTCACAGTTGGTTTTGCTGCTGTTTTGGGGGTAGGGGTGCAGGGTTGGGTTTTTTTTGCTCGGTGCTATTAGATGCTACACTTGACAACTCAGTTTTACCTTTTTTTGACTGTCAAGAAAGATAAGTGACAGTATCAGTAGGGTTATAAGAATGTTGAAACAACATACAGTATCAGACCAGAAGTCGTCCAGTCCTTGTATCTGGTGGATTTTTAGGCAGGAGTAGAAGAAAAATATTTAATGACCTTTCTTCTTCGTGTCTCCAGCCTCTGGCAGTCTATGGCTTGGAGTTTGATACAGTTGGTATCTTTTCATATTCTAATCATCTTGATGGATTTTTTTCTTTTCTTTCATTAGTTTGTCCTGTTCCTTTTGAATCCATATAAACTTTTGGCATCCATTGTATCATGTGGCAAGATCCCTTTGATTTATAGATTGTCCTAATTTTTGGCAAGCTAAGAGCTTTCCAAGTCAATATTACTACCTCCCATTAATGTTTCTGTTTTAAACTAATAGTGTATATCCCACTTGAGATACTGTGTGTTCTTAATAAAGTACTACATTTGTTGTACTGGTTCCAAGATAAAATTTCCCTGAAAGCATGAAAAGGCAGACTGTTTACTTAAAACAGCATATTGCAAAATCAAGGCTTTCTGCCTTAGGGGCTGCATCCATGTCTTTAAAAAACACTATTGTAAGTCATGATAGGAAAAGGAAAAAAAGCGTACAAGCACAATACTATTAAGCTTATAAACTGGCATTTAAAAACATGGCAATGGAAGACTTAAATGGTGTGAGTACAGCCATGTTTACATAAACTACAGTGTGCTCTAACTTTCATAACTTCTGTAAATACATGTTACAAATACATTTCTGATTTTGCCTGAGGAGGTTGTTTCCTTGTGGAGGAGCAGGAGGAACAAAAAACCCTCTTCAATTTCCCATGCCATTTTAAGCTATTCAAATACTAAAACTTCCAGTGACTTAGTTTAGTTCAAGCCATTGCTGCAGTTTAACTGAACTTGATTTTTTTTTTTTCTTTTCAGTTTTACTTACTCTGTCATGTATAATTTATTTCTGTCACTTCCAGCTCCTCTCTCCCCTTCTTCCCTGTCTGTGCAGCAATTTCAAGTCTTGCTTATTTCCTCAAATGTTTATCAAGGCTGTTTGTGAAACAACAGATTATTAACCCCTTTTGTTTTTCATAGATAGATGGTGGGTGACTATTCCAAATGTCTTAAATTCCAGCTTATCCTCAGTAGATGCGTATCGGTGCAACAGGGATAAATTGTTTTCTGTTACCTACTTTCTTCTTTTTCATCCTACTGACAGAGAGGAAGTGGACAGTTTACTCACAAATGTTAACTCCATACTGTTTATGCAGAGTCAGATCTCTCTTGGATTTTAATTTCTGATGTAGTTATAACTTCTGCTTTTTAAAAATGTTTCTTAATTCTCAGGGTGCTTTTAGCCGCCTTGACCCAACAGGGTCATTTGAGGAGAAAATGATTGAGAGGATTCCCTGCGGTCGTCTGGGAACTGTAGAAGAAATTGCAAATCTTGCTGCCTATTTCTGCAGTGACTATGCAAGCTGGGTTAATGGAGCAGTAAGTTTTAATTGATCTTGTTTATGCAATTAACCTGATAGTGGTCTGAGTTTTGCTGGTATTTTTTAAAGCCCTGGTTTCAGAAGTGAAACAAGCCTTTTGGAAATTTACAAGCATTACTAACCTTTTGATTGCAATACATAGTAGTTACTACCTTTAAGAAGAACTAAAAGTGATTGAATTGCATTCTTTTGGATATGGGTTTTTCTGATCCAAACCAATAAAAACTACTTTCACAGTTCATAACAAGGGAATGCTACAGAAACCCCACTGTTATTAAATGCACTGCTTATGCTTTTTCTAGGTTATTAGAATGGATGGTGGAGAATATGTTTCTATGGCAGGAGAATTCAACAATTTGAAAACGGTATTAAGTTTCTTGCTTGCTGTTTTACATTCAAATACTTCGATGTGTAATTATTATATGGAATTCCAACAAAATGCTCTTTTCTCTTGTTAGGTTACCGAAGAGCAGTGGGATGTGATAGAAGCAATGATTAGAAAAACAAAAGGCTCCTAAAGTATGCAACTGTATGGTGGGGATTTTTGGAAATGAACCACTACTTTTCATGAATACTTTGAAATAACCACTTGGGAACTAGACTTCAAAATCTTTTGTGTGCTAATTTCAATAAAGTATTTTGAAATTATCATATTCTGAATATAGCATGTATATTTTTCCTATTTACAGTCTAATCTGTTGCTAATAGTGAACAACAGTTCTCTGAAATTTTATTGTTCTTTAGGTTATGTCTTACATAGCTATGCTGTGGTCTACAGTTAGGTTTTTTTAATAATATTTCAGAGGATTTTTTTTTGTTTCTCAGATATGTGCAAGTGTCTCTTAAGGCTATAATTCCAGTAGCATTTCAGGACTATCATAACTGAATGTTCATTTGAGGAAAAACTAAGAAATTAAGTCCTAATCTTCACACTACAGTAGAAAGTCCTAAACTTGCAGTAAACTTGGTCTCATCTTTTGCTGACATTTTCTGTCTGTTAATTAACTTTTGCTGAACTTTAAAAATGGCATTTAAGGACTAGAAGTGCCTTTCTAAGGGGCTCACTCTTTGTCATGATTAAGTTAATGGTCTCAAAAATGAGAAAGTAAAAATCGTTTACTATTAACGCATGTGACTAGTAGAGTCAATAAAAAATGTCTTTTACTAATCTTAAGAAAAGCATCAGTAAATGTTGACGGAAAGCGATTGCAACCTTGTTGGTTGAGATTTACAGAAGTCTGTAGGTTTAATTTGCTTTAAGACTGGTACTAAAGCTTTAAGATGGCATTACCTCTAAATCTAGTCAGTTTATCCATCCCAAATAAGCAGGTGATTTAAAAAGAAAACCAAAAAATGTTTTTTGCTGTTCCTCTTTTAGTATTACTATGTTTTCCAGGTTAGGGAGTTGCCAGTTGTTTGTCCCTCTTACTTTAAACAATGGATGGAATTCTTACAGGCTCTGGCCTTTACAACCTGAAATCCATGCCTTTTTTTTTAAATTGTTTAACCCAAGCTCCAGACAGTCCACACATGCAAGCATGGAGATAGCTGTATGTGCTTTAAAATTGACACATTGATTTAAGGGTCAGGAATATGGAGGCAATTCAGGCATGCTTTCAGGTGCTGGCAGTGGTCTTGTCCCTTTACCCACACTTCAGACCATACTTACATATGCTAGCATCTGACTTTGAAATCATTTGATTGCCTTGATACAAAGCTGAAGCAACCTAATACATGTTCTGCTGAAAGGGAGGGCTATATTAGTGCAGGCTTCCATGTGCTAGCTCTCTCCTGAGAGTGATGGCCCTATGGGGGATTGAATAGTATCTGTGCCACTGATAATAAAACAAAGCAAATGTGTTTATCATAGCAGCCTTCAAGGTGTCTCTTGAACATAATGTAAAGCTTTTTTATAGCACCTTGGGTTTTAGTAGGTCTGTTGTCACGATCAAATTCTGACATGATACCCATGTCTTTTCCCCAAAAAGTTATTTGGTTTAGGCTCATATATATTGTTCTTTGCTTGTCGTCTTTTGCATATACTTACATTTTCTCTTTGTATGGGATACATTGGCATATAAGGCTTTGACACTTGGAAAAAAAAAAGTTTCTGAAAAAAATTCAAAGGTATGTTTGTGAGCTGAACTGTGGTACAATCAAGTATTTCTCAGTGGTATTTAGTATGGTATCCTCTGGAGGTCAGCGATCAATAAAAAGAAGTTCCCACTGGTCTCTTGCATCCATGGGTGTATGAGACTTTTACTTTAGGAAAGTTTGTCATGTGGTTGAATTACTGGACTGAGATTGAAGATAACCATGTTCTGTCTCCAACATTGTCACAGACTTTCTGTGACCTCAAGTTATTTCTGTTGCATCTGAACAGCGGAGCAGATACCCTCTCCAACATTCCTTCAGGAGCAGGTCATGTGAAGCTGGGAGACTGGCACATTCCTTTTAGCTCACAAAACGTAGGTCTTGGTTGGGGCACAGGTGGAAAAGATCAAGAAAAGAGGCGCATTTCCAGTCTCAACATTAAGTTCGGATCAAGTCTGTAGTTGGATTTGGGGGCTAGGAAGCACTGCTGGCTGTCACATAGTCCATATCTCTTCCCTGCCTATAAAATAATAGTAGCAATATCTGGGTTTTTTTAATCTTACCTACTTTAAAAAATAGTACTATGTACTATTTCATGTATTTTTTTAGATATTGAATGCAGAAGCTTTTTTTTTTTTTTTGTGGGGGTAGAGTGAGATGGAAAAGAAAGAGGAGAAAAGGGGGATAAGCCTAGCCCAGTTACAATTATCTTCTTCCAGATATTTCAGCAATAGTTACCACAATGCTAGATGTAATGCCTATGGACACAGTAAATGCCAGAAACCCATTATGTGGTTTTAAACACACAGACCCACTATTTGTCTCAACCACCACTATAATGTTTTGCCTTTGTTTATAAAGTAAACTTTTAAGAGTTCAGTTCAGAAATGTTTTCCACAGCAAAAGGCAGTGGGTTCCTATGCAAAAGTACTTTCAAGAATTTCAGGTGCTTTTGCAGTTTAAAGTAAATAATGCTTCTTGACCTAAAATTTTAAAAATTAAAAGATCTTTGTCTTTCCTTCACTGCTTTACTCGCAGAGAAATTCAGGCCAACTTTACATCTAGGAGAAACTCATTTTCATTCATAGTGAACCTTACAGAGACTGAAGCTCTTCTGAACCATTAGAGTTACTAGAACATGAGATTTTTTTGTTTTATTTGATAAGGTCAAAGTACTGAAAGTTAATTCACTATAGCTGTTTTATAGCCTGTCTTGTAAATAGATACTGGGTATTTATTCAATAACAGAACATCATCACTTGCAGAAACAGGTATTGCTTCCAAAGTATCTTCTACCTGTTTACTCTCCATAGCTAAATGAGTTATTAATTGTAAAGTGACAATAAAACATTTTTAAAGCATTTGTTATTCAGTGATAGAACCCAGAAAGCACATTTTAAATTTTAATGAGCATCTATAATAAGAGTAGTCTTATTTTCTTACCTATATCAATGGCATCCATTTCAAACTGTGCAGATTAGTTGCTTTTAGATTCTGAACATTCTGTCTTGACAAGATGTATTCAGTGTGTTGATGCAGGTTTTAGAAATTGCATGTTTTAAAGAGCTATATGTTACTGGATAGTTTATAAAGCATTTCCCAATATATAGACTTAGTTTAAGTGAAAAAACTGATCTAGCCATCTACTGCAGAAGAATGGAATAGTCTGGCTTGATTAATTTCCTGCATTAAGAGTTTTTAGACTTGTTAGAGACAGGAGAGGAACATTACCATGAAGAGATGAATCTTGAACATCTCAAGTTTATGTCTTACCTAAAACCAATTTAATTATTTGTTACTAAAGTGGCAACACATAACATCTGAACTCAGGAAAATTACAAGAGAAAGTGGCTTTACAGGGGCTACCTAACCCAGGCATGTCTGGCTTGGCAAATCTAAAAGAAGGTGTTCCTAAATACTCATGAGGATGAGACTGTCCTGAAAGAGGCATAAAATATCCCTAAATCCCAGGAGGTGCCCAATCCATAAGCATGTTCTGCAGCTGTGTGTTGCACACAGTTATCACAGACTGACATGAAGTGTAGTCATCACAGCTACTTTCTCCTACCATTTTTGCTGTTTATTTGGAATAAAGTATCCATGTTAATCACACTGTCTTAGTATTGCTTTGTGGCATAATAATTTTATGGAGATGAAGTTGGAGGGACATGAAAGTGGAGGAATTAGAAAAGGTGATGGTGTACACCAGAGATGGCAAAGGGAGTCAGTAGGGTTGCAGAGGCAGTTTAATTTTCATGGATCACAAGGAAAACTTGCCTGGGATCCAAATACCTTTTTTAAAATTACTTCTGCATGACCCATCAGTCAAAGGTGTTATCGCTTCCATTAATTCAGCTTAGAGATACTCACAATGGAGGATTTATTGTCTTTTCAACTGAAAAGTACCTGCTTGATTCAATCTTTAAATTACCATTTTTCAGTTGATGGTTTACTCTTTTTGAACCTGTTACGATTTCTTAGATTAATTCTGTGCTGTAAAAGTGGTATTGTATTATAGTAGAGGCTTATAAACAAGTTATGAAAATAGTTTGAGGTTGCAAATGAAAGAGATGAGTTGTATTACCTCTTGGTTATGATAACAGAACTCCAGTCAGTCTTGGTTCTGTTTCTGGGAATTCCCTCCTCTTGAATATTTCAACTAATGTTGAGAATATTGCTATTATTTACCAATTTGAGAATCCGCTTTACAAGGAGAAGATGATGCTATTTCAGGGAACTGTGGGTTCCTAGCTGTTCATACTGGCTTCCAAGTTCATTGGCACGTGAACTGCTCATTTATCTTTCTTTTTTTTTCACATGCTGATAACACATTAAGTAAAAACACTGAATTGCAAAGAAATTTGTACCTTTATCTGACTTCATGGAGCATCTTGTGTTGTAGCTGATAAACATATAACCCCACTTTAACCAAGGTAAACCCCCCAATCTTTTGTAGGATAATTTAATATTCAGTAAAATAAAATGATCAGAGGGATTTCAGTGCATTGGCCTGCTTTTAATGGGTGAAGAAGAACTTCAGTTTGTTTCAGAGGGATTTGGAGGTGCTCAGCACTTCAGAAAACCACAGGCCACTGTGGGTGCCTAAATATGAATTCCGAGCCTCCTTATGCACACAGCAAGTAGGTGTGGATTTTGGTATGCCTCCACAACTGGTGATGATAAGATTACAATGAGGGCTTAGTATAAATGCCCAAAATGCCCAATGGAAATCAATTGGAAAAAGCTAATGTTGTCTAGTGAAACAAAGACTTAATCCTAGTTTAAGTGGAGTTTAACAGCAGCATATGAGTATTTTGTGAGACAAGGTTCATTTTATGTAAAAGCACTGCTGGCTATCAGCATCCTGATCTGTATTTGACATTTGCACATGCAATATGCTGTTCAGAAATTTCGTAAGCTTGTGTGGGCAATCTTTGCAAAGATACATAACTAAGTTGTAAATGGGGGATTAGGCAGGTGCTATGATACCACACATGAACTGTTCAGGATAGAACAGTGCAGCAGTGAACGAAAGCCAGATCCCTTGCTTCAAGGCCTGTCTTCAATTCTGATTAAATCATGGTGAAATTTAGCATGATATTCTCCATAATGGGCAGTGGTTTGTATCACAGCTTCCAGTTGGGCAGTGTTAGTGACTTGGGATCAGGTGAGGACCCTGAGGTGCACTGTTGTGGGCACAGCTAGAAGCAGGTGCTCACTCTGCCTGACTTGGTACTGTTAACATTTGTGTCTGTTAGCAAACACTGCATTTATAATCCCAAAGGTTTTCGAAGGGTCTAATAGTTACTATTCTTTTTTTTTTTTCTTTCAGTATTAGTAAAAGTTTGCTGGTTTGTGCTTTCAAATTAACAGAAAGTCACTTTCTTTGATTTGAATACTAAGCGCTTGTGTTAAATTTTAATCTGTACACATTTAAACTAGAACGTGCTAAAACTTTTTACAGAATACTTGTTTATAATTTATAGGACAGAGGTTTTGAGTATTTGTTAGCCTGAATGCTTATTTGAATGTTTATTTTAATGAAATACTTATTTTAGACATTACAGTGGTTAATAGCTTCAGTAGTAGCTTCAGATCCCAGGTAGCTACGTATCAGTCAGGTTCCGTGTTTAGCAGGTATATGGCATACCTGCACGACCTCTTGTAATTAATTTTTGTGCGTGCTGAGATTTTACTTTCAATCTTGGTTTTGGTCGCCAAATGTCTATCACAGAAAGAAGCTTGCAGTCTTCCCTATCATCTTGTGTCATTATTCCAAGCCTCGTTCTGCCCCAACCCTGCTGTTTTTAAGAGCTCTGCCCAGGAGTGTTTTAGAGATTTTAAAACCTGCCATATTTACAGCACTTTTGACTTACCCATATTTGCTACACTTTGCTTTGCACTGACATAGTAGACACCTTTGCTAGAACCGTGTTTTTAAATTGCTGTCTTTTAATCCAAGTTATTTATGAGAAGTAACTGCAGGAAGCATTCTGCCTGTGGATGACTGAGACCTGCTTTCTGTGTTGTGCTCCGCAGCAGAGCCAGCGGGTGGGCAGCCGCAGTAGTAGAAGGGTGGCTTCACAACAGATCTGTGACAGGTAATTTTACTCGTGTTCAGGAAGACAGATTGCAGTTTCTGTGGTGACTTTTTGTCAAAACATTTTAAACTCTTTATCTTCCACTGTAATGATTTTAGCAAGCAGTCACACCATATTTTTACGTACAGGTTTTTGTTTTTTTTCTTTACCTTTACACTTGTTAAGGCAAAATCCAGGGTTTCAAGTGCACAGTACGAACAATATCAATCATTTATTGTACTGATAGGCAGATTCGCTGTTCCTTCACTTAATGTACACAATTGTATTTCACATAGCATAGAGAAAAAAGGAGAGCAAGCAGGTGAGAAGCTAAATCACTGTGCATGGAGTGGGAGTAAAGCGGTGAGAATGAGCTAGCTTAATTTTACTTTTTTGTGTGTGTTTTTTTCAGCAAGATCCCATCTGGCACCACCTACTCCTTAACTATCCAAGGCTCAGACCGGAGAGAGCCCAAGGTCATTAGGCCATTCCTGAAATGGTATTTAGTTGCCTGAGTTTACCTGAGAAATTCAAGGATTCATTTCAGTGGAAATTCAGTGACTGTAATCTTGAAGGATCTGAGCCTCATTGAGACACATTTCAAATAAAATGCATTTGCTTCTGCTTGTTAAATAAGACACAGAGACATATCTGACAACTTGTATATAGCTCATCTGCTAACGTGGAATTGTGTCTGAAACAGTTGTATGTGGAGGCAATATAGGCTTTCTGGCTTTAAGACACAGCAGAGTTTCCTTCCTACACCAGTACATACTGGGAGCAATGCCTAGACATTCATGGAGTTGTTTGGCATAAAGCGAGTGTAAAGTAAGAAGGAAGCCAGGCCAAAAAAAAAAAAAAGATGCGAGAAGATAGGGCTGTTTCCATAGTATAGTTCCCATTTAAACAATACCTCTCTAGCATAATAAAAAGCAGAGCCCACCATGTAAACAAAATTACTAAAGTGGTATAAAATCTATACTAGATCTTTTGCTTCATTTAGTGTTAAATTTTAATACTGTTATTATAGATTAGCAATTCACTGTAAGATCCAAGGAGGCACATTTTCTTTTAAATAGTTTTGTCTTTTAAATGGTACAGAAAAAAGAATCCAGGAGATAGACAAACTAGACACCAACAATCTTAGGATATTAAATTTAATTATAGATTACACAGAATATGATGTAAAAACAGCAATTTACTAGAATAATTATAACCTGCAAAATGTGAAAATAGTTTAGAAAATGGATTGTCATATTCTCTGACACAGCAATAGTCATGAAAGGTACACTTATAATATCATATGTTAATCTGTGTATTAACTATACTACCTGTCATTTAGCCAGGATTCCAAGACAGATTAAAGGCATTTATTTCTGAAGTGCCTATGTTTAAATTCAGTAAAGTTAAACAGCTAGATTGAAAACACTATTTTGTCAACTACTGCATGGAGATCTATCCCAGATAAATGCTTTGTCTATATACTATGAGTTCGTAATGAGAAGAGTAATTGAAAAACTGCAGAGAGCACAGACCTGTAAGTGGGTGGTTTGACAACTGAAAATATTTCTTAATGCCTTGGTGAATTTTGGAAATCAGATATGCCAGCATCCCCTTCCTATTTCAGACCTAGATTGTACTTAATCTGAATTCATCTTTTGCATTTAAAAAATACCATTTAGTTGTTACGGGGAAAGGTATCTGTAGACCTTTTTGTTATGTAGTTCAGCAAGAAATGTTGTAAGTGTCAAAGGATATGATGACCACAACGATGTCAGCAGGTTTCATTTTTTTCAGCTGTGTTTATGAAAGCAAAAAAACCCAAACAAAACCAAAACCAACCCCAACATATTTTAGTTTCTTTTTGAATATACAGACTGGCCCAAACATAGACATTCTCTTTATCAATCTTATTGTTACAAAAACTGTACATTACAAACAGTATAGAAACATACTGAAAGGAATGTGCCACACATCCTGGCTAATTTTCTATATGCAGTTTAAAAATACAGCCTACTCCCTTATAGTGCACAGTTATTGTGTAGATAGAGTACATCACTAGTTAAGTGGACATGATAGAAGAGTTCTAGTTTTCCTCAGCACAGAGAATAAGAGCCAGTTCTGCTCGGTAAAGCTTTCCTCCATCAGACAAGGCCATGATGCTTTTCTTGTATGTTGCAAGGTTGTTAATGTCTAATTCCTATTTAGAGAACAGATAATGCTTTATAATCCTGTTAAGTTACCATCATGAACAAGTTTTTGCATCCAATGGCAAAAAATGGGGAAAAAAAAAAAAAGTATTCTCAGCCTGTCCAACAGTAATACATTGCAGATGTTAAATGTTGTTCATGTATGTTATCCATATTACAGCATATGTTAGATTGCTGATAGCTGATGTCTCAGAAGCAATCTTGTGACAATCTTGCTGTGTAACCACAACTCCCCTAGTTAAGGATTTACAATGCTATGACTTCTGCCAAGATTTTTGACTTTACAAGTTATGAGTTAGGTCTATATTTATCTCAATAGGGTGGTTTAAAGTATCCTTAAAATCCAAATTAAATCTAATCTCTGAGGCGAAAAAAACCCTCTAGGATTACCTTTTTGTTCTTTTCACAGAGGTCCTTCAGTAGTGCATCAAGTTCATGTTCATCTATATAGCCATTGCCATCCTGAAAAATAACATTAAAGATAATTTTAAACATTTATTTTTCATTTCAGAGGTTATGGCTAGTTTTCCACAGATTCAGAAAATAAGTGCCATCAAACTATGCAATTAATAAAAAAGGTTTTTTGAAGACTTACTTGATCATACATCTCAAAGGCTTTATTGAATTCTTTTGCACACATTTTGACACCCTAAATGCCAGAAGGAAAGAAAATCCATTAATGACGGCAGTTATGTATGGTGGTAACAGGTTACCTAAGAATGTGAATATTCATACCTGAAATTTAATAAGAAAATTTTCCTGGACAGGGAGTAATCTTTGGAGAGAAAAAACAAAGGTCAGAATAATTAACTGTTTCCATAACAGTGATTGCTACATGATGTTTGTTGTGAAAAGAGACAGAAGACATACCTGGCCAATTCAGTAAGCTCCAACTTTCCATCATTGTTTGCATCAAACATCCTGAGCTGAAAGAATATATAATTTTACATTACTAATCAAAATCAACATAATGAAGAAAACACTTTGGGAAACTTAAATTCAATGAAATTTAGCCTTTAATTCATGCTGAAATGATGGCCCCAGGTTTAAATCTGTCACATTTGCTGTGTAATACATTTATTTAAAGTACTGAAGAAGTAATTTATAGTAATTAATTCGACTGCAAAATCCTGATGAGAAACCGATGAACAATTATGATGAACCTGCTGTAAGGCAGGTCTTAATCTGCCTACATTGATGAATGTCCTATATGAGAAACATGCATGTATTTATAAATGAGAGGAGAGTTGACATGATAACATTTTACTTTTGACTTCATGTCATGATCTGATAATAGCATCATCATTCTCTGTTCATAAAGGGGAAACAACAGTCGGGTAAAGTTCAGCATAATCCAAGGCATTCAGTTCCTTAGACAGAAAATAATAGACATTTCATTCATTTGGCTGCTAGGTATAAATATTTAAGTAAAGATCACATTCTGTTTCTGTGATACATATGTCAAGAAAAGAGTGAACAGATGCTGTAGATGATTGCATTTTGTTGATGGTATGAAAATGGAAAATGAAATCTCTCCAAATAAGATTATAGGAATAAATACATTAATATAATTTGACAAAATGAGTATTATTTCTAATAATTTATAATCACACTATTGTATTAAAGTGTTTTCCTTTGAAGCCTTGAAAGCATGAGTTTATGCTGTTTGAGAGATGCAAACAGCTTATATTTGTTAATAGAGGTAGACAGAGCTATTGCACCTGCATGGAACTTCCTCTCCCAGTTTTTAGGTATGTATAGTTCCATTTCTCCACTTTCAAGTATTATTTTGCCTTTGCTGTATAAGAGTCACAAAAGCAGCAAACTGTATGAAACATTGTTAGACATCATACTGAAGCACCACCACCCACACACCATCCCATCACTTTCAATCACAGTAATTTTATATGTAGTTTTTCAATAAGAGGAAAAGTGGCATCCTGTACTGAGGTAAGTGTATACCCTTTTAAAGATAGAATTAATGCCATGACAAAAGACCTAATTTCACTTGGTTAATACACAATAAATGGTAAAGGAGACCAGAAAAAGAGACCAATTCTATAAACATTTATTTCTACATAATACTCTGGTTCCTTTTAACACTTCCTTTCCTTATATGAAAGCATCTGCCTTGCATGCATTTCCCATGAAAGGATATTTGCATTTGGGGGAGGTAAGCAGTGGCAGCTGTGAAGTCAACATATTTTGTATTTTAATAGGTGGTTAGTGGCTGGCTGTGGCTGCCTGCAGCTGCTCAGGACTGTAAGTTTTCTATTAGTCTTTTCTAGTTTCTGAGGAGATTATGGGAGAGCTAGACATATTTTTTTCTTACTGCTGTTAATTTTTTGTCACTGTGTCTCTCTGCAGAGGCCAGAATTTAGAGCACACTTTAAGATGAAAGTCAAAAAGCTTCCTGTGTGAAAAGATACATGTTATCTTCACCAGTGAAAAAACAATTACAATTCTATGTAAATGGTTTATACTGGTACAATAAACCAGCAGACTTTTTCCATGAGAAACACAAGTTTTGGTCAGCCATTCTCAGGTCAGTTGAAGGCTAATGTGTTTACCTAGCATACTTTTGATCGCTGAAAATATTTTAGGATTAAACCAAGCTGGTAAAAGAAACAATGTAGTTTTACACATTTCCTGAAGGTAAGAATTCTGAGTCTTTTTTTTTTTTTTTTTTTTTTTCTTGAAATGTCCATTCAGAAGCCAGTGCTGGTCCTTACCTTGTAGCACCATAGTGGTGGGATGGAAGGAGTGCCCCCAAGAACAGGCTGATTTAAGGCCAGGGAAGTGACAGTTTTGTTCTAGAGTTTATCTAAAACATCTATTTCTCTTTCTTGAAGCAGGGGAGAAGGAAAGGGTGAGATATTTGTAAATATGGTAAGAAGCCACCATGCAGTGATGGCTTTTAAGACAAAAGATAGACACTGCAGCACTGTAAGAAGGCAAAACCTATCAAGTAACCCCAAAGTAATTTGATCTAAACATAATAATATAATTACGCTAGGTGCAATTTTTTTCCTGTGAACTGTGAAGACTTCAGTTTTACAATTAATGGCACAGGGAAGCAGAACAGGTGAAAATATTATGGTATGGTCTAATATTATATAATATATATAATGCCAAGAAAATTCAAAATTCCTCAGCTTTTTTTTTTTTTTTTTTTTTTTTTTTTTGAGCAGCACTGTAAACTGCCCATGAAAGCTCTGTAGCTGCAGAAGTACTTGCAGTGCTAGATGCCACGGTTGTATCTCTGTTGCAGTGACATAGTTAGCCTGATTAGGACCTGGTGGGGCTCCAAGTCATTTGGAGCCTTCCAGTGCCTAAAGATAAACAGAGTCTGATTAATCCAGTCTTGATGAAATATGCCTGTAAATAATCTTACCATTATTTCTGTGTATTCTGTTAGCTTTGAATCTTCAATCTGCTTATTTGCTTTCTGTAATAAATCTTTCAAGAAGCTCTGTTAAAATAATAGAAGAGTAACAGGTGAATCTGCAGTATAAAATGCTTGACTTGCTAACTTCAGATTAAAGAATGGGAAATACTATTTTACTCCCACTTTAGTATTTACTGCTGAAGTTCCAAATAAGTATGAAAAGAAGCACTAATTAACATCTAAGAATATAACAGTTTCTTTTGATCAATTCAAGTATATTGCACGGTTTTATTTGGAAAAAGTGACTCATAAAACTTTCTGCATTGTATGTCATTTGTTGTATTGTGAATTTGGAAAAAATAATTTGGCTTTCAAGTATACTGATTCCTAATCAGCTCTATCAGTAAACTAAACTAATTAACCTTGAGTGTCCTTGAAAACTTGGATGCCTAGTTACTTCTTGCAACATAGGAACAATTTTACAGAAAAGTTCAATGATTAATCAAGTTTTCTCCTTGCCTATGGCAGTACCCAGTGCTAGAAGTGAACATTAACCTACATGACTCCTTCTTACCTTGTATTTTAAATGTTTGCAGCCAGTTTAATTCTTTTTTTTTGAATGAGAATTTGATATAGTGTCATATGACTTGAAACACCATTCAAAAATAAGATTGTTTCTACCCATTCAGTGGCTTAAATTTCTGCATTAGATCTGCGACATTAAAAAAGAAAGATATCAATTTATTGACGTAGGGTATTACGATACCTGAGATGTCTGTATGCCTGTCAATGCTCAATTAAGTACCTAATCACTGTTATTATCTTTGTGAAAATTGGGGCCACATTTCAAGATAGAAGATGGTGTGGCTCATCAGAAAATCTATTTGTACATAGATGACATTCTTGAATTTGAATGCAACCATGTCAATAGCCATGTGACTAATACCCACTACAGTTCTTCTACTGTATCCCCCTCCAAGCTGGAGAGCCTTCCTGGTAGCTTGTAGACAAAGAACATGACTGACCTGTTGTAAATGGATGTTACAGAGACATGTTTAATCTTCTGTGCTTTGATGGAAAGTAGAACTGGAAAGGACATTGAAAGGCTATCCAGTCTGTCTCCATGTCTCAAGAAAGGATCAGCTATGTCTAAACTTCCTGAGTTACTGCCTGATCTGAGCTATTGCCAAACCTTTCCTAAATACAGGCAGCGATGGAGAGTCTGCCTCCCCCTTAGACAACACTGCTGTTACTATTGTTAGAAAGTTTTCCTGATTTCCAGCTTAAATTTCTCTTATAAAGTTGTAAGTGGGTGTACTCCTCACATAGCAAATACTTCAAATGTTTGGGCTTGTCAAGAAATACTGCTCTAAAAATGAAACGGGACATTTATGTTTTATTTTCAATATGTTAAAATGGCCTGTTTCTCTGAGGTGGACAAAATCTTGCAGCACAGGAGAGATGGGACCGTTAGGGATCCAGTTAAAATGTCTTCATTCTTCAACTGGTTCTCAATCAGCCCTGCTGTTTTAAGTCTATTTTAAATTATAGCAGCTGGCAACAGTCGTCCTTAAGGCATCGTTTAACAGCTGGATAGTTCTCAAGTGCTACGTGTGTGGCCTCCTCCTGTCTGTTTGAGGGTTACCTTGAGGTAAGATCCTTGGCAAACGTCACACAGACACCAAACTCAAAGAGAAAGGTGAAGGGAAAAGGAAAAAAAATGTGAATTGTCTGATGTGGATTACTCTTCTGAATAGAAGAGCTGTAAGGATTTGAGACAGTTTGATGTCCCGGTGGTTTAGTTAATAAAGCTTATGTAGTTTTTCTTTAGAATACCACATACAGGCAAAATACTCCAAATTAAATGGATGCTAGATCTTTCTCTTGCTATGAATTGTTTTGATTCCTCTGAATTTAAAGCTGCCGTAATGTCTCAAGTGCAACTGAATTGTGGAAGATGACACCTTTCTACTCAGAGGCTGTTGTATTTGAGCATCTCTCCTTTGAGGAAAGGCTGAGAGAGCTGAGACTGTTCAGCCTGGAGAAGACTCAGGGGGATTTCATCAAATATATAAATACTTCTAGGAATGGCTCAAAGAGGATAGAGCCGGGCTGGTGCCCAGTGAAAGGACCAGAGGCAATGGGCACAAGCTGAAACACAGAAGGTTCCCTCTGAACATCAGGAAACACATTTTCACTGTGTGAGGGTGACCAAGCACTGGCAGAGGTTGCCCAGAAAAGTTTGTGGAGTCTTTCATTCTTGGAGATACTCAAAAGCCATCTGGACACGGTCCTGAGCATAGGTGGCCCTGCTTGAGCAGAGGGCTTGGACCTCCAGAGGTCCCTTCCAACTACTCTCTGATTCTGTGTCTCTACAGCATCTACAAATTGCTGTTAGTTTTGTGACTAGGGAGGTAAATCACTCTAGTTTTAAGGTGTGTTAACACTGCAGGGCTGAGACAGCTAATGGAATCATCTCATTTCTGCTCTTATTTGTGCATGTTAAAGCTGATACCAAAATCCCACCAAGTTAACCAAGCAGGGGCAGCACAATTCCATTTGTGTTAACCTAACAGTATTACAGTGGAAACTGTAGGATTACATGATACTTAAGTGTACATAATCTGTCCAGCAGCATAGTGATAAATAGTAGTGATGCCCTTAGAAGAAAAAACAACAAAACAGCCCTCCTCCATAATATACCAGAAAAAGAACATAGCTTTCAGAGGCATATCTTACTTTAACCTTTGTTACCTCTAAGTTAAGTACCTGCTACCCTGAGTCACTTGATACAAACATTGATCTGAATTAAAACATGTTTTAAAAAACATTGATCAGATTAGAGTTTCACTTTAAATAATTTACTGGTGATAAAAACATCAGCTAATCGTATTGCTTTTTGGTCATGTTTGAAATGCAAAAACATGCACAGGTGGGTATCTGAAGAAACAGATAGCAGCACAGGCTGTAATCCAATGCCTGTTCTCATGTGTATACTCATAGATACCGGTTTACCTTAAGTTCCTCAGAATCAATGAAGCCACTGTGGTCACTGTCATATTTTCTCCATGTCTGCAATAAGAACGTGAATGCTTTAATGATATATTTATGGCAAGCAGGTCTTGGATGATTTTACAAAAGGCAACTTTTCATACTGTACCTGCATGAAGTCTTCACTTGACTTCAGCTGCTGGCATCTGAAGAACAACAGGAAATTCTCTTCCGTTGGTAATATCTGAGCAAGCTGTTACAGAATTTAAGAAAGATTAAATTTTGATTCTTCATTAGGCCAGCTAAGCCTGTAAAAGAGCACGAAACTTTTTAAAAGAGTATGAAATTCTTTGCGCTCATACTGCCCTATTGTGGCCCCATAGGAAGAAAGCTTCATCCTGTTAGCTGGAAGGTTTGGAAAATGCCTCTGAAAGGCTTCTGGCTTGCAGCTTTGCCATATTTATCAAGGTCAAACAGAGCTGAAGTGTGAGAGAAGGAAGTGAGACAATATTTTACCGAAGGGGTAGCTGGGGAAAGAGGGGAAAAAATTCACCCATAAAGAGTTAGAATCTATGGTGAAAACCTTGGAATTGACACCAAGGCAACGCATAATGCAAGGATGTTTAGAGGATGTGTGAAGGACCATGAATGAAGAAAGTGAGGAAAATAGACTACTCACAGATACTGAGGAAGAGGAAGAAGAGAGAGGAACACTGACATGAAGAACCCGTGTAAGGTAAACAGAAAAATACATGGAAAATTGGGGAAAGAAGAGAAAGTGGGGAGGGAAAGGGGATGGCAACCGGTGTTCATTTGTCACTCACAGAGATGTGTTCATGAAGAGCTATAAATATCAGAAATCAAAAGGGCTTTTAGCCCTGCAAAATTAGGGGTGGTTCTTCCAATGCCTCTGCTCTACAAAAGGCTTTTTTAAAATCAGACATTATTGTACTGATTATTGAAAATGTTCATTTACTATAACTCAATTTTGGCAAGTGACAAATCTAGAAGATGGACAGTATGCTGTATAATTTAATGCAAAATCATGATTTGTTTTTAACAAAAGCCCAATATTTTTTTCTGTCCTCAAAATGTATGAAATGTGTTTTGATTAAAGAAAACTTTACTTGAAGAATAGACCAGCTGTGCTTACTAGGAAGAGAAAATGGAGAAAGACAGATTTCTTAGCTGCATTCTTTTATGAAAAATGACATCTGCAGACTTCCTGGGGAACCATCTTAAAAATTTGATTCAAATTTTTGTTTTTCTGCATTCATTTCACACCCTCAGGTCCTCATTCTGTCTATTTCATTGCTATTGCCTAACTGTTCTGGCTTTTTTATTGGGTTCCATCAGTGCTGTAGGTGAGTTCAGCTCTCCCTCTCACCCTATGGGCACAACAAGGGTGTGGAGACAGATCTCTCATTTATCTAAAATCAACTGTGCAGGGTATCAGTTCTATAATTGTTGACCAAAAAGACACATCACAGCACTCTCTTTACAGTAATGGCACAGCTGATGACAGGCTGTCAGGCCCATCAGAGCATTCTGAGTGCTTTTGCTAAATGGCTGAACACCCAACCCAATCAACTTAAACAATGTGTTTTTGTCAGCAGCTTTCAAAACCTACTCCATTATAAATAGCATATACACATGTGGGTAAGTACATGTTCATATATACACAATAGATAAATGTGTGTAACTTAGCACTGATTTATGGAAAAAATTCTTTATATCTCCTATGACAGGGGAGCTTTGATTTTTAGAATAAATCAACATTCCTACTCCACAACAAACGTTGAATGGAAGAACTGATTATGGCAGAGTTTGGGGGAAGGGATTGATTATGACAGTGGAAAAGAGTTTACATGTATGGAAATGATAAATAAAATTTCTTTTGAGGGATCTCTATAGCTAACTGGTGAGATGAAGGGCACTGTAAAATAGTACAAAGTGCAAGGGTAAATGTAAAATAGTAACTTTCCAAAGAATCACCAACAACTTACTAGCAGCACCAAACTGCATTTGAGGTACAGAATATACTACCTCTGGAAGAAAATTACCTTATTTTAAGCTATCCCTCTCACCCTTTGTAAGTGTCAGAGGAAAGAACAGGTTTTTACATTACAAGGATGTAGTAGCTCAATATCCAATATTAACTCAGGTTTCTGCCAAAATGTCTTTCATGTTCTCTTTCTTTTGCACCCTGTAGTAATATATAATAGAAACTATATAGCTAAAGAGAATTCCAGTTCTCCAAGCTCAGGCATCAAATAGCATTAAACTGCTTTCTGTGGAAAACTGCGTTATTAAGGGATACAGAGATTGTGTGGAAACTGGCTCAACTTGCCAGTTCCCGCTTATACCACTAGAGAGAGGAAAGATGGAAACCTGGTGCTATTTCTAAGGACAACTTCTCTGTGAGGTTAAGCATAGGGGGACTCCATGAGCGTGTTTAAATAAGAGTGCAGACTACTAAAAATTTGTGTATGGCAGCAACAGCAGTTGCTGTGAGTGGTGAGCTCTGCTGCTTTTATGGAGAATGTCAGCTATTTCTGCATCATGAGTAATAGAGGACAACCACAAAGCCTGAGTCTGGCTTGACTCCTCTGTGCTTAGTTGTAGGCTGAGCTATACATCTTTATAGGTTATCTAGTAGAAAAAATACTCTCAATACTTAACACAATATCAGAACTATTTTCTATAAATCATTCTCTACGTAAATTCTGTTGATATTTAATGCTATTTAAAATTTGTTTCACCTAATACAGTGAATTTGCTTTTTAAAATCCTATAATAGAGAATGGGAGTACAAAAAATATTTTAGTCTCGTAAGTAGTTGTATTTACGGCAGCAGTAAACTTCAAGTAATTTGAATGTGGAATTACCACAGTCCTGAGTTTTGAAACCTTGAGTTTCACAGCCACATTTTAGTGAAAGTGTTGGTGTGAATGAGTACAAAAGGTGAATTAAAAGTCCCTTACACAATGACAAGCAAGTGGACAGGTCAGACTCTGCCTTTAGCTGGAGGGCACTGGATAAGCTAGTGAACTAACTGCAGTGTGCTTGCAAAGACAGAATCGACACTTAATCTGAGCTGAAAATCCACTCCTTTGTCTGTGAAGCCACCCAGACCTTGTCTTTATCTCAATCAACAGACCTTTTCTGAAAACTCATTATTCACTAGGACATTTACCGTCAGATGCTAGGGTATTCATTATGATGGCTGAGACTCTGAATGGCTTTAAATAATTTATTTTTAAACAACATTCATACACTTTTTCAGAAAAAAAAAACATTTGATGTACTATGTAAATGCAGCAATCTGGAGTTACTGGAAATTTTTATTTATAAGGAAGGAGAATCAAGTCCAGATGCCCACTTTAATATCACACTGCTCTGCATGTACAACACATTTTGTCTGAGTCCCATCAGCACTTTCCAAATCAAGCTTCATGCTGATATAAGTGAAATAAAATATAGCTATTGGGTTAGGAAACTGCTATATTAAGGGAGAAAGTCCCTTCGGTCACTGAACTGAGTACTGCCACTATTCAATGGCCTCCATGGATGCTGAACATTCTTGGCACTTCACCAGGGGTGGCGAGCACTGCACCATAACAGGCCCTATTGGATTTGTTCACCTCTCACAGAATCATCTAGGTTGGAAAAGACCTTGAAGATCATCCATTCCAACCATTTACCTAACATTGACAGTTCCCAACTACACCATATCTCTTTATCCAGAAAGTCAGTAGCAGAATCAGAAACAGGATTTGAAAGGTAAAAACTTTCAGTTATCATTCCTAAGTGAAGAAACACAGTCTTTTCAGGCATTGTCTACACATTTTTCTTTCGTCCAATGCTTACTATTACATATATTCAGAAATACTAAATTAAATAGGATTCTTCAATACCAAATGACTAAGTATGTGTTAGTCCAAAATCAAACAAATGTCCAAATAACAATGGTTCTTTTTAGATGCAGAACTATTTGATCAATGCTAAGTATTGTCAAAAGATGCATTTTTAAAAATAAATTATAGCTGCAAGTGAAGCAAACTGTTCAGATTTCCATGGTAGTTTAGTTGTAATTACATGTGCATTTAAACAAGTATATGAATTCGTACATATGACAGAGGAGAAAAGATACCTTGAAATTATCTATTATATCAGCAGTGATACTTCCTATTAACTTTTACAGATTCTATTCAGTCCTCTAATTTAAAATTAACTACTGACCCAAGTTGGTCACTATAAATTTTTGCAGACCTGGCTTGTTTCCAGCTGTTTCTCAATTAGTGCTCTAGGTCAGATTTCCTATTATCAAAAAAATAAAAAAATAAAAAATAAAAAATAAAAAAAACCAACAACACAAAAACCAAACCAAACAAAACAAAATAGCATTTAATAATAAAACCACAGTCTCACTGCACTCAGAGTGACATAAATGAGTTGTAGATTTAGGCCTGAAAAAGTGAATTCTCAAGCTGTGACCCAGCAAACTCTCCTTTTTGACTTGCAGCACAGAAGAGTGAAAGTGAGAGAAAACACATTAGTTCGACCTTCCTAGCAAGCTGTCTAAATTACACAACTGTTGAGCAGCTGTATGTATAGAAGGGGTTGGTTATCTTTGTCCTCTTTAGAAAGTAGGAGTAAGGAATAGGGGAATTTTCTTCCTGCAGTTCTGTTAAAGTTCAGAAAAGAAATACATAAGAAATCCTGATCTTTCACAAGCTGGATCATAACTACTGTTAAAATTTTGTTTAAATTTAACATGATTAACCTGCTTTCTTACCATATATGTATTTTTTTAGAAGAGACTACATACAGTGATTACCCAGTTGTGTTCGCTTGTGTGTTATCCTCACTATAGGAGTGGTGATAGAGCATTAGTTCAAAATCATAGGTAGAAATAAATTCCATTACCTTTCACAGTTTCTAAAACAGAACTCTCACCTGCTTTTCAGGAAAACTAAATTGCTATTGACGCTTATTTGTACTGAATAAAGCATGCAAAGTTAAATGAAATATAGTGAAATGTCCAGAGAGGCCTGAGGAATACCTTACTTTTTGTTAATGAAAAAATTCCATTAGTGAAAAAAATACTAAAGATCTTAAGACAGAGGAAGAAATTTTCTGTGTAATAAAAACATTTACATAATATGCTCATATTGTTCTGTGCTAAATGTATTTTCTACAAGTAAACATGTCAGTCTTTTTTTATAAAGTAATCATCTTACCTCAACTATTCCTATTTTTCCATCAGTAGTCTTCCCATATTGGTCCACAAAAGCTTTCATTTCAGGTGTTAAATCCTACAAATCATTAAGATACAGAGAATCATATATAAACTTCTATTTGAATATTCTACTATTTGCCAAATAATATGCTACATTTAATGAAGTACTCATACTTACTGCAGCTAGATTCCTCAAAATTAAATTAAATTGAGGATTTTTTTAATCATGATTTATGTCATTGTGATAAATTTTACTTCCTAAGGAATTGTAGTCAGTGTGAATGATTGACATCTAAATACTTAGAACTCCTATGTTAGTTTACAGAATGAAAAAATTATAAAGACAGGTGTGTTGGAAGACATGTATAATAGCCCCTTTTTTTAAGAGAATGACAATGGAGTTTATAGGCAATTATTAGTCAATTTTCTCAGTTTTCATTTTTAAATTTGTAACCTGAAGGCAGTGCAAAATCTTTCAAAATAAGGAACATTTCAGTATAATACATCTGAACACCGAAATAGCCTTTCCACATCTTTGGGTAGATTTTTCCTGAACAATGGATGCTATTTTAGCCCTAAAAGAACTCATCACGATATTTTTCACTGTTTAGTATTTGGTTATCGTAGAAACAGAGTCAAAATGTCACTGCTGAAATGTAGAGAGGCAGATTTAGGAGGAAGAAAACTTTGAGCAGTACCTTAAATCTGGCAGAGTAAAGCCAGCATAATTGTTCTTCATTACCCTAAATTAGGGTCCCTGCTATACATCTGTTCTCTAAAGGCTATCCTTGCTGTAGGCTACGGCAAAGGTACCAGCCTTGGGGTGAATATTTAAATACTTGATTTCACACTTCAACTTGACTTGCCTTGCTTTCATATGAGCTGCCATCAACCTTCAGTACTGATTAAACTTTTAACTTTCTTTGTATTTCTTATAGGTGTGAGCTAGTAAAACCATGCAGCAAGAATCAGGACTACAGTTCTATTAAAACAATGGACAATTCTATGGCTATAGATGAAGATACAGCAGTCTTTGGAAATTAAAGGTTTAGTTGCTATAATAGATCTGATTATATAGGACCTAAGTGATTCTCTCACTGGAGACACAGGGAATCTCAGCTGTACAAAGTCCGTTGTAGTTTGTCCCAAATTTCAACTACCAAAGCTAACTAAAATGTCAGTTCCTTGTAGCTGATACAATCATGGCCTAGTATCCTATTTCTGTCAAAGTCATCCATGGCGGGTTAGTAATTTGCCATGGCTTTAATTAGAGATGTGATTATTAATACAATGCACTTCAATGTCACCTTTCATCTAATGATCCCAAAGTGGAGACAAGTTTGCTTAGCAGATAAAATGGAGAATTTAGACACTTGGATTTTAATTAGTCTTGGTTAAATATTTTACTAATCTTTCTAATAGAAGCTCCGCAGTGCCAGACAGTGTCCAGCCGTTGAAGGAGACACAGCTGATTACAGGCTAAACAAAACAGGATGTTTGTATTCTAGGACGTTATTTAGAAATGGGAATTTTTTTTTTGGTGTTTGTTTCACCTGCTCTTGAGCTGCTTGATGAGTTATTTAAGTTGCTATTCAAATAAATGTTTTCAATCAAAAAACCTTGCCTAAATTTAGCCAAGTCTGTTTCCAAACTTGATAGAGATGTAGTGCTCAAAGTTTGGAATTAAGAAACTAGCCCTTCACAGTGTTCAGTGTTTGAAATTAAGAAGCTAGACCTTCACACCTCAGTGTCCCCTTTTAAAACCTAAGAGACACTTATCCAACCAAGTGGAGTTACAGAAAAAATAGCTTTTTTCAATATGATTTGAAAATGTAAGAATATATGGCACTACAGAAACACTTGCATGACTGTATTGATAAACATTTATTAAATCATATTTCTGTGGAGAAATATTGTCATCATCTATATATGCAGAGAAAGTGAGAAACAGATGTTGAATAGCTCATCTAAGATCCACCTATTGGCCCTTTATCAACCTCTGTGTTAGTCACTTATACCCCACAGTTTCTTCTGGAAATTGGCATACCTAAATAGAGAACGTTTTGATGAATGTGGGTCACAATAAATGGAAGCTATGCTTCTATACTTATACAGTGTTTGCCTTTAAAAAAGAGGCAGATCTTTCAATAGGTCTAAAAGTTCAGACATGTTGAAAGATCAGATCAATTCACTATCTAACATAATGCATGAAGCAAAAAGATAGCGTTACCAAAGAAAAGCCCAAGTTCTAAAACCTCCAAGTAAACATCCACCCTTTGGGGCTAGCATGAATCAGGCTGCATGCTATTGCTCTATCTGAGAAAAACTAGCTGTGAAAGTACGGGCTTACTGAGTGGATTCATAAAAGGAAGAGAATTAGAACATAATTAGAACAGTTCTGTAGTTGAGAAGAATATTGGGAAATGTTAAACCATCCTATTCGATGACAGAATCAATGTGATTCTTTAATGCATATGGCATGACTGATGTAAAATCCAGCAATGAAGAATGCATAATTGAATATTTCAAAAATAGTGAGCAGGAGAGTGACCTGAAATGCAGAAGTTAATGATGACAAAGAAGCTTTGGGGTGTTAAAAGAAGGACAGCTGAGGAAATGACATATAACCTACACTAGATTCTCAATGTGTCCCTTCTGGCAAAAGAATAGAAATTCAAAGCTACTGAATTAGTATCCCGTGAGACAAGACACGAACTAATGAGATGCTTGTTTGGCAAATGAGCCTTCAAATCCAAGAATCAGCTTAGATATGGAACCTAAGATGACATATATCCATACTCCAGAGCCAGTAGATCAAGTACTGGATTTGATGTTGCTACTGTAAATTGCTCTTTTCAGCAGAACACTCCAAAGATAGGTTTGAATCAGAGAAACGGGAAAGGAAAACTTAATTAAACACCTGAGTATTTTTAAAGTACAGTGTGAAATACAGGCAGAGGTTATTAAAAAAGCATAAATTGTGAAAATTGTAGCAGACATGAATAATTCTGCAAGGCTTTTCTGTTTCACTTTGAGCAGGCTTTGTTTTTAAGAAGACAGGTACGCCTGTGTTGAGAGAGAAAAGAATCTGATCTTAAAATGATAAATATTTTTTCCTTGAGCTTTGTATTCATTTGTTAACTGCTGAATAATATATCAGCATTTCTACTAAGAGTGCCATTCATACTAGATATACACAGACTTTAATATCTTCTTTCTAATGGACATACTTAAGTTTCCTGCATTTCATTATAGAAGAGAGATTTGTTCTGTTGTGTTTAATCTTTCCGGGGGGGGGGGAAGACAACTTCTCTCTAAAAAACACAAGATCAGATTTCTGTGGTTTTTTTAGTTGTTGTTGTTTTTTTTCTAAACTTTAGTTTAAATTTACTTGCACTCATGAAAATGAGTGCCTATACCAACAGCTCTAAGAAGAATTAACTGGTACCTAGACTGCAGTAACATTACAGGCATTGCTGGGAGACAGATTTTCAGGTGTGTGAAGTTTACACTCATACAATTAATAAGAAAATACATTTTTCCACCAAATAAATTAAGATTAATATTAATATTTTTTCCAGTTACTTCTAAAATATCCAGCAACTTTTAAAGCAAAGTTAGTTACTGAAAAGCTTTTGTTCACTTTGGAGGTATTCCTATATGAATTATTAATCTATTTCCCCCATACACACATGCCATCCAGTTAAACTATAATTATTTATTTCTGTTACTTCAGAAGCCTTTTAGCTTAGACTCATTTAAATTGATCCCATCAGGTTATATGTTGGAGTTTCATGTTAAGTAGTCTCTTTTAGAAGCAGTATTTTAAAGGCAATTTGTTTGTTAAAAAGGTTCATTTCTATTTTAATTCAAATCTTTAGATGGAATCTTTAATTTCTTTCTTTTTTCCTTTCTTCCTTTCTTTCTCTGTTTTTTCTCCCCATAGACACAGTTTAGAGGAAAATAATAAATAGTGCTTTAGCAGTTCACACACAGAACTGTTTTGACATCGTTGTCAAAAATTTGCCATCTCTCTGAACAATTGAAGCTACCAGGATTTTGTACTCATACTCCTGCTGTATAACACCGATGAAGGGCAAAAAGTGGTTAGCAGTCATCTGCAGATCTATTTAGTGACCACCAAGGGGCAGAAATGCATTTCAGCCCATACTGCCCATTAGGCACGAAATTAAAACAGAGTCCAACTAACTTGAAGTGTTGTTTTCTCTGTTGCTTTCTTTTCTTTTTAGTATCAGTACGTATCTGGATCAGTAAGATTAATTGCAATGGGATAAGGTCCCATCCAAGACAAAAAGATAAACGTCCATGCATTTCTTGGCTTTTCTTTTTAAGCACTGTCAGAAGTATCAGCCCGTAGCCTGGCGAGATGTGAGCGGGACCTGCTGTCCAGGGAGGTGGACCCTGGCCTCACCTTTCCAAAGCAGACGATTTATTTCGTTTGAAACTTGCTGATTTATAACTGAGCTACTTCCCTTTGCCTAGTGAGGCAGCTGCCTGAACCATGTGATGGCAACGGAGAACAGAAGGAACTGGGGCACCGGAGTTTGCTCAGGAAAACTCTTTTTTGCCGGAGAAGACGGAAAAGTGGGGTGAAACGTTAACTTACCAAGCCTGCCTTCTTCCGCGCCTGCTGCAGCTCCTGGATGAAGTTTTGTAGCTCCTTCCCGTCCATGTACCCATTGCCTACAACAGAAAGAGTTACGGTTGCAGTCACGGCTCCCTCCAAACTCTCTCCTCTCTCCAGCGCTGGCAGGGACATCTCCGACCCTTCTACTCCCGCCCGGCACCGACCCCAGCCCCCGACGGCGCCCCGAGGCTGCGGGCCAGCGGGCGCGGAGCGGGCGGGGAACGGCGGGGTCCCCCCCAGCCTCCCGTGGGCCTTGTCCCCCTCCGCCCCCCGCGCCCCCGCCGCCCCGGGGGAAAAGGAGTCACCGTCGGAGTCGTAGTGGTGCCAGATCTCGAAGAACTGGGCGGCCGAGATCTCCACGCCCTGCAGGTGGGTCTCTGCCGTCATGGTGGGGGTGCGGGGCGGCGCGGCGGGGCGCGGAGGGGCGCGGCGGGGCGCGGAGGGGCGCTGTCCGCGGTGCTGACTGTGCCCGCGGCCGGCGCGGCGACGGCGGCGGCGGCGACTGCGGCGACGGCTCCTCCCGCCGCCGCCCCGCCGAGGGCTATTTATGGGTCCGTCCCGGCCGGGCCACTCCCCCCGGCGCTGCCCTCCCTCTCCGCGGGCCCTGGCGCGGCCTCCCCGTCCTGCGCGGGGGGGCACCGTGGTCTCCCGCAGGTGGTACCAAGGCTGGGGCCAGCCCGGAGGCACCCCCCCGGGCCCCGCCGCTGAGCCCTCCGGGGACGGTCACCCCTAAACGCGGGTCAGGGCGAGGGGGGTGCTGGTGCCGAGCGGAGGCCCCCGGGCAGAGGGAGCAGCGCTGGGACTGCACAACCCTCCATGTGGGAGAGGGTGCCCGTGAGACGTGAGGGACAGAAGGTGAGAACAGTCTCCCAGCTGAACCATCGTGCTTCCGTCTGGGAAAGGGTCTTGGACATCAGAGCACGGCTAAGAGCTCTGCAGGATGTCCGGTACAAAAAAGCCATATGGGACACCATGGGGGGGTGCAAGGAATCAGCTTCGGTGACACCATTTTTCACTGCTCTATCCCCAAACCAGACCTGCAGTTAGCTCCACACAGACTTAAACTTTGAAGCACTGCAACCCTCTAAAAGATATTCCTACTGAGATATCACGGGATAATGAGATATCTGTATTGAGATAGCATGGGAACAGGCATTGTAAATTTAAATATACTGCCCTAGCAGGTAATATCCAACAGGTAAGTGTGGAAGACTTCATTAGTAAACTCTTTCTTTCCCAGTGCAGAGTGTGAGGGATACTACCACAGTCACTTTTGACTGGGCAAGAGTGGTTTTTTGTAGACCAGCTTTGGAGACTTGCCCTCCTATAGCAGTGGGTTGGTGGGAGGGGACAGAGCAGCTTACTGAAGATCTTTCATTTGTCACAGAGTAACATGGGATTGTACTAGTAATAACGATTAAGTCCCTTTTGGGATGACTCATTTTAGTCATTAGGGTTACCTAGGTACTCTGAAGCACTGAAACTGCCTTCCTGCTTCCAGCAATATCGCTCAGACACTACACTGAGTTAGCATGGTTTGATGGCCAAGATGATAATCTGACAGGACATTGCCAAACACAGCAGGTAGTATAGTAAGGATGGCAGATGAGAACAGCTGGGAAAGCCGGGAATCTCCATGTGTTAAGTGATTGACACGAGCAACGGTAAGACAATAGTGTATCGAGACTGACATATAGTGCAAGTATATAAAAAAGATGAAATAATGCAAAACAGAAAACCGCAAAATGCCAAGGGAGATGGATAACCCAGCGGGATGAGAGGTGTATGCCTAGTTAAAGGCTGACATGTCCTGAGAGGGATTTCAGTAGATTGGGTGGCTGAAATCTTGTATGCATTATGGAACAAGATGTGGGCATAGCGATTAAGTAATCATGAGACCTTATACTTGATTCTCTCCATCTTTCCATTCTCCTGTTTCTCCACCTGTTATGTGCAGCTTTCTTTCATTCTGTTGCTGCTGTTTGGCTGTGAGTTCTTCAAGAGATCCATCATGTTTGTCTGTGTTTTGTGAGCTACAGAACAAAGCAGCTAACATGAAAGACACAAGAATCTGATCATTATCCCCTTCAGTTCAAAATATTTGCAAGTATTGCCGAAAAATGTTCAGAATAGTTTTACAGTCACAAATACCATTATACACTTACAAAAGGACTGAAGAAATTTTAAATATTTCCTTAGAGTCAGGCTTTCTGTTTTGCCATGCAAAAAAAAGAAAACAAAAAATCATGGCTAGGTCATTTTCCCATCTACGAACTGTGTTTTGGGCATGGCTTTCTCAGAGTAATAGACTTCAGTGGCAGCCAGATCCTGAAACTTCTGTAATCTGTCTACATCTTGTCTTGAATATAAAAATGTGAAACTAATGCATTTCCATCAACTAGCTATGATGACAAGAAAAGAGAGGATTTATGAGGGTTTTTTTTTTACCAGGAGCAAGGATGTAGCAGAGCTCTGGCCTTGATAAGTGGAAGCACAATGACACAAGCCTGGAGTCATCCTTTGTACTTGGAAAAGACAACAGGGTGCCAGTGACGCAAGGGCACTGGAAGGACACAAAGGTGGAACTGGCATTTCCATCATTTTTAGATAGAAGAGGTCTGTCCCAGTGAGGCAACTTGTTATATTTGCCAAGCGTATTGAATTACTCCATTCAGTGCAGAATTTCAGCTTCCAGCAAGCCTGCACGAATGGAAACTGAGCACTGAACCTGTTTCAACAGCCCTCTGACTTACATCTTATGTTGATTTGCTCCTTGCTGCGTACCATTTTCCAATGGCACATCAAATCTTCTGCTTGTTATTTTTCCCTGACCCAGAAGTCTGTAGCTGAATGGGAGAGAAGAATTCAGCATTGTTTGGGGCCAGCCCTACCTTGCTCATCTGGCTGCTCAGACTTTTAAGTGAACAGGAGTTGTAATGTTAACATTTTCAAAAGTTCTCAGAAAAAATATTTTACATAAATCATATGTGGCCAGGAGGGTTTCAAGAAAGTCTTACAGAAACTTTCTAAATCTGCCGCTTCTCCCCGCCAGGAATGTGTATAATTGTCTGCAGGTAGGGTACTTGGACACACTCTCTCATTATGCTAACATCTACAAAATCAGTATTGTCTACACAGCATTTATGTATCTTTATGCATTCTTTGTAAAACAGTGTATCAAGGTGAATGGGTTTGTATGTTCTCACTGCTGCACTTGAAGTGATCCTGCAGACATTTCCATGCAAAAAAAATCACATAACTTACTGCACACCATATTTTCATGATTAATGAATTACCAAGCCACCATTCATATTTAATCCCACTGGACTCTGCTTCTTATGCAAAACTAAATCGGAAACTGGTCATTTCAATTCCAAGAAGCTATTAATTTCCATTGAAAGAGAAAGCACTGGAAAAGATTTAAAAATGCAGATATATACAGGATGTGATCCATAACCGAATGGAGTCCATGCAAATTTTTCCAGTGATTCTAGAGGGCTTTATACAAGGACAAAGTTCTTCATATTTTCAGAAATTATATGTATGGTGATATGCATATATACACATTCATTAATGAATTACTTCAATGAGAAGCCTAAGCCTTGTCATTCATTTTAGCTAGAGCTACTTGAAGTTCTCCTTACAAAAAATGAGCCAGATCCATATCTGGCAGAAGTCAGAAATGCTACACTGAAGCCAGCTGGGAACTTGACCCAGAATCTAAGTGACTATGATTTTCTTTGAAAGCATTTGTTGTTCATAGCTGTTCTTCAAACTTTTCATTAATAATTTTTTGTAGATGGGTTTTCTGAGACTTCTTAGTTCTGACTACCAGACTTCTGTCTTCACTGGCTGAAGAGCGTCTAGCTGTAATATCCCAAGGATTTCTCAAGATGTGTGGAAATCAAATATGCCAGTTATAATAGCAATCCAACCTAAAATGTCTCCCAAATAAAAGCAAGAAATAACAAGATAAAGATTTCTCATCCAGAAAGCACTAACATTTCAGCATTATGTGAAGCATCACAAACTTTGATTTTGATGACACCAACAGAGACCAAAATGTAAGAACTCTCTAACGAGAAACATGAACAACACAGATGGTTTGCAGGGACAACAGAAGTTATTTACTTGGTTATTCTCAGTCCACCATCAGAGGGTATGTCAAAGGCAGGGATCATGGTGTGATGGGCTGAGGCCAACTGGAGGAGTTTCAATAAGGCCAAATGCCGGGGGCTGCCCTTGGGCCACAACAACCCCCAGCAGCGCTACAGGCTTGGGGAGGAGTGGCTGGAGAGCTGCCAGTCAGAGAGGGACCTGGGGTGTTGATTGACAGCCGGCTGAACAGGAGCCAGCAGTGTGCCCAGGGGGCCAAGAAGGCCAATGGCATCCTGGCTTGTGTCAGCAATAGCGTGGCCAGCAGGGACAGGGAAGGGATCTGACCCCTGTACTCGGCACTGGTGAGGCCGCCCCTCGATTCCTGTGTTCAGTTTTGGGCCCCTCACTACAAAAAGGACATTGAATGACTCGAGCGTGTCCAGAGAAGGGCAACGAAGCTGGTGCAGGGTCTGGAGCACAGGTCGTATGGGGAGCGGCTGAGGGAACTGGGGGTGTTTATCTGGAGAAGAGGAGGCTGAGGGGAGACCTCATCGCCCTCTACAGCTCCCTGAAAGGAGGCTGCAGAGAGCTGGGGATGAGTCTCTCTAACCAAGTAACAAGCGATAGGACAAGAGGTAATGGCCTCAAGTTTTTCCAGGGAAGATTTAGACTAGATATTAGAAAACATTTCTTTCCAGAACGTGTTGTTAGGGCTTGTAATGGGCTGCCCAGGGCGGTGGTGGAGTCCCCATCCCTGGAGGTGTTTAAGAGTTGGGTCAACATAGCGCTGAGGGATATGGTGCAGTTGGGAACTGTCAATGTTAATTGTTGGACTGGATGATCTTCAAGGTCTTTTCCAACCTAGATGATTCTGTGATTCTATGGTGTCACGTCTCTTTTGAAAGGAAGTATTCATGTGTGATATTGAGATGTGGCTGGATTTCCCTTATCAACTTCTATCCCATTTGATGCTTAGTGATGATTAGCAGCACAGTCAGTCTTGAAAGATGTAGACGGAAATTGTGATCCTTGGCTGTTATTCCTCACTACAGTCCTGCCTTCCTTTAGAGAACCATCACAGTAAGAAACATTTTGGAATAAGTTATTCCCTAGATTTTAATTATAACAATTTCACAATTGTATGATATGGAAAAAGTCTCTCTTACATTTTCATACATTCCCACATTAAAACATGTATCTGAGAAACATCATAACTGGAAGGGGGATAAGGTTTTAAAAACTGGAACAGCATTGGTACTTGGTTTTGGCTGTGGCAGAATTTGCAGAGATAGCACTGGGATCTAGAAGGCAACTCCAAGTATTGTGGAACTGCAAGCTAGAATGGCTGGCTGTGGTGGAGGAAGGCATCTTTTCAAAATACTTGAATAATACCACAGAATAGTTTATTGCTTTTTTTTTCCTTGTCTAAATTTCATTCAGTATTTGTATTTTTAAAAAATAAAAAAGAAAATTCAGCATTGAAGCGTGCACTTCATCTTAAGCTGTCCTAGGTTTATAAAATCATTATGGTAAACCACTAGTTGCATAGGAAATGTATTATGTAAATAGTGATTTACTTGAGCCTTCACTGTTTTTCAAAATCAGCATTATAGAGAAATATACTTTTCATGCACCAGACTTGTCAAAAATAATTTTAGGGGCATGAAATGTATTTTAATATAAACTGCAAATTGGTGAGACAGTTGTAAATTCAGATTACAGCACATCCCAAGCCTTAATCTTCTGACAGATAAAGCTAGGGTCTAATTTATCCCCTTTTTACCTATTTTATAGCCTTACAGTCTCATCCATAGCTTTACAAGGAACAGTGCAAAGCAGTGCTCAACAACAGATTCCTCAGTATTAGAAAGCCCAAAGATCATGCAATCATGCTTTGCCATGTCTTCCTATCTGTAAGGTCCTTGGAGCCATCAGAACATTTCATTCTGGACATTGCAAGTCCCTCCCTTCAGGGACCACATGGATGCCCTGCAAGGGTCTCGTGGACAGTGCTGGCCTTGTATGTCCCTCCAGCCCAGCAATTCCCAAGGGCAGGGAGTGTGAGACCCTGTGGCTCAGGGCATGGGGTAACAGCTCCTTTGTTTGAAGGAATCCAACATGTTAGTGCTACAGATGCATGAAAGGCTGTGCTGGGGTGTGAGTGTATCAGTGCCACCAGGAAAAGTGCCCGAGGTTGAAGGGATCTGTTTGATGCTCTACAGTACTATAGACCAACTAGGAAAGCAAGAAGAAAGAAAGTGGAATCATGCAGCGTTCTTGTATTTAGCTCCATGTTTTCCAAGATAATGCTTAACAGTATTTTTTCTTGTATTTTGCAGGCAAATACCTGCCTAACTACAAGATTTAAAAGAGCCTCACAGACAGCCTAATTCATACCAGGAGAAAGCAGCTTGGTGATAACCTAACTCATGCCAGGAGAAAGCATCTCCTCTCACCCACTGCCATGATCCCTAATACCTTCATATTGGTGGGGTATGAGGCACTGTGAAATTACTGTTACCACCAAAGCTACCCCTGGCACGAAGAAATCTTCAGCTGCTGCCTTGAGCTATCTGCATGGCATGGACTGAGTGGTGATGGGCTGCAGCTGGCTAGATCCAGTGTTTTCTCTGGGGGTCTGATCCAATGCTTATCAAAATCAGTGTTTGATCAGTGTTTGTCCTTTTCTTGATTTCCAGTGAATTTCAGTGGTATTTTTAGTGGTTTATGTTGCTATATGCTAGACCATGTTTTTATTATCTTTTTACTATTTGGATAATGTGTATTTATGCATAATTCCAAGCAAATTCAGAACAGTTTAATAGTCTAGCAAGTAATTAATTGGAATGTTGATACTAGTGGTGGCTCTTGGTTGTTGGTTACTGAAGCTTTCAGAGAACCATCTTGTGAGACATCTTACTGGGAGTCTGCTGGAAACAGGATCCTGATTTAGAAGGGTTGTCTGTCTCTTTGGAGGATTTTAGAGCTTCTTTTGTGTATTTAGGACGCTTTTGCTTTACCTTAGCTACTCAGACTGTGTCTAGCTGACAGGGCAGTATGCATGCTTTGGCTGAGCATGAGCTCCACAGCAGGAGGAGAGCTGGGTGTATGTCAGTGGTCCCTCTTCCAAAAGTCCTCACTTCCTGAGCACTGACTTTTTTTGGAAAGAAACTTGAGCTGACAGCTGAAAGGAAACTCCAGAGTACACCCACAGGTACTGCAGTCTGTGTGAGTGTAGGACCAGGGCTGTGGGGTGTACCTTGTGGCATGCCTGCTCTGCAGCGCAGGAGCATCCATGTGGCACTATTCTACTTGGAGAAAAAGCTGACTATGTGTCTGAAACTTAGTGGTGTAGTTCAGGGATATGTTAGATGTGATGGCATCCAAGCATAATAGTGTTACAGGTCAATCCCCTGTGAACAGAATGTAAGCAAATGCTCCCCTCTCTTCTCCATAATTCCCCTTAACTGAAGCTAATGCTCTTTAAGAAGAACATGAATCATGAGAAACACAAACTGTGTCCTAGAGGAGTTACACAGGATGAAAACGTACTGTTAATTTGTAACTAGAAAATGCAGTGTTCTTCAGAAAGGTTAAATTAAAAATTTAAACTGAAGGGTTTTCTTGTTTGAGCTCACAGCACAGCCTTATCCTGCCTAATCTGTGTGCTGTGAGGGTCTACCACAACAGGAAACAGCTGCCTGAAAAAGTATTCATTTTAGCAAAGTTATGGAATATGATGGTGTTTAATAAGTAGCCTCAACCTTTTGTAAATAATGGAAAAACTTATGTTATCTCATTCCAAATTCTTTTATTACAGTTATAGGTCAACTCATACAACTTCAAAGCCATAAAATTACTTGGTGAGAGTCTCAAAGTGTAGTATGGAAAAAACAATAAATAAAGCAAACAATATTGTAAGGTGAACAGGTTCATCTTTCAACTCTGCTGAACTCAAAACTAGCTCAGCAAAAATGATGTAAGTGTTGTTGCAATAAAGATCTCAGTCACTGCATGCTGCTCCACTGCAGTGTAAGGTCTTGGTATGAACAGAAATCTGTGTGATCAATGATCACTGCAACTGGAAGTCTACAGAAGCAGGTGTGTAACTCTATTTACCTTTTTCCATGCCAAATACCACCAACTGTAGTCTAACTGTTAGGTCCCTTCTTATGTACAGCTCTCACTGGAGATCAATGTCTCGTGATCTTGCATACCAAAGGGAGAATAATTCTTCCATACACTATTTATCTCCCAAATCGTATGAGCTATTTTTACATAGTCTGCTGCATTCTTCCATTTATTTTTTTTACTTTTCATATTTCCATCAGTTTGTCTCCTTTCTTATCCACAGATTAAAAAATATGTGTAGTTTTATCAAGAAAACAGAACATTACATTGGGAAGGCAGACTTGCTAATGGTATTTTTCATACCTCTGAGTTATTAAAAAAAATTAAAACGTAATGTTCTTAAAAATTTGTATAATTTACTTTGTAGATGAGTTCAAGATCAGAAAAGAGAAATATAGTAAGGAATCCCTTTATTAATTCTCCAAGGCACATCATTTATGAAGAGAATTGACAGCTACTTCTAAGTGGCTCCTGGAAATTATTTCAGCATCTGATAAGCACAGTGGCTTCTTGGAAGGTTGTAAATGATACATTAAAAAGCATTTATTTTGTTTTATTTCAAAATTCAATCCATTCTACTTGCCTGCACTAGTGTTCAAGAATAGAAACTTTCCTTCCAACAATTCGTAATATAGCCACTTCACAAAATTGCCCAAAGTTTCTAGTAAAATTATGATGAGCAGGTTTGACAGAAGAGCTGGACCCTTTTCTGAGCAAAGATCAGGGCCCAGCCTCGTGATTGTGGAAAGAAGTGACATTTACAACAGCCAGAGAATGGAAAATGTTAGCAAGTTAAAGCAAACAGAAGCTAAACATTAGGCTTTCAGAACACAACAGTGCAGTGTGTCCAACCTGTTATCAGTTTACAACTTTAGCCTCGCAGCCCTCTTTCCGAACTCACAGAGTTCTTTGTTACTTCCTGATCAAGATCGACCTGGATTGCAAGGCTATTCCCACCGTGCTTCGTGCGATATCGCTGGTGTGGGAGTGAGCAGAAACTCAAGGGCTGTGCAGTCCAACCTGCTGCATTATATCCCATGGGTAAGTGAGTGTATTTAGTACCTGCCATGAAAAGATTTTGGGGAGCTTGCGTTCTCTCCTCATCTAAGGACTAGAAGTGGCAACCAGTGGGGCTACCAGTCTGACCAGATGGAAGCAATGTAAATCAGGAAAAAATCATCCTGTATTTAAAGAGCTATGAACTAAGCAAAACAGTGACATTGAAAAAGTACATGTTGCAGACATACCGACTGCTCAGGTTTTGCACTCAACCATACAGGAAAAATGTGTCATGAATACTTCAAATGACTTCTGTCCTGCCAGGGCACAAACATACTTGCCCAAGTGTTTTTCTCTCAGTCTCACCTAATTGCAACGGAAGACTGACCTCAGCTCCAGGTTTCTAGTCCCGCGTCTGTGAAAGAAGCATAGGGACAGTCCCAGAGAGCATCTTTGTCTTCTGCAGTCCCACCAGCAGGATTTTTGCACAGGTTTTTTCTTTTGATCCACCATTAGCTGCAGTAGGCTCTTCACCTGGTGCAGGGAAATCCCACATATTCAGGTGCCTGGGCTGGCTCCTGGGTGCCAGTTTGTCTGCCAGTGAACCTATCCCAGATTTGTGGGAATGAGAGGTTTCACACAACTTTTCAGCAACACCTTGCTGGCTGTATTCAGCCGCCCAGTTTCAGAATGACTATTTTGAAATATCTGTCCCTCTGCTTTTCATCATGTCCCTACTCTTCCCACAACCTGGAGGAGGGTAAGAAAGAACTTGGCTCTGTGCCATGGAAAAGCATAGAAAGCAAAAGTGGCAGATAAAAGCTGTCCCCTCAGAATGAGATCCTCTGCATCCTGAAACAATATGTGAATTTGTGGCCAGAACGTGTGGAGAAAAATCTCCCAGAAATCCACAAAGAACTGAATAAACCAACTGAGAAATAGTAAAACACCGGTAACACTGCAGTCTGATAGAGCCTGTGTTAGACCTGAAGGAGGCCACGGGAAGAGATTAACCTCTCCCTCCACCTCTATGGAGGTGGCTTTTTCCAGGCATATATACAAAGACAAACTACTTCTATTTTGGTGCAGACAGAGCTCCAGTAACTGCTTTTGAAGTAATTTTGTAGACTGAAGGACAGGTGCACCAGAAAGTAAATATCTGTGCTGGCACTGAGCTCTGTTTAAGTCCTGCATTTGCCCTATGGAGCTTATGTTTGGCTAATCAAAAAATTGCTCTGTGGGTACCCCACATACTTTAGAGCAGTTTCATTCTGGTTTTCCACTCAGAATTGCACTGAGCTCTTTATTTCAGGAATATCCTACGTGTCTGTTGGAATGACTCTGAGACTCTGTGATATTATCTAGGGTACAGATAAGCAGAGGAGTTAGGAGTGTTTTGCATGGCTGCTCTTAAGATTTTGAAACACTTAGAGCCTTTACCTTTGAAAAAAGTTTGCTAACTTCAGCAAGCCTTTCCAGCATTTTTCTAGAGACTTACAACAATCTTTTTCACCATGTATTTTCCATTGGCAAGCCAAGTTGATAGAGCAAGATTAATCTTTAATCTTTATAATTAATGTTTCAAGTAACTTGAAGATGTATTATTAACTATTGCAAGCCACATTTCTTCCCTGAATGCCAGGGCATGGCTTCTTTTAACTCAGAGCGACAATGAACATGTGTGTGTCTGGCCTGTTGATGCTTTGCATGTTGGTATAAAAACCATAGCACAAAGGAGTTCTCTAGTTTCTTACACAGGACTCATATTCTTCTCTTTTGTTACCCATAAGTCTTCAAGGTCATCTGTCCCTGAAACTAATGTACAAAGCAGATACAATTCATGAAAGTGGGAGGAGGCTTTGATTTCACAGGATGGCGTAGTGGGCAGGCTGGATTCTTTAGGTGACAAAGTCATCGGAAGCTTTCTTAATGGTGACTTCATCAAGGGGAGATTACCGGTAATGACGACTCATGATCTGCTCTCTCCACATATTTAAAAGACAGTAAGGCACAAGTAAACAGCAACAGCATGCTCCTAAGATGTTGGAAACCAGAAAGTACCTGGGACTTACGTGTGGAAGACATGGCCTGAGCAATCTCACCAGAGGTGATCCCTGTCACGTAGCCTAAATTCAAGCTGGATTTTTGCACTTATCCTTAGTGCAGACCATAGGAAAGAGCTGCTTCAATCTGGGAGCGGTCTGCAGACAGTCTTGGCTGTTGTATGTCTTTAAACTTCGAGAAAATGTCTTTTTCATTAACTAATATGGTTGTAATGTAGCCAGACCCATAGCTCCTCGGGTCTTATTAATCCTTCCCCTATCACAATGATCACTAAAAATGTACATGAAAAAGGAAAAATATGGGTTTGGGATGCAGAATGATGGATTCATTTAATCAAACTAGTCTGTTTTCTGGTTTTACACACAGGCAGCCCATACTACTGCTGAGTGCAACAACCTATATGCATGGCCATTTATGTCCTGTGCCGGGGAGGAGCTGGGTGGGCCACTGGTGGCAGGAGCTGAAAGGAGCAAGCAATGTTCATTTTCTCCCATCCCAGCAAGGAGGGTTTCTGCTGAGAGTGTGTCTTATATAATGAGAAAAAACAGAGTGTGAAACTTAATTTTAAATATTTATTTAAAGAAGAAAGTGGCAAAGACTTGTTTATATAATAAAGAAATATCTTAAGACTGCTTCTGGATGAGCTACATTTGCTACCTGAATTCTAGCAAATAAAAACCCTCATATCTTCAGTGTTTGAATCTTCTTATAGAGGAAAAGTTTTGGGCTTCTGAGTCCTGATGTCATGATCCAGAAATCTTTGAAGGTCTCTAGGTTGAGTAAGTTTATTTGTAATGTAAGCTAAAGAAATACCCAATACAATTTTCTGTGCTTTGAACCAAAGTTGTTAACAAATGCTAGAAAACAAGTAAAAATGTAACACTCTGCAGTTCATTTTTTCAAATGGGTCTTTATTTCACCCGAGAGTAGGAAAGTCTGGCAAAAGAATAATATGTATTGTTTTGCCAGATTGTCTGATACAGTCCAATTTAGAGATTTATATCATGCTCTGAAGTCTATATCTAGGCACCTATGAAGACATTGTATGACTTTTTGAAATTCAAGTTCACACAAATCGTATTAAAGCAATGGAAGCTGCAGATATTCACTATAACTTCTTGAAGGCTTTTTCCTGCAGGCAGAAAAGATTATCATCATCATCATCAGTTTTAGGACCTTTTATGATGTGTACCATGGCTCAAGCTGAAAGAAGATGAACTTCTTCCTAAACCTCCTAATTGGAATAGAACTATTTTTTGATCAGGACCATAGCTAATTTATGATTTCAACTGCAAGGGCCACCAAAACATGCGCATAACTGGGCCTGAATGGTCCACAGATTTAGGTGTTTGATGCTTCATTTAATTCCACTGAGCTCAAGCTATTAGTTTATAAAGTTACAAATTCCGTCTCTCTATAATTCAATGCAGAGTACATAATAATAAAGACATCATACCAAATTAGGGACAAATCTCCCCAGCACCAAAAGAGAGGAGATGAAATGAAATGAATAGTCTAAGATAAAACTAACTGGATCAGACATAGTTAACTTGAATTACTGGTGAAGATCTATTTTAAACTTAAGATTAACAAGTTCATATTGCTGCGGGCATCACACTATCAGACTGGTTAACACCAGTTGCTCTCCCGGACATGCTCTCCAGATTAACCAGGCATGAAGTAACAGAACCTAAATATAGGTTTCTATTTTTGTTAGCAGGTGTTATCCTTACCAGGTAAAATTTCTCATTCCTTCTCTTGGTAGCATACAAGGTTTTTATACAGTCAATTGCTTTGTAGCAGAGACAAAGCAGTTAGAGAGTGGTCACTTGTAAGTATTTTACATTGGCAAATAAAAGGATATGGAACCATCAAAAGAAATTTGGTGCAATTGTTTTAGTAGCTCTCCTTGACAGTGCTGAAGTCTTTCTAATGCTTTTAAGTACATGGTGTTTATAAAAATGTGAGTTAAATCATTGCTCATGCAATGCTCTTAGCTGTTGGGAAGATGTACCTCTGCTCTAATCTCCATTATCAACATTTCTGGTTTTTTTTTTGTTGTTGTTTTTGGTTTTTTTATCATGTGCTTTTGGACCCAGGTTCTTTTCTAAGCAAACATTTGTGTATAATTCAGAATATTCTGGGTTTGGAAGGAAATGCCCTTCTCTTTTTTTTTTTTTTTTTTTTTTAATTTATGGAAAAAGAAACCCCCACAACTAGAACCGTAAAATGTGTCCATTTCTGTGGTTGTTAGAAAAGAAGAAAATTATTTAGTCCCTGGGGGTTTTTTTGCTCAGTATTTGAATTAGGAGGAGAGTAAGGAGAGAGGCTCTTTAAGCTTTTAGCAGGAAATACCCTTTTATCAGCTCCTGCACCCTTACCTCAATAAGGCACCTTGTTGTCAGTACCAGGTCGCCATGCCCAAGAAACCTCACACCACTGGAAGGAGTCCCAAATACTATTGCCCTAACACTCCCCCAGCTTGGCTCTGTATCATACATACAAAGCGGCTTAACTGGCCACCAGATGATCCCCAGCTCAGGGAGGTCCACAGGCTGAGCAAAATCAGTTTGTCAAATGCCATGGTACCTCTGTGGATCAAGGTGGCTGGGTTAGGTGAACAAATGACTCTCAGTAATTAGAGAAATCCTTCAGCAGCTCTAATGACTGTTAGGACAAGTAAGAGAGGCTAGGAAAATAGTGAACCCTCAGGTCAGAGGGGCACAAGAGCCACCTAAATTCCCCCTCATTAAAGTGATGAGCAGTGCCAGGAGGTCTCTGACTTAAAGCTATATATTTGTGTTAATGGCTTGAAACCTAAATTTGTTTATTGCATTGTAGTTCGCATTTGTTGTCAGGTTAGTGACTTAACCTGCTTGTACATGGGTTGGCCAGTTCTTTGTTCCCACTTGTGCTTTAAAAGTGTGGAATCTGGTAGGGAAGAATTGCTCCTGCAGAGCAAAGATAATAATCTAGTAAAGGAAGGAAATTCAGAAATGGAGATAAGTGGGAATCACTTCTATGTTAGTTGCTATTATTTGTAATTTCCTGGCATTTCCAGGCTCAAGACCCGTAGGTTCAATATTCAAGATTTTGGTACCTGTGGTAAATATGCATTCAGAAATGGTGTATGTACCCCATTACCCACAAACCCCATGTTTCCTCATTTGTATGCAGACAAAAATAAGACTTTGTTTTAAAGGTGTCAATACAGATGTTGCCCACAGACCAAGAGTCTGACCTGGAAGGAAAGAATCTTGTTTTCTCCAGAGGCTTTTGAGTAAAGCCTGAAACTCATTTGTATGGAGGATGGTGGTGTGCAGATTTGCCTCAGTGCAAAGTTTCCAAAGGTATCTCTTAAAACCATCTAAGACAGTACTTCATAATTAGTACACTTGGATAATATGAAGTGCAAGAAAGGATTAATAAGTCTTCTATGATATGTGACATAAAGTTCGTTATATATAGTAGATAGAAATAGTTCTGGTATATTTGCTTAATAGTGGGTTGAATTAAATTGTTATTTTAGAAGCGAGATTCTTGCTGGTGATTTGCATCTGATGACAGATATTAGAGCTCTTGCATTGCTGGTTCTGTCTCGCATAACCCTGTTACCAGGGCTTGTGGGGTGACAATCAGGTATGCCATAGATGTGACAAATTCTCATTATCCACAGGAATCTCTTGTCTTTCATTTCTTCTTAATAACCAAGGAATCTTAAAGCCACTTGTGTCTATGACTCACATTTGAAAATAAGATTCTAAAGAGCACAGGTAAATTTTTCAAGGAATATTTTCTCATTATCATGGGTGATTCAGAGCTAAATAACCCAGGAAGAAAAGCTATGTTTTTCTTGATGTCTAGAGTGGACTATAAGGCAACTATCAAACTGGGTCATCTGCCCCAAGCCCCTTCTCCAGAGGCTGTCAGATCTCCTGCTGTATGCCAGATCTCAGAACCTCATGCTGCTTGTTCCAGGCTCAGGAATCCTGCTAGTGCTGCCCTAGATGCCACTGTTTCTTATTTCTGTCTCCCTCAAATCCTTCTTTCTTTACTGAGGTGTACATTGAGTTAGGGAGAGGAGACCGATTCCCAGAAGAACTCCAGTTGCTCTGATCTATCTTACTTCAGGACTTGTACCTCTTCCTGCACCTCCAAAAGTGGAAAGAGCAGGTTCACCCTCTCCTTTCTGCTCATGTACTCAGTTGCAGGGGTGAGTGCTCTAGCAGCAGACAGTGGGCTACTGCAGACTGAGACTCTCCTCCACCCTCTCATTACAGCTGTTTGACACTGCGCTGTAGTTGCATGTTCCTTCAGCTGAAGAGAAGGAGCATCGTCCCAGCAGCTGGGCACTCAGCTGAGTGAAAGGAAAGAGCGGGGAGGGAGACCTGCTTTCCTGTCCCTGTTCCACCGCTGTTCAGGTAGTAACAGGAGGCAGGACCAAAACATAGTTGTCTCCTTGCCCAAAGGAGAATCTAGAGACTAATTCTTATCTTCTGGCCAATTAATATTCAATCATCCTATATAAAATGAGCATATCCACCAGGAAAAATTGCAGGTGGGCTTTCTTCCTCCACCCACCTCCAAAAATATGTGACAAACTGAAAATGAGATTTTTCCTTCCCTGAAAAGTATGAAGCACCATGGATTCAAATACTTGTGGGCGGAGCAGAAGGGTGTAATCCCAGACTCCCCACCTCAGTCAATACTTCACAGAAACTGATGGGTAAAAAGACCATGGTGTGGAAGCTTCCCTTTTTCTGGAATCAGGTGGCTGGCTCACTTTGTGTTACAACAATCCTTGAAAAATTTTGCAGGCTTATTTGAAAAACTCAATTCTGTGGCTGCCCCATTCTGACATCCTTATATTATAAAAGGATGCATACATATTCAAAGGGGAAATGCTTTGAAGTCACCCATCATTGTACCTTTAGGGGCTGTGTTGTAAAGCCCTTGGAACTGAGGTGGTCCCCATCAGATCAAGCACTTTGAAAATTTCCACATGGGCTGTAAGAACTTTGTGTCCCTGCCTTTTGGCCAGCTCCCAATTCTGGAAGCAAAGGTCAGAATACATGGTCAGAGTATTTACTGATGCATTGCCTTGGTTTTACAAGGCCTGTGCTGAGGACTGTAAGGTACTAGTCCATTAAAAATTGTATACTTATAAACTGAAAATCTTAAGAAATTTACCATCTCAAAGTATTTGGCTGTCTAAAAAGTAGAATGATAAGACACATTGTTTACTTTTATGGTCAATAAAGTAAAGCCTGTTCTCAGGTGCAGTGCTCTTAAGTGGCTGCCAATCGCTAACATGAGACTTTAGACTGATTTTATCCTTCTGACGTTCAATGGAACAAATATCCCGTAGTTTGCAGATAAGGATCACTCCAGGATCAGTTTCAGTTTGACACAGTTGTTTCAAAATTCACCTTGGGTATATTTTTTCCCTTCGACTTTATCTAAAAAACTAATCTGCTTGGCTAATGAATTAAAAGGGTCAAAGGAATCAATGGTCCTTATTTGCATTCATTCAAATGAATGTATACCTGTATTATTGAATAAGGAATTACAGGTATTCATAAATACCTGATACAGAATGAACATAATTCAAAAATATTCAGGTTTTCTTGTTATAAACTAATATACACTGAATTTATAAGTATTTTTACAACTAAAAATATTTATCATGTGAAAGTGATCTCTGGACAGGTAAAATGGTGCTATTGAAAGGAAGGATGATAGAATAGCTGAGGTCCTGCTGTTAAACTTAGGAGGTCTGGGCTCAGTGCTCCCTGAACTCACTCCCTGAATGGCTCTGGGAGCTCTTCGGAGCTCTGGTGCTTCAGTTTCCTACTCATGAATTTTCTTTCTCAGAGTAGTTTGGTGAAAATTAATACCTTAAAAGCTACGGATGTCAGATCTTTCAGCTGTGCAATATGGTAATAATAGAAGACCAATACAAAAGAAAAAAAGGTCAGTCTCTTTTAAATGGAATAAAGAAATGTAGTGGGAAAACTGGAAGGGCTGACAAGGCTTTTTTTATGTTAAAGTCCATCTTGTTTTTCCATGACGTGCTAAACTAGGTCTGGTTGTAATATGGTAGTCTACAAGAAACCTGATTTGAAAGCGCAATGGGTTGTTTTCAAAACTGCAGTTCCTAGATACAAGTTCTTGAGACCACTGGAAAACTGCACTACATTCTTCTGGGAATTATTTTACGTATTTAAGGTAATAGAGTTACTTGTCTGACTGGAGGCTGCAGGGTCAAAAGACTCCTGACTATTCCTGTAATATTTGCTCAGGAGAAAAATATTCTGAATTTAGGTCCCGCTTCAGCTGAAACACACCTGCTTTTAATTGTAAGGGCACAGGATGTCAGCTGGCAGGACTTTATTAGTGTCAGTGAGATGACTCAGGTGGGAAACAAAACTCTTCCGAGCAAGTCCCCTTTATCCAGAAGTAATGGACATGTCAGTGCCACACAGTTCAGTGCTGTATAGAGAAACCTGAACTGCTTTTGGTGCTTCGTGCTGGGCAAGAAGCCAGGCAAGCTATGCCAGCCAGTGTGGAGTGCTGCACCGACATGGCCCTGCTGAGAAAAAAAGGGTTTCATTTGCAGTAGCTACTAAATGTGAAACCTTTTGGGCAACCCATTTTATTTCCTAAACAGTTATAAAAATGTGCTCCTCGGGTTATCTGTGGTAGTCTTTCATTGAAAATTACTTGATATAACCACACGGTAGTACTCAGGTGTCTTCTCTCTCAGATGACCATCTTCAACTACTAGTCAGAGAAAGTGTTTGTCTCCCACTTCCACGCAGAAATAAATGGCTTTTACAGCAGGTAGGAGACACTTCTTTTGCAGCCTGCAAAGTAGCCTACAGATGCATAGAAGGGCCTTCTCCTGCTCAGAGTTCAACTGTGTTAGGACAAAAGCAGGAGTTAAATGCAGATCTCTACATCTCAGCTGCAGACACCAACAGGGGAAGCAGATCCCATCAGAACTTTGAAGGAAAGGGCTGTTTCATGACCAGTTCAGGAAAGAAACAAACTCTGAGCAAGATTCAGTAATATTGTGGCACCAGCTCAGCAATAATAAGCATCCAGTGTAACACCTAGTGTCAGAAGAAGGTTGCAGCACTGATGCCTGAAGGGCCATCTCCATTTCCCTGCAGACCTTGGTGTTTGTCTCTATGGGAAAAGATTTTGATCTAAGAATCACAAATACGGAAAATAGTAAGACAGCTTTGTGGGGGCTTTTATGCTTTGCTGACTTAGGTGGCTCTCCCCTGGAGTACTCATTTTTGCGTATCTCCTTCAGAAATGCTGCATTGTTTCCAGCCTGTGTAAGCCAGGCATGCTCCCTACCCAGGACCATAGATCAGAGGGCTGGAGGGCAGCTATCTAAGATCGCTTGTGTATCTAACTCCCTGTTAGTATTAATAACAATAGTTCAAAATTGAAAGCATTCAAATCTTGTCTGTCTAGAGGGAAATAACTGAAACAAATATTTAATTCGATTTAACAACAAGGCAGGAAGAAATGTTTTACAGAGCTCCAAGAGTTTCCTACTGGTTTTCTCTGTGCATCATGACTTTAAATTTCTTCCTTCTTAATTGGTGAAATTTAAGGACAAGACTCCTTAAGTTCTTGTTATCTCTGTAACAAGTTGTGGTTTTAACACAAGTCATTTTGGGGATACTGGAGAAGGAAGAGGGAACATTGGACTCTGGGGACACATTTCCATAGGGTAATGCTATTGAGCTGCTTGATTTGTGCACATCGTTGTGTCTCGGAATGAAAACCAGAGAGGTGTTTGGAAAGCTACCTACTCACTCAAGTTATTTGATTGAAGTTTGCCATTACCTTCATGTGCACACAAAGCACTCATTTGTGTTTATAACTGTGCTGTGCAGATTTTTAGCAGATGTTGTGCTGCTACCCTGAAATATGGCTCTTTATTCTCCTTAATGAGCAAGAGCTGTTAATAACATGCTGTGTTTCTAATGTCTTTTTGCTGGTCAGTACTCACTGCCCTCTTTGCTCTGGCAGAAGCAGGAGTAGAAGCAGTGGTAGCAGACCACTGCACCTCCCACTTATCTGATGTTACAGACTGGCAAAGTGAGGAGATCTCTGAGAGGAAAAGCCATTTTCTTTTAATCAATTATTAACTGGTAAGTCATCCCGGTCAATCTTTGCTCAACAGTTGAGTGAAACTTGTGAGCAGGTTTTTGAGCAGACCAGGCTTAGCTGAAACCAAGTGACAGGAAAATGATGTTCTGTGTAAATGTACTGAAAAATTAAGCAGTTGGCAAACTGTGGAGAAAATGAGAATGCACCCACTTTATTTGTAGAAATACTCGTCCTAAGTATCATAAAGCTCTTTAGAAATTTAGAAATACATACAGTGCACAGGGACTCTTTTCATTTTCCCCTTAGAAAAATAAATGAATGAAAGAAGCCTTATTATGACAATACATGGCAGCACTGCAGTGAATAATACTCTTATCTAGTAGCATGTTATGTTAGCCAAATGTAGCTACCTAGTACCAGCTTGGCACAGTGTTGTTACTAGTGCATCTATTTTTACTGTAAGGGATACAGCACCTGTATCTGCTATATGTAGTTTAAACACTGATGATGTTTTCATTACCACAGTACCCCTTAAAATGAGGGAGTGCACAGATGCAGCACAGAAATAAATCCCTTGTTTAAACATTTTTCAATGGAAAAAAATGCAAAGCTACTTAGTTGCTGCTCCTTTTCTTGCAGTAAACCCCATCTGTTAATCTGATAAAAAGAAAAATGTCTCCAGTTTAGTAGTCACACTAGCTAGGTATTCTGACAAAAGTCACCAAAAGGTGTGTGTCATTAAAGGAAGTAGGGTCAAAGTTTTGGGTTTGAAATGACATTGGATGCTAAGCAAGCATGATCCAGATTAAGGTTTGTCATAGTAAGCGTCCCGGTTGACCTGCTGGGAAAAGTAATTCCCATACTTTCTTCTGTGGAAGAGCTAATATATGTTCTCTAGCTCTGATTCATGGGTACATGACATACAAGCTTGGCCATTTTTTAACAGCAGGAGGACTTTTTATGGTTCCACAATGATAGCTTTCTTGGAAGAAACCCTCTGGGACCTCAGATTACCAGTCCTCCTGCAAGTGTGTGCTACAGAGTTTAAATGGGAATCTGATGTAAACAAATACTGAACATTTATTAGAGGTAATTAAATGTTCTCAGAACACTAGATTCTCAAAAAAATACAGCTATGTATTATTTTTATGGTTGTCTTCCAAAAAGAATTTACTACACAGTCACCAAGGTGTACAGTTAATGAACAGCAAATTAATCAAAACATTCTTCTGATAATGTGCTTGTCTTTAACTTACATAAGCATTACTTTCAGCAAAGAATTTGCTAATGAGTTTCCTGCCACACTAGGACTTATTCAACAGAGAAAAATGAGAGATGAGCAGAGAGAACTGTGTGAGGGTGTGATGCTTCAAATTCATCAGAGCTATTCAAATGCTGTCCTTCTCTGAGTGGCTCCAGTCTGAAGCTGTCTCTTCTGTACATAACAAATCTGCTTTATACTGTTTTATGTACTTTAGTGCTTTATTTCGAAACAAAAGTGTGTTTTGAAACCAGTGTCCCTGCTCACACTTACTGTGCTTTAGTTTCCATCAGGGAACAGTTTTTGAAGACATGAACTGGATTCCTTTTGCATGAAACTAAAGTAGAAAATCCTCTCTAGTAGCAAAACTAATGCACTGCAGCCACAAACAGGTCTTCAGTCTGTGGGGCTGGACTAGAGCTGTTCAGAAGAAAAAGGCAAAACAAGACCCCGGGATGGGTGCTATGTGGATGTTGCATTCTCAGACTCTTTCACTTTGTAGGTCTGCTCCTATGATCCACACTGTTAGATAACACAGATATAGGTTGCATCATCAGGGCCGTATCTACTAAGGGGAATGAAGATGTGTTGCTCCTACCCCTGCTGAACCGAGATAGCAAAGCTGCTCTTTGCTCTTGTGTGTTACTTTACATGTTTTCTTCTAATCCAGTCATGTTCTAATCCTTTCCTCCATTTAATCAACAGACTTGCTTAATGAAATGCAAAGGATAACAGTGGACAATCCCACTGAAGTAAAAAAGGTTGCAAAGGTATCACTGCAGACTAGTTGAAATGCAGTGGGGTTCGTACACAGCAGCCTTGTTTGACCTTGGCTACCTTATTAATGCTGGTGACATGCAAGTAGGAATAACTTTTTTACTCCTGATCCCATGCTGACTTCTCCAGACTGGAAAGGGTGTACCTTATTTGTGTAGGTAAGATGGTACAGGTGGATCCTAGAAGTACTACTGTTAGAGAGGAGAAATGGACTTGACATGAGAACGAGGGCCAGGCTAAGAGACTGGAGATGGGTATTAATGTGCAATTAATGGAGTAAGAGACTGCATTCATAATAATAAAAGAATAAGGCTATTCAGTTACTAGAGTTCTGTAATTATTTTATGTGTTAATCCCTAATGTGTGTGTCAAACCTTGTGTCAACGGAAGTTGATAAAAATATTCCATCTGACATCAGAAGGACACAGCCAGGGTCCATCAGAAATTAACAGCTTCTCTGACATGCTTATACTGTCGAGTGCATAAACTAATGTGCTCGCTACTGTCATTGTGGAAATAATATACATCTCTATACTATATTTGTATATCTCTGTATATCTGTATGTGATTGAAAGTGAAACCGATATCAATTTCAGTGGTAGTAGTACCATGATCATTTAACAGAAAATTCCTAGGAGTGTGCATGTCTTTGAAAGGAAAATTCTTCAGACTTTCTGTAGGATGGACTCTGGCTAATATCACTCTGCAGTGCACTTAAATGCCTTAGGAAACAGCTTGGGTTTTCAAACTGCAGATGGAGCTGAAATAAGTGTCTCTTTCCAAGTTAGTTTCACTTCCAAGCCATCTCGGTAATGCTACTAATGAATTTCTGTCTCTATGTATATGATATTTCTGAATGCCTATCACCAGGGTATCTAAATGTCATTATAAATTTAATGAACAGCTGCTGCCCATTAAAAGTAAGTGTAACTTCTATTGCTTAAATTAAACTAGTTTAAAGTAAAATAAGCATTTAGGTTAAGCAGGTGTTGCTGCTATTTATATCCAAAAGTCAAATTTCTCCTAGATGGAGGGATAGTTTCAAAATTGCACTTTTTCTGCCACTGTTATTTTTCGAGAAAAAGCTCCATAAATTGGTATCTAACCTGCAGAAATGGTAAAAGAGGTGCCTACATCGCAGTTCTGGTCATCTCTAAAATGTCAGTTTTCATGACAGAGGACTGAATGATCTTCTTACATGAAGAACTTCTAGCATTTGCCTTCTATATTGCCAACTGATGATACTACACTGAGGTTAATTGGGTCATTCAATTGTGTTCTGCCACTCTGTCTTTCCTTAAAGGATTCAGTAAGATTGCCTGCTAAAATTCTTATTAACTCTGTGACAAATCTTAGTTTTACTACGGCTGGTCTAACAGCAGAGGAAAAGGATTGGGGCAGCTCCACAGCAGAATCAATTTGTGCCTTTGATGGTTTTTTGAATGCACAATTACCAGAGCTCACTGGAGTGTCCAGAAACAAACTTGGTCAGGGTAAATATACCAGGACAATTGTAAATTCTCTGTCAGGTAATTAACAGCAGCAAAAAGGGCCAGGTTCAATATATCTAGGACTGCTCTTCATGAGTGAGTGAGAAAAGTCCAGCCCCAAATCACAAAGCGGTACCCTGTGAAGGCAGATCACCGCCCTGTTAGCTCTCTATAATTGTACGAAATCTGTTTATTAATGCACAGAAAATGGACATAATTGGAAAGAACTAGAGAAGCATATCACATATGCACAAATATTGATAGCATCTGTGAGTCAAGAGGAAATGATGTTGTAAATAAGCCATTTAGCATCCTTCCTCTTCACCGCTGAGTATCTCGCATCACTCCACTTAGACATGCACCCCACCCTCTCCTCAGCTTAGCTCTGCAAAGAGCAGCTCTGTGAAGGTCTCTTTGCCTGTCTTGAGTCCTCGGGGAGATTATCTGATCCGGCTGTGAGCTGCTGCTCCTCAGTGCTTCAGCTGCATGAAGATGCTGAGAAAGCAGGGCTTGATAGTAGAGTTCACTGAGCGATGCTTTCCGCCTCATCTCCTCTCATCCGAAGGATTTCCTGCAGTGTTTCCTAACATGCAGCGTTTCTCAGGCTGGGGAACAGCAGTCAAGCCCAGGCCTGGACATTTAGAAATAAATGGAGGGTAGGGGGAGTTGAAGGCTGAGACCACAATATCCCTTTGGTTTTGTGGCAACTTCCTGAATGTCACTGGAGAATATGATAGCCTGTGCCTGTCCCCATCCTCGGTGGGATGGGTCTGCGCTTCTGGCTGCCCTCCCACACCTATGGGGAGGCCCGAAAGCCCCAGAGCTTAGCAGCTCCTGGGTCGCTGGAAGCTGTGGGAAAGGGCTCACTTTGACTGTGTGTCTGTAAACATTTCCAGGTTGTTTTCAGTGCATAATTTTAATTATCAGAAACCTCAGAGGACTGTTGACACATCTAGCTGAGCAGATTTGCAAACAATTTTCGTCTGAAATTTGAGTGGAGAGTCTAAATTTTCCATTATCTACGTGCAATGGTTGGAGCCTACATGAATTTTGACTGCATACCTGATGTAGGATGCTTGACAGAAGCCAGGTGGAAGAGTTCTCTTAGCTCTGGACTGGTGGGAGCTACCCCAGATGACAACAGATTCAGCACAGCTGTCCTCTGCAGTTTCTCCAACAAGCCCATTGAGTTCACCATCGTATTCAGATGGGGAAATATAATCCTTCTCTTCATCTGTGCCATTGCCCCCCCTTGTTTTCTCCTGCTCTGGGTATCAGGACTCATTGCTGGCCTCATTAGTACACTTATTCCTTCCTGCAGATGCTCTTTACATTTTACCTAATATTTTTCACTTCTATTTTGAGGAAAACTAAATGCACTGGGTTTCTTTATCAACCTGGCAAATTGTTGCTTTTGAGTATCTTATACACGGTGCTCCTGTAATTTCTTATCTACTAGGAAATTGTCTTTCTGTCCTTATGAACTTTAAACTTGATGTTTAATGTATTGCAAGGGAGAGGTGGTGACTCTGTGAGATGGTGCCTGACGTCTGACCACAGTATAATAGAGCAGGGACAGAACTCAGTAGGGCAGTAAAGAGTTCATATGGCACAGTGCCTGAAATGGAGAAAGGAAAGCAGTGACCAGAAGATCTTTTCCAGCCCTCTGTTATTTTTGTGTTATTCTTTGCTGAATTAGAAGGATCATCTCAGAGGATGAGACACAAAAGACAAGAAGGCTTCAGTACACTACAGCCTTTATATGAGCTGTTGTGTCAATCACTCACAGATTTTCTTTTTAATTGCAAGTAATTCAGTAACAGCTATGTTTGGTTCATCCTTTACATGTAACTTCAAGTGAACAAGGAAAATGATTCAATGGTCAGTGGCAGCAGTCAAGCACCAGCAGTGCATATCATATATTTTAACCCCAGGCCTTATCAGGGAACAGAAGACTAGAAAAAAAAGTTAATTTACTGTAATCAAGCATCCTTCTGTGACATGAGAAAAACCCCAAATTTTTTACACATCCAAAGCCATGAAAATACATGACCATTCTAGAGCAAAAATTTTGAGGTGTAGTGCTGATAAATGAGACACTTTTTGATACAAGGCAAAGCCATGCTGAGGGAAGCCCTTGAGGTGCTGTTGTATGACTTGGAATGTGGAGTTGGAGGTTTTGCCCAAGAGGTTTGGGGAAGCTGAGGGAGTTAGTCAGAATCTTTAACACTCTTAAAAAGGCTCTGGGAAATGCAAAAATCCTTTATTCAAATTTCCTCATTTGATAGTTAACACTGTGTAAATGGGTATTTTCAGGAGGTTTCGTATGTTTCACCTCTCTGCTCCAGATGAAAAACTATTCCTTCAGCTGGCTGAGTTCTGAATATGAAAGCCCTGAGCCATGTACAATGCATATGTGTACAATACACTACAGGTCATTAGTCACACTGCAAACAGTTTTCCTTCAGTGGAAGTAGTCATGCAGATATATATCCTCTTCAGCCACTGAACTCATTGTCAGCATGACCTTGGCAACATTAATGCAACATCAAAGTGGAAGTTTGTGCCAACTGCAAAACTACTGGATAGGTATAAAAAAAAATAATAAAAATGATAAGCAGCTCTGTTCACTCCCTTCCCAACAGATGTATTCTTATGCTCCTGGCTATGGCCTGGTTTATTAATGGACTAAAGAGGGGCAAAATGCTATTCAGAGTCATCTCTTCCATGAGGAACAGTTTGAAGGACTACTTAATGGAGACAACTAACTTGATGGACAGAACAACCAGTTTTTTACCTTCCTCATAGCAATAGGATATCTTTTTAATTGAAAGGAACTGATTATGAGCAAAATACTAGTCAAAGCATGGCTTCACCAAGGGCAAGTCCTGCCTGACCAACCTAGTGGCCTTCTATGATGGAGTGACTACATCAGTGAACAAGGGAAGAGCTATGGATGACGTCTATTTGGACTTCTGTAAGGCCTTTGACACAGTGCCCCACAACATCCTTCTCTATAAATTGAAGAAGTATGGGTTCGATGGGTGGACTGTTCAGCAGATGAGGAATTGTTTGGATGGTCACATCCAGAGGGTAGTGGCCAATGTCTTAATGTCTGGGTGGAGATCAGTAACAAGTGGTGTCCCTCAAGGGTCTGTGCTGGGACCAGTACAGTTTAATACCTTCATTGATGACACAGATAGTGGGATTGAGTGCATCCTCAGCACATTTGCAGATGATGCCAAGCTGAGTGGTGCAGCTGACATGCCTGAGGGATGGGATGCCGCCCAGAGGGACCTGGACAAGCTTGAGAAGTGGGCCCATGTGAACCTCTTGAGGTTCATCAAGGCCAAGTACAAGGTCCTGCACATGGGTTGGGGGAACCTCCAGAATCAACACAGGCTGGGGGATGAAGGGATTGAGAGCAGTATTGAAGAGAAGAACTTGGGGGTACTGGTGGATGAAAAGCTGGACATGAGCCAACAACGTGCGCTTGCAGCCCAGAAAGCCAACTGTATGCTGGGCTGCAAAAAAAGAAGGGTGGCCGGCAGGTCAAGGCAGGTGATTCTGCTCCTCTACTCCGCTCTTGTGAGACCCCACCTGGAGTACCGTGTCTAGTCCTCGGCAAAGGAAAGACATGAACTTGTTGGAGTGGGTCCAGAAGAGGGCTATAAAATTGATCAGAGGGATGGAACACCTCTCCTATGAGGAAAGGCTGACAAAGTTGGGGTTGTTTAGCCTGGAGAAGAGAAGGCTCTGTGGAGAGATTATGGAGGTCTTTCAGTACTTAAAGGGGACCTATAAGAAAGATGAGGATAAACTTTTTAGTAGGGCCTAGTAGTAACTAGGACAAGGGGTAATGGTTTTAAACTAAAAGAGAGTAGATTTAGACTAGATATGAGGAAGAAATTTTTTATGATGAGGGTGGTGGAACACTGGAACAGGTTGCCCAGAGAAGTGGTAGATGCCCCATCCCTGGAAATATTCAAGGTCAGGTTGGATGGGGCTCAGAGCAACCTGATCTAGTTGAAAGTGTCCCTGCTCATTGCAGAGGGGTTGGACTAGATCACCTTTAAAGATCCATTCCAACCCCAAGTTATTCTATGATTCAAAGACTCCTGGGCAGCCTGCTGACACCTGTTTACTGCCAGCCTTGAGGTGTTACAAATCAATCTTAGGCAGTTCAGAGAATTAAATACATTTTGCTTCCTTAGAATGTAACTGATTTTGTTTAGCACTAGAAAGGTTTGAAAAATATGGTGGTTTTTTTCATATTGCAGCAGCTGCACTGATGTGAAACATTAATCAGTTCTACATGATTTTTAATTAATGGTCTCCAGTCTCTAGAAGTGTACAATGGGAGTGGTTTTCATTTGCATTCTACTACTGTATTTGTCCTCCTTCAAGAAAACATAGACAACCTAAGTCAGAAACATTGCTCAATATGAGAATTAGGCTTCTGAATTTTAAAAGCAAAATGACCGCTATGGTTACCTCAGCGAATCTGCAAAACCCTCAGTCACGAAAGTGGCATTCAGAAGCTCACGTTTCAAGTTTTGTGCATCCCACTTCAGAAAAGTTTAAAATTATAGGGAATTTAACAAGTGTAAGTCCCCCCACATCCCCCCAAAAAGTAGAAAAGATAACAGTAACGACAAACATCATCAAGCAGAACAGAAGTTGTTAAAACACCAGCAATCTGCTGAAAAAAAGCAATACAGTAAATTTATGAGTGCATGTAAATTGCTTCTTGCCGAGTACACAAGGCACTGGAAAATCCTCTGTATGGGATATTGTGCTTTATCCTGGACATGTGTATTGCTGCAATTAGGTAGTTTGCTCTTTAACTTGGAAGCATGAAGTGTCTGGACAGTAATATTAGAGATAGTTATTCTCTCAGTTTCCCGCTGTGCAGTCAGCAGGAATAATTTTTCCATTCTGCTTTATGAGCCTTTAGAGCCATAAACACCTCCCCAGTTTTCTGTGCAGAGCTCTGTAACTGGATAAGCAGTGAGTCCATTAGCAATCTGGCTGCAGACAAGGAGCTGGAGCAAGTGTACTGCTCTGGAAAACTAAGTGTCTGCCTTGTACTAGCTGGTGTAGCCCTCTAACAAGGACTGACAGCAATTTTTTGCTTCAGCACTACCGTGTGAGAAACTCAAGGGAGGCAAGAGAAGGGTGGAGATCAGACAAGAAGAATCAACCTACATTTTTTTTTTCCCCCTTGAAACATCTAAATATGTATATAATAAACTTTTTGTCCCTCAATAAGTGGTTCACACCCAGTTCTTGACAGAAATACTTAAAACTGACATAAGGTGACTTCTGTAAGATGTTCTTTTCCATGTGGATGGAGACTGGCATTACAAACTCCATGATCATAGCTGGCCCCAAATCTGACAGCCTCAAGCCTCACCAAATCTCTTAGCTCAGATGTGGCTCTTTCTGCATCAGGGCTGATGGGAACTGGTGGGTCTGCTTATACAGGGAGCTGATCCTAATGTTAATCTTCAGTGGTTAAGTGCAAGATACTGGTCATCTCTACCTTTTTTTTTTTTTTTTTTTTATGACTGTTAAATTCACCTGAAAATATGAACAGAGTCTTGGAGGATCACGTGTCTTGCATCTTCAGCTCTGCAGAATTTTCTGCTGCCTGTCTGTGGGATGGTGTGATGAACTGTCATCTACGTAACAGATTAATAGAAACAGATATTTATAGGCAGGAGACCCTCACAAGTGTGTGATGGGAAGGAGCAGTACATGGGTTTTTTTATAAAACTTCTGGCAAGGCAGTGAGCTCATGATCTTAAATACGCACCTCTTCATATTCATTGTGTAAATCTGACATAGCTTATTTCTATGGGAACATTAGCAGAGAAACACACACCTTCACCGTGTGAAGGTACATCTGGCTTCCTTGCAAGTACCACCTTTCTTTCTTCATTCATACATTTGTGAACACTTCATGGGAACAAGAAGAAGAATTGCTCAGCAGCAGGTATGAAGGGACTAGACAATTATTCCCCCTCTTCTGATGAACAAATATGGTTGAACAATTTCCAAATCTAGTTGTTTAAAAAGAAGAATTTCACCACAAAAGGAAGAATTCCCAGTTCTACAGCTAGAAAAGTGATGCACTCTGGCCACGCATCTTCTCCATGGATCTCTAAGGAATGGTTCCTCCATTGGCCAGTGGTTAACAGAGCTCCCTGGGACATCTGCACTGTCAGTGTCAAGAAATGTCACCGGACAGTAAAATTTTATTATCTACTATGCTAGACTGTTAAAACTGTCCCCAGAACAGCCCAGGCTAGCTGGCAGTTTTACAATTCCCAAGCAATATGGCGGTCAGTGCAAACTAAGGACCGTTGCTAATACACAAATTGTCTTGAAGGCCAAGGAAGTTGTGTCATGGCCACAAGCTGTGCAGTGATGGACAAAAATGTGTAACACTAGGGAAAATGTAGCTGGCCAGAGGGTGAGGGATCCCTCAGTCTCTATTAGCTGTGTGGTAAAGCTTTAAATAACATGTGCTCCTGGTGTAATAAACTGTGTTCCTATTGCTGAAGTGGTTTGGCTTTGGCAAGAGTGGTCAAAGTGATGACCTTATCACTGGGAACAGTTTTGTAGAGGACTTTACGGGTGTTAAACTCAGCTGTCCAGAGAGTATGTGCAGGTGAAACACGAGGACTGAAAGTAAGGGGAAAGTGGAAGAATTCCTTCAGGGTGGAAAAAAGGCAAATGCTGATATGAAAGAGGGTGAGCAGATGGCCAGAAAGGGGATGAAGGAGCAGGGACATCTGGCTTTGCTGAAGCAGCAAGCAGGACATCACTTGTTTGTTTTATATTACCTCATTTTCCACCAGTTCTGCCTACTCGGCCTATTTGTTAAGTCATCTGCACAACCCACAGAGACCAAGGAGTGCATGGAAGGCTACCCTCCTCTTCAGGAGTTTTCCACATTGTTGTTAATACAGGCAGACCTTGATCCTGGGAAGCACACGGTGTTAAGGAACACAGCTAGATCCTTGCTTTGACCCTTCTTCCCCTCCCATGGCAGGGACACCAGTTCTCTGTGTTCATTTACTCAACACACCCTGCAAAAGAAGTAGTCATGCATTTTCTGGAAGAGGGGTGTGATGTAGTGGAGTGGGACAGAAATCTCTGTAGCATGAAGGTTTTCCGGAAAAGGGGATGAACATCGATTTCAGCAGGATGCAACCTCAAGCCTTGAGTCACTGGGAGCATTGCCTGGATGAGGCTTCATAAAGTTATTGTGTTGTAATACATAATGAAATTGAGTAGCATCTCTTCTAAGCCTCTTGCACTGGAGTTTGCTGAGTATTGAAGCGCTTTCTGAAGGTTTAGAAAGTTAGCATGGTATTGCAAAGGTGTCCTTCTCCCAAATGGTCAGAATACAGACACTGACGTAACTAAGCCAAGATGCAGCATGGGCAGCTGGTACCAAAGTAAGAACGGGATGGGTCAGAGGTGACTGGAAATTACACCTTCACTGGAAGTTATCTTTAGGATATTATGTATAATCAGAGGTAAATGATACATAACTTTGAAAATTCTTCTTATTAAGAAATAAATCATAAAGTGATTGAGACCACTTTGGAATAATAGCATAAGAACTGATTCAACAAGTGAGACATGTGAAGCACAGAATGTGAACTTATGCATCTGACCAGTGTAACTAGACCTCTACTCCTTACTCACTCATTATTATATTTTCAGGAGAGGTCTCATGCTAAAAGGGATGATTGGTTTATCAATGGGAAAAAATACAATGTTAAACTCCCTTTTTTTGGTTCCAGCTTTGTTCTCAAGCCAAAGCATGTGCAAGCAGGATGGGATGGAGGGTGAGGCAATACTCTGGGGAATGCAATGTCTTATTGACGCTTTTGTGAGTAAAATACAATAACCTTCCACAATCTGCACACATTCGCCCAGTGTAAAATAATTGTTAAATCCTGAAAGTAAATCATCACTATGAGATAAGGAAGCTGAGTACCAAGTTATTTATGGCCTCTTCTTGATGTAAGATTTTGAGAGTCCCAAAAGCTGTTGGAAAAGATAACTCCCTGATTGCTTTTAATCTTCACTGCTAAGGCTGACTTCCATCTCACCTTCTAACACAAAGTTGCATACTACACTACTAAAAAATTTTCAAGGCTTATGTATGGGAAACTGACTTGTTTGCAGTTTGGCTCCCTGTTTTGCCAATTATTAGGCCTAGCATAAAGAACACAACCAGCATAAAGATAAACCAATAACCAAATTGTATTTGATACAAAAGGGTCAGTACATGGGTGAGCACTGGGGGTACAAACAAGTCAGATTATACATAATCAACATCAATCCCACTGACCCCAACAACGACACTGCACAACCAACAATGGGTGGAATAAATGGTGAAATGCAGTCTCCCATAGAAGGGATAGGAGACAACTGAGCCAAATACATAAGACCAAGGAAGACACATACTGAATCTCTACACAGCCCACATTCACAAAAGCCAGACCTGACTAGAGCCCAGTCCCAGGGAGGCAGGAGGTCCTTCCCCAACAGGGAACTCCACAAAGTGCCTCCACCTCACAGACAGACACTGCCCCTGCCTGCAAGTGGTCCCAGCTTTTATCCCTCAGTGGGACACCTGACCCTTGTTTACTTAATGCAGACACCTGGGGCTCATTTACCCAATGGCTCTGTCTGCAAGGCCAGCACCACCCTGGAGGGAAGCCTAAAGGTAAACTCACCCCCCTTTTGTGAAGGGCTGTGGGAATCACCCATATGTTGACCTTAGTTTGGGGCTTGGGGTTGAAACCCCAGCATTTCACTCCCCAACCTGTTGTCTCTTTTCAGGGGAAAAAACAGCTGCAGTATTTACAGAGCAGTTACAGACACTGCAAGCATAGCATAGCATAATATCCAAAGTTTAGGTTAACACTGTCACCAAAACCATGGGATGTGGAAAGGGTAGGGGAGAAGTGTTACATATGCAAGGTAGTGCAATAGAAGAAACCATTCTGGTCAGTGGTCAAAGCTATATTGTTTCTCTTTCCAGTAAATTAGTGCCTGTTTGTTTTTTTTTGTTTTTTCTTTTTTTAAATAGTTATGGTAAAATCTTGGATTCTGGTCCCTATGAGCTACATGCAATGTTGGGCTTTTCTTCTAAAGCAGGAATGCAAAGGAAGGAATTGTTCTGAGCTCCAGTTCTTTAGTAACATAACGCATCTTCTTCAAGGAGCTCTTTGGATACTAAATCTGTGGGTCTTACTTTCTGACCTGCTTACTTACCAAAAACTATGAAGTAATTTGC